>NC_135544.1:55545236-55857736 GCF_045843805.1 Urocitellus parryii | reverse complement strand
TAAGCAAATTAATTCCTCTCAAAAAAAAAAAAAATGGACCCCTCTAGGTGAGCTCAGTCCTTCTCTTTCGGCTAGGTCTTCTTGGATAAGGCCCACCCACCCCCTGCTTCTTTTCTCTTTTCCCCAGAGATTTTTGTTGCTATGTGCTTGGGGTATGTTTTCCTACTTCATTGTTTCACTTTTATCCATGGTGTATCAAGCACACGGCTCCATTTTGTCTGTTTGTATTCTTTCCTAGTGGTAAAATGTCACCTGTGTCGTCCCACAGCTTGTGTCCTTCCTCCCCAATAGGGACTCGCTGTGGACAGGCATAGATCTGTGCATTTTAATGACCCGTGCCTCCTGATGGGCATCTGCCTGTTCCCAGAGCCAGCTGAGGTGGCATCCTGCTCCCAGCACAAGTTCCTAGAGGTGACACTGTGGGTGATGGCCCTGCACAGTTCCCGTTTTACCAGGGGCAGGCAGAGTCCCTCGCTGTGGCCCTGTCACTCCCACCTACATCTGAGCCAGGAGACCCCGTGACCTGATAAGCAGGTCAGGTCCGGGGGTGGCTCACTTTTCTGAGTGTGGCAGGGGAGAATGGATCTCTGTGTGGCTTTTCTTTGGTTGCTGCTGAGGTTGAGCATATAATTTATTTACTTATTTTCTCATTTGGATGCCAACTGCTTCAGTTATCATTTATTGAATCTCTTTTCTCCATTCTGGGTTTAAATGCCAACACGTAATACTATTTATTTCCTATGCGCGTGGGTCACTGTGCTTACTCCTGCTGACCTGGCCCACTCTGGGTCAATGCCGCGGGCCTTGTCGTTGCGCTTCACAGGAGGCTGACACTCACACCGCTCCACTGCTCCTTCTCTGCCAATTCTCCTGCCTGCTGTGCCTTGGTCCTTCTTCCCCTTGGCACCTATGTGTGCTGCGGGGAATGACTAATGAGCCTCCCTCCAAGCTTTGTCACGAGTGTTGGGGGGGGGTTGTGTCCACAGTATAAGTGTCCTCACCCAAGAAGATCCATCAGCTGTGCCACCACACTGAGTGGACGTTTTAGTGACCTCAGCCTCAGGAGGACTGGGCTTCTGCAGAGCAGCAGGGTTATCCTTCTCCTTTGGAGACTGGCGAATGAGTGTGCTGTGTGCTCTCATCCTGCAATCTAGAAAATCCAGAGCTGAGTGAGTGCTCCCTTAGCTTGAGGGGAAGCTTCCCGGGGCTTCGGTCTGCTGCCCTCCTTCCTCCTCTGTCTTCCTTTCCTACTCTTATCCCCCCGCCTTCCTATGCTGCGTCACAGGTGGCAGTCTGGGACACCACACTGTTTTAATTGTTATAGCTTTATAATATCCTGCCAACCTCGTAATTCTGCTAGTTCCTGTCTGCTGACTCCCTGCCTGTGGTAGCAATGTCAGCTCTGAATGCAAAGTGAAAGGAAAGCACTGTGAGTGGTCCTGGGAGCTATCTGGGGTCCCATCTCTGTGTCCTGGGAGGTTCTTCCCTAACCAGAGCCTCCTTCCCTTCCTCAGCTCATCACATGCCAAGTCCTGCAGCCGCTGTGCCTGCCCAGCCCAGCCCCGGCTCCCCCTGCTCCTCAGTCATGCTCACCCGCCTTGGCCTGTGCCTCAGGGAGAGACCCTGGCTGAGCTTCAGCTTCTGCTGCTGCCCTGGCAAGAACAGGATCCTCTCAGGCCACGGGGCCTGCCATAGCTTCCACCGACTAGGCTGTGACTCACCAGGGTGGGCCCCTCCAGGCTGGGGTGACCCTGGTGGCCGAGCTGTGGACGTTGTTGACCTTTTTTTAAATTACTGAGAAAGGTTGTTTTGTGCCGCTCAGCCTTCAGGGTTTGAAGTTCCCAGCACATCTGCTCTCATCCCAACCAGTCATTAGTGGGACTGTGGAATGGAGGTCTGGGAAGTGTTTTCTAAGAGGCAAACGCCAGAGAGAAAGGGAACTGGACCGCAGGTCAAGAGGCCTGGGTCTGGTATGACGTCACCGCTTGCTGTCTTGTGACCTTGAGAAAATCTTTTTTTCTTTCTTAACCTTGCAAAACAGGGGCAACAGGACCCGGATATGAGGCTGCTTCAATCACTGTAATTTTGATGGTTCACCTTCCAGGTGTTAAGGACTCTTCAAGGTCACTGGGGGCACAGTGATGGATGAGGTGGCAGGGCTCCATCGTGTGGATCTAACTTGTATCCTAGTAAGCAAAAAGAGGCAGCAACTATCAAATAAGCCAATGAACAAGGTACCTTTGGATACTGATAAGTACCATCAAGAAAACAAAACAGGTGACTCAAGGGAAATCACGGAGTGGGCCATCCGAAGGCCAGTGTCTGGGCAGGCTCAGCCTTGACCTGGCAAACAGATCCCCCTGGAGGTGGAGCCCGTGGGGTTTGCTGCTTGGGGGACAGGAGTCAAGAGGTTGCCTCCATGTTCAGACCAGACGGCTGTCCTTCTGGAATCAGACAGCTGTCTGCTTCCTGAGCAAGGCTGGGGAGCCCAGGCGGGGGGGCTGTGCCGGGGTCCAGCTGCAGCAAAATAACCGGGGGGGGGGGGGGGGGGGGGGGGGGGGGGGGGGGGGGGTGACGAATAACTTGTGCACGTTGATACAGCAGGAATGGGAGCCCTTTATTGTAGGGCAACAGAGCTATTTATACCTTTTGCACAGCTTATCTTAATTAGCATAAACTAGATACATCAATCAACCAATAAGGCATCTCCAAACTTAATGGCTCGCTTTTGTTACTTTTCAAACCACTCCCTCTGACATTTTGCCAGGCACCATCCAGACTTGTTTACGAACTCTAACATTTCTCTGGCAAAATACCAGGTGTTATTTTTGACTTATTTACAGACCTTAACAGGGCTGCACATACCCTGGGGCTCTCTCTGGGTGGATCTGAGCCCTTCGAGAGGTGCTCAACTGCGCCCTGATCAGCTGAAGTTTACATTCTGCCACCAAAGCTTGATTTGTTCCTGGGGAAATGCAGCCTTGCTGGCGGTGGGGTGTTCGGCTTGGCGACCACTGTGGTTGGAAGTAAGCAGTGGGCAGTCTTGCACAGGGCCTGCCACAGAGACCAAACGGGGCCCTCGGGGAGTCACCACTGGCATGCGGGGGTCTAGTAACAGGGGCTCAACTCCTGAGTATGGTCCTTCCTCAGGATGAGCAGGGAAACAGGTCTTCTGACAGTCTCAGACTTCTGTATGAACATTTACATTCCCCCCCAAAACAGTACCCTATGAGAACAGAGATTGTGCAAAAATTCAGAAGACTGAAGTAACTTGACCAAGGTCACATTTAGGAAGTGACAGAGGCAACACAAAGTTTTTCTGCCATCACAGCCTACCCTCTTTCTACTCTCTCCAGGACAGCGGCTGAGCACTCCAGGCAGGGACTTACCCAAGAAGGGAAACTTTGAAAACTAACTTGCCCTCAGGTCCCAGCTGGGAGACGACATCCAAGTGCAGAGAGCCCTCCTGGGACACCTGGCTTTTGTCTTTGAGGCAGGGAACAGGGTCTCAGGATTATGGAGTCACTCTGAATCCCTTTCCCTCTTTGGGTTGTAGTGCTCTTAGCTCCAAGAGGAGGAAGAAGTTGGAGCAGATAAAAGGTCAAAAACCCAAAGGCCCCATTAATCCAGAACATGACAGGCAGAGCAGATCCAGGTGAAGGGTAGCCTCTCTCTCTGCCATTCATTGTCCCACTGTCATAGCAGAATGGGGACAGAAATGATTTTGCCTTCTATGGGCCTGTAGACAGCAGGCAAGCCACAGTGCAGCTCAGGGAGAAATGGCGACTGAAAGCCAGGCTGCACCGGGGACCGTGCCCAGACTCCACCTGGGTGGGGGTGGGGTGACTGCTGCCTGCCTCCCCTCACAAGAGCCCCTGCAACCCTGAGGGATTTTCAAAATGAAATGGGAGTCTGGATTTGAAAACAGACCTCCTGTTTTAGAACTGCTACCCACAAATCCAAACCTGAAGTAAATGGGCTAAGGGTGAGGGCCAAACAAACAGAAGGCATGACGTCGCTGGGGACGGACCACACACCCGGGCCACCCCAGCTTCCTCCTTGGTGGCAGGGTCGGGTAGTCTGACGATGCCGCAAGATAGATAGTCCTAAGGTGACTCGTAATTTTGATGCAGTTCAAACGGCTGGGCCACACACAGGCACAGACACCAGCAGGACAGCCCCGCCTCTGGCTGCGAAAGGGCCAGGGTGGCAGTGCAGGTGTGGTCATGCTCAGCGTTCAGGGTGACCTATCACCCTGTCCCCACTCGCTGTCATCATTTCATGTGTCCTGCCAAGGTGATTACAGTGGTGACGGCAAATGTCTACAGCCATCTCTGGGTTGGAAATTCTTCTAAAACTTCTGTGTATATCAGCTCATTGCATCCTCACGGCACCCGGGAAGATAGATATCAATATCCTTCAGGGCAAGGAAACATACCCCAGCGGGGCTGGCAACTCCAAGCTGTTGGCCACTAAGCTACCCCAGGGACACAGAAGGACTCCCAGGTGAGGAGTCACTCCTTGTGTTTTAAAGAAAAGACAACAAGTGCTTTCTGAGTACCTTTGGAGGGCCAGTCACTTTACAGACCTGCTGATACAAGAACCCCAAGAGCTGCATTTTGTTATCCCCATTTTTAAAGATGAGGAAACTAAGGTCTGGGTAGTTAGATAACCCAACTAGAACCTTGAACCTGGCGAGTTTGCACAGCTTGGATCTCAACGTCATCTTGCATGGTGTTAAGTCCTGGGCTTGTCCTGCTGGATCGAGGACTTCCTAGGCTCCACAGACTCCCTTCCAGAAACTCCATACCAGCATTACTTTTTTCTTTTTGGGATTTGATGACCGAGTGACAGTAAAAATCAACATGGTTGGTTAAACTAACATTATAAAAATGAAACAGAGACGGAATGATGTCAGCAAGATGGCAGACTACCACTTATTTGCCCACAAAGACAAGATTTAACAACTACCCATGGAGGAAATAGCTCTGGCGAGCTGCAGAGAACAGCCAGGAAGTCGCAGTGCCCCAGCAGCGCACAAACACCGAGGGAGTCAAGGTAGGAAAGTATAGGAAGCGTTTTCCATGGATCACCCCAATCCCAGGCTGGCCTAACTCGAGGGCAAGAGCTTCCTCTTTGGCTGTAAACTTCCTGACATAGGAAAAGGAGAGCAGCTTTCTCCACAGAGGTGCCAGCAGCTCTTGCCATGGGCACCACAGGCCATGCAGGCTTAACCAGTGCTGACCCCAGCTGAAGGATCTGCCTAAAGCCACTGTGCTCCCCTAGAGCCAGAACCCCCACTCCACAACTCCCAGAGCTGCCTCTGGGCCCTCCTGGGGCTGGACTCGCCACCACACACACATACCAGTGTCCCAGCCCTATTGCTGCTGCCCCACGTATGCCTGTCCATTTTTGCTCTTAGCACCTAGTGCTCATGCACCAAACCTGGTGTTGCTGCCTGTCCCCAGGACAGGTACCTGTATGCCCTGTGTATTAGTCAGCATTCTCTAGAGGAGCAGAATCAATAGGAAGTATAATTATAAAAGGGGGACTTATTAGGTTGGCTTACGAGACCAGAGCTGGAGAGTCCACAATGGCCATCTGCAGGCTGGAGAGCTGGGGAAACCAGTAGCTGTGCTGTTCAGGAGGCTGAAGCCCCAGACCAAGAGGGATCAATGGTGATACCCTAGTCCCCAGATCAATGGCTTCTGGAAACTCCCTGGAGAATCACTAGCAGAGTCTGCTTTGAAAAAGTGAAGAAGCAAGAGTCCCTGATATCTTCAGATGACTGTAGCAGCCATCAAGAACCCCGTTCAAGGGACCGCAGTTGTGGCTCAGTGGTAGAGCACTTGCCTGGCATGTGTGAGACCCTGGGTTCGATCCTTGGCACCATATATAAATAAATAAATAAAGATCCATTGGGGGAATCCCCTTCAAGAAGAATCAAGCTTGCATCTCTGCTACTTCCTTGTTCTTCCACCTTTTATTCCATCTAGGCTATCATCCTATTGGATGGTGCTGCCCATGAGTAGGGAAGGTCTCCATTTCATTTGGCTATCCCACATGCCAATCATTTCTTGACACACCCTCTTTCTTGTCACACCCTCCTCGCCGTACCCAGAAGCCTCTTAATCTTGGGCATCTCTTAAAGGGATCAAATCCCCAATTCAAATTCACCATTGCACCCTGGAATAAGTGTCCCTGCACATGGCACCTCCCATATCTCATCCAGCCACCACCCTTAAGCCCACTCATAGGTAAAGGTCTTTCTCCACCAAAGCTAGCCCATAAAATTGGGAAGACTAACTGTTCTTAGAATGTTCAGACATCAACCCAAGGCTACAAGGAACACCCAAAAACTAGGGAGCCAAAACAGTACCAAAATATACAATATACAATATAAATATACAATCCCAAAGTAATGGAATTTACAAATTGCCTGACAAAGAATTCAAAGTAATTGTCTTAAAGGAGCTCATCAAGCTACAAGACAACATAGGTAGATAATGCAACTATGTCAGGAAAACAATACTTGAGCAACATTAGAAATTCAACAAGAGATTGAAATCATTAAAAAGAACCAAAAAAAAAGTTCTGGAGTTGAAGAATACAAAGAATGAGGTGAAAAAAAATTTCAATACAAATCATCTACAGAAGGCTTGATTAAGCAGAAGAAAGATCCAGCAAACTCTAAGGCAAGTCATTTGAAATTACCTAGTCAGAGGAGAAAAAAATGGAAAGGAGTAAGCATAACTTAGGGGATTTATGGAGAACATCTAGTGAGCCAATATATACATGTCAGAGTCCCAAAAGGAGAAGAAAGAAAAAAGTGGGTATAAAGTTTATTTAAAGAAATAAAATGGCTGAAAACTTCCTATAATTCAGGAGGGAAATGGACATTTAGATTCATGGAGATCAGAAGACACCAAATAGGATCAACCCAAAGAAGACAACAGCAAGACACATTATAATCAAATTGCCAGAAGTCAGGAACAAAGAGAATTTGAAAGTAGCAAGAGAAAAGCAACTCATTATATATAAAGGAACCTCAACGGCCCCATGGGCATATTTCTCAGCAGAAACCTTGCAGACCAGGAGAGTGGAATATGTTCAAAGTATTGAAAGAAAGAAACCACTGCCAACCAAGAATACTGTGCACTTCAGATTTAAGAATATATGTAGGCTGAAAGTGAAGGAGTAGAAAAAGATATTCCATGAAAACAGTAAACGAAAGAAGGCAAGGACAACTATACTTGGATCAGACAAAATAGGTTTTAAGGAAAAAAAAACCTGTTTCTAAGAATAAAGAACATATTTTATATAATAATAAAAGGGTCAATAGGAAGATACAAGAAATATAATATACATGCACTTACCATCAGAGTACCTAAGTATATAAAGCAAAAAACAGCTAGAGCTAAGAGAGAAATTGACAACAATACAACAATAATAGGACGCCTCAGTATCTTAGTTTTAATAAGATGTAAAACACTCAGATAGAAATAGTAGATAAATAGATGACTTGAGCAACATGATAAACAAAGTAGACCTCACAAACATGCAGAACTTTCTACTGAACGGTTGAATGTACATTCTCGCCCAGTGCACCTGGAAAAGTTTCCAGAATAGATCACAGAACAAGACTTAAAAGAGCAAATTCATTCCAAGTATATTTTCTGACCACCTGGAATAAAACTAGAAATCAGTGATAGTTTATAAAAAAGAGGAAAAAATCACAAATAACACATCCTTGAGAAACTATTGAGTCAAACCACATTATAATTCAGCAATCCCACTTCTAGGTAAACATCCACAGGAAGTAAAATGAATATCACAGAGACGGCTGAACTCCCACGTTTGTTGCAGCATTGATTCACAATAGCTAAGAAATGGACATGACACAATGCTTATTGATTGATAAAAGGATAAAGAAAAATAAGCCTATATACACACAACGGAATGTTGACCTTTTAAAAGAAGAAAATCCTGTTAGTTGCGACACAAAGATGAACCTGGAGGACACTGTGCTGAGTGGAAGAAGACAGTCACAGAAAGACACACCCAACATGATTTCACACACGTGCGCGTTATAAAATACTTAAAATTATAAAGGCAGAGAACAAAAAGGCAGTTACTGGGGGCTGGGGGAAAAGGGAAATGGGAAGGTGTTGTTCAAGTGTCCAAGTAACAGTTACAAAAGATGATCAAGTTCTGGAGATTAATGCACAGAAATGTGAAGAGAATTAACAATTCTGTTGTATTCTTGAAATTTGGTGAGACAGTAGATATTGTGTGTTTTACACACATACACACACACACACAGAGGGGGAAAAATGAGAACTATGAGTATGTGAGGGGATGGATTTGTTAATTAGCTTGGTTGTAGTGATGAGAGATATATATGGATGTATGGATCTCACGTCAAGTTGTATACCTTAAGTACTTAAAGTTCTCTACCTGTTAGTTATATCTCAATACATCTGGGAAAATTAAATGAATAATAATGAAATAGAACAAAAGAGCAAAGACGATATGGGTATGAAATTGAAGAGAAGGTGAGACAAACTGCTTTTGGGTGAAACTGGTTTCATGTTCATGTGTGTCATATGAACAACTTGGTTGTAACAGAAACTTTGTTCACTGACAAGACCTTGGAAGCCCCTGCTGCGCTCTTTCCCTGCTCTCCCCCAAAGGAGGAGGCACCTCCTTTGGGGCCCAGGGATGATGGTATCGTGTCCTAACGGTCGTCCCTGTACCCTCCCAGCTTTGGACAGAGCTATTTCTGAAAAGCAAATCCATTTCCTTTTGGTATCCCCAAAGGTTAGGGCCCACACTGTCAGTTGGGTGAACTTTGGGATGGATGCTGAGAGTTATGTCCTTGCTTCTTCTTACACCTGCATCAAGACATTCCTCAGGGCCACAGTCCCAGAATCTCCCCTGGTCTCTGGCAGATGCCACCTGAGAGGTCAGAGAAGCTCTCCTCCCCAACGTGAGTCACTCCGACCTTTCTCCCTGGATGCTTTCTATTTTCAAATTTTAATTTTAGTATTTTTCAAGGTCATAGCTGGATGTGGTTTTCACTTCCTCTGAAAAAGGCTCCCTTGGCTTTGCCAACTCCCTACCCCCTCTGCTCCCCAGAGCCGTGGCTCTTAGCTGGTTCAGCTGATACTGGTGACGTTGACCTGTTTCACCAAATAACCTGCTTGGATTGCTACTTCTTTATTTTTTAGTTTTAGGCATAAATTCTGACTTCTTACTATAATGTAAATTGAACTCTTTCACCTCTCCAACTCACCATCTTCCCAGGATAGCTATAAAATAAATTTGATGAGATAAAATATTCAGTGTTTGTATTATAATGATTGCAATGAACTCTACTCACAACTCATGAGCCACATGGTATACTATGCTTATTTTCTTTTGAAGACAATATTATATTTCTCCCGGATATAACTGGTTTGATGTTCTTCATTTGCTTGTTAGATAATTCAACCTCCAGACTAGTTGCCAGACTGTGTGAATCTTTTACCAATACACTCAAACTTAGTAGGCAACTTGAATAATAATGAGACGGTGATATCAACTTCCCAGAGCCCTGACCGGCCCCTGTGTGGGTGGGTTTCTCCCAGGCCTGCAGCACTTGGAGACTCCTTAGGATTTCTCTTTGGGCTTCTCGGGGACCCCTTGCCTCTCTCCTGATGTCTGTTCTCTTTCGGGATCCCCGATCTTCTCTTCCTTGTCTTATGACTTCCCTTGGATGATGCACCTTGTGAGTACCTTCTAAGATAGGGGATACAAAACCAATGTTTTGAGACCCCACCTGCCTGAAAATGTCTCTATTCTACTTTCATCCCTGGTTCATTTGGCTTAAGACAGGACTCCATGTTGCAAGCAATTTTCCCTTAGCATTTTGAAAACATGGTTCCGTTATTTTCTGACTTCTGGTGTTGCCTGGAAAAGTTCAAAGGTATTTTGGTTATTGACTCTCTGCTACTTGTTTTTATTTCTGGAAGCTTGTAGATATTCTTATTACTTCATTATTCTGGAATTTTATGGTACAGAGCCTTGATATAACTTTGATTTTGATTTTATCACTGTTCTGAACAATGGACCCTTTCAATCTGGAAACTTATGTCTTTCAACTCTAAGAAATTTTCCTTAAGTATTTGAAAATCTCCTCCCTTCTGTATTCTTTATCCATCTTTGTGTAAGACTTTGTTATTTAAAAGTTTAGACCTTCTGGAGTGATCTTTAAATCTTTTGTTTCTTTTCTAACTGTTTCTCTTTTCTTCTTTTGCTTTATTTTTTTGAGATTTCTTCAACTTTGTCTTCTTTTTCGTTTTTTTCTATGGATCCCTAAAAATTTGAAAAAAAAAATCTCTGAATCTTCTTTCTTAGACATCTTGTTTTGATTTTTTTATGATTCAGTATTACCTATTAACTCTTTAAGAATAACTATCATAGTCTTTTTGAAGCTCCTGCATAGGCTCTGTCCTCCAAAATAATTTTTTTCTTTTTCCTATTTTTTCCCTGCATGACTTTATAAAGATATTTTTTAGATTTTTCCCCTCAAATATCTGCTTATCTACTTGTTGTTGGCCAGTTGTTCATATTTCAGAATGTTGTGTTAAGAGAAGTAGGGGAGGAGAAACAGCTCTTTGGGAATTCTGAGCCCGTGCGAAGGTCTTGTCGACTGCTCTCACTCTAGCTGCTTTGACTTGGGAGTTGCCATGGAGCGCCCTTCCCTGCCCGGTGTTGGCCTGTGTCCACTCTGAGGCCTGGGCCTAGCTGTCTGTGCTGTGGACGGAGAGTGGGGAGGAAGCTGGGGTTGGCAGCTGTCCACTCTCAGCGGGCAGGCGTCCACTCGTCCTTTGGCTCCAGAGTGTGCTCAAGCGTGCTCAGAATCCTTCCACGGAGACTTACCAGGGGACAGCCTTCAGGCTCCTGGGCAGTGAGGAGGGGCACGTGTCAAGGGAGTGGACAGGCAGAGCCAGGGGTGGGGTCTACCGGCTTCTTAACGGCAACCTTTCACCAATCACATGGGTGTCCAGCACCCCAGGACCCTGACTTGTAATCCCTGAACCTTTTGGGGACTCTGTGAGGAAAACAGAATCTTCTCTTCCTATTGGTGTAGCTGGAGGTTTGTCAATACCTTCTTAGGTTTCATTGGTTATCTCTTTGTTTGACTTGTATTTCATCGATTCCTGTTCTGAGCTTTCTGAGTAACATCCTTCCACTCACAGTGGATTTGATTTGCTTTTCCTTCTCCTTGATCCTAGAGCGTGCTTCTATTATTTTCTAACATTAACATTTAAAGTCATAAATTTTCATGTCACTACTATTTTCACTGCTGTCATAAAATTTTGATATACTTTCATTTTGATTCAGGTAAAAATATTTCCTAATTTTCCATTTGATTTTTTTCTTGAGGTTATTTGGAAGTATACTCTTTGTGCACATTACATAAATCTAAAATTTGACTAGATTTGTTTCCGACATTGTTTTCTAATTGAATTCCATAATGGTTGGAGAACACACTTGGCATACTTTTATGCCTTCGGTGATCAGTAAGGCTAGCTTTATGGCCCACAGGATTTACCCAAACTGTTCCAGGTAGGATTGGAAACCCTGGCTCCCCGATGTTGGGAGGCTGCTTTTTCTGTCTTCGGTCGGGTTGGCTGGAAGTGCTCGCCAATTTTTTCAGGTGCAAATAGCGAATTTGTATCTGATAATTTTTGTTGTTGTTTCTGCCCTTTAAATACATCATCTGGCTGGGGATGTGGCTCAAGCGGTAGCGCGCTCGCCTGGCATGTGTGCGGCCCGGGTTTGATCCTCAGCACCACATACCAACAAAGATGTTGTGTCTGCCGAGAACTAAAAAATAAATATTAAAAAAAAAATTATCTCTCTCTCCTCTCTCACTCTCTCTTTTAAAAAAATAAAAAAATAAATACATCATCTGCTCTGCTTTGCACTTGTTTGTCAATTCCTGCATGAGGAGTATCAAAATCTTCAAATAAGTGTTCCACGATGTGCTTTGCCTTCTAATTCTGCGTGTCTTTGCTCCACATGCATTAGGGCTTTCAAAAGGGGAACATACAAATAATTCTGGCGGTCTCTGGCTGCATGTGCCCTTTTGTTATCACGAAACCACCCTCTTTTTCCCAATGCTATTTCTTATCGTAGACTACTTTGATATTAATGTAAGTGCTCTGTTTATTGCATTTATTATTTACATGGTGCATATTTTCCTATCCTTGTTCCATCTCGTTGAGTCTTTGACATTGAAGTAAATCTTTTGTAGTCATCATAGGGTAGGGTTGAATCTTGCTCTTTTTTTTCAGTCTAATAAAATTTTCCTTTTGTGTGACACATTTAATCTATTTATAATTAACATAGTCTTTATGTTTGGATTCCCATCTTCTATTGTGCTATTGTTTTTCTACTTGTCAAGTTCTTTGATGGTCCCAATAGTCTTACTTTACTGGATACTTTTACATTAAAAAATATTTGTGATATACCATTTAAATTCCTCTGTTTATGTAGTTATTTACTTTGGAGTGCTGGGGGCCAAACCCAAGACCTTCACCCACTGAGGCAAGCACTTCACCACCAAGCCACATCCACAGCCCTTTATTTTTAAAACAACATTGCTTTGAATTTTCTTTTCCTCAGTGTTTGCTCCAGAGATTATATTATGCATCTTCGGTTTATAACAAATCTGCTTTAAAATTAATACTGATTTATATTTGGTGAAAAATAAAACTCTGTACTATTATAGCTCTATTCCTTATTTTCCTCTGTGTTATTACTGTTATGGATGTTGTATTTATATGGATAAAAAACTTACAACATTGTGTTATAATTTCTGCTTTAAATATTCACATGAATTTTTAAGAAGAGAAAAAGAGATAATATATCCCTGCACTTTATATTTTTGCTGTTATGTTACATATTTTTAATTTGCCTGTGTGCTTGCTATTCTCACTGCTGTTCTTTCCTGTCTGTGAACTGGGTTACCATCTGGTAACATTTTTTATCACATGGGTTTCCAGCACCCCATGACCCTAATTTCTAATCCCTGAACCTTTTGGGGATTCTGGGAGGAAAACAGAATCTTCTCTTCCTTGATTGGTGAAGATTTGTCAATATCATCTTTGGTTTCATTGGTTTTCTCTCTGGAAAGATTTTAGTTTTTCTTGTAGAATGTCTGATAGAAACAAATACTCTGAGTTTTGTTTATCTGTAAACTATTCATTTTGAAGGATCTATGTACTGGATAGCAAATTTGCACCTGATAATTTTTTGTTGTTGTTTCATCCCTTTAAATACATCACTTACCACCTGACAGTCACTGTTGTCTTGGATGAGAAGTCAGTTGTCAATCATATGGTTGTTGACATGAATGTGACCCCTTTCTCTCCTTTCTTTGGTTTTTAGCATTTTGACTATGATGTCTTTGTGTTTATCTTATTTTGGGTTCATGCAGTTTCTTTAATGTTTATATGAATGATATTCACTAACATAAGGGAATTTTCAACTATTTTTTCCGTGCTTTTTTCTCTTTCCTCCCCCTTTGGGGCTTCTATTACATTTGTTTCAACAGCTTACATTATTTAACAAGTCTCTGAGTCTCTACTCATTTCCTTTGCTTTTTTATCTCTATGTTCTTTGGAATGTATAACTGTACTGCTCTATTTTCAAATTTACAGTTTCTTTCTTTTGGCATCTCAGATTTGCTTGCTGTTGAGTCTATCTCATGAATTTTCAATTCAGTTTTGGTAGTTTTCAGCTCTAAAAATTCCATATGATTCTTTTTAAAATTTTTGATTTCTTGATATATTTTTATTCATTGACTCTTGTAAACATAATTTTATTTAAGTCTTCAAACATATTTTCTTTTAATTACTTGAACATAACTATAACAGATGTTCTCAAGGATTGTCAGAATCTGTTGACTGCTTTTGTTTTATTTTGTTTGTTTTTTAGCCACACTTCCCTAATTTTTTTTGCATGTCCTGTTATTTCTGTTTGAAAACTGAGTATTATAGTGATTCTGAATGATGCTTTGTTTTTTAAGAAGCTATTTTTATTTTTAATTCTAATAACTTATCTGGACTTTAATTGCAGCATTAGTCTTCTCCATGACATTCAGCCACTAATATCACCAGGTAGTGTCTGTTGTTAGTATTTTACTTGCTTTTTAGTCTGATTCCCTAAGGGTATTTCTTATTCATAACAGAGGTTATGCTCAGACATCTTGAAAAAGGGAGCCTTCACCCTCTGCTGCCCATGCTGTGTGGTTGGAGAAACACTTCAAATCTGCAGCCAATGCTCAGACCCACTTGGCTTTCACTTTCTACTGGCCTCCCCCCACCCACCGCCCTACTCTTGCATGTTAAGGCAGTCGGTTAGGAATGTAAAGGAAGTTTATTATCTCAGCCCTTTCTTGAAAGCCCTCTTACTTCAGGATCTCTCCATTCCAATTCTGGCTGACCTTCTGTCCAACCTGAATCAAGGCTATAATGTAGGCCAGGAAGGCTGGAGTTTTTTACATCCTGTGTAGAACTGATTGCATAAGCCTTAACCCCCAAAACTGCAAGTTTTCAGCTCCCCATCTCAGATCAAATCTGTTACCTACAGCTGGTACAGCTGTTGGTGCTCACTGACAGACTTCAAACCAAGTCCCTCTCTCCCACTAGTAAACCTGTGGTTTTCCTACCCAAGATAAGTGCTGGGACCTCCGGCAGGAAGACTGCATACTTCTGGCGGTTCTGATACCATTGCACTTTCTAAAGATTAGACTTCTAGATTTGTTGTCTGCCCTGGGTCATTTTCCAGTGCTCTCCAAATTTTTTTTTGACGATTTTATCTAATTTTATATTTGTTTTCATCAAAAGGAAGTTGCCCAACTTCTCACTCCACCATGCCAGAGGTAGATCTTGGACTGAATTATTTTGATGATTCTTCCACTCAAATATTCTATTGCCCACAGCTTTTGATTTTGATCCTAGATGACTTGGTATCAGGAGGCTGGTGCAGACTCATGGAAGGAGAAGTCTGAATTTTGCATAAGACACCATAAGTGTGCAAAAATAAATGGGGGAGTCAGTGCGGCTGAATGTGAAACTGGAACTTCAGAATTGGGGTCTGTCCAATCCAGGCCTGAGAGGACCTCTCTGAAATTCTCTAAGAAAAGTGTCTAGCCAAGGACACTGCCTCCAGCACATCTCACTGTATCTCACTCCCTGGAGTCCTGTCCCCCCTCCCTCTGCCTTCTCCTGGACTCTGCGACTCCATGGGGGTGAAAATGGCTGCAGTTAACTTTCACTTCTGTTCAGATACCTGGAACCCGAGACCAATGTCATTTCCTTGTTCTTTTCTGATTGGCTGCTTGGCCCTGTTTGTGTGTGTGTGTGTGTGTGTGTGTGTGCGCGTCCACATGTCCACCACCTTCTGTCTACTGGGGGTGGGCAGAGAGTGACTTTCCCCAGGAACCCCACAGCCAGGAGACCCAAGCCTCCTCCATGCAAACCCCCTCTTGCCTTTCCACTGCCATCTGGAACACTGGGCTGCATCAGGAAAATGGGCTTCCTCCTCAGGGAGTGGATCTCTTGCTCCCCGTTATATTCTTCGATACTAGGGTTCAAGCATATAAAGCTGTCTGAAAACTGGAGTCAGGCCCCACCAATAAAACACGAGAGGCAGTTCCAGCAGCAACACGGGATCTCTGTTTAGGAAAATTCTCAGCCCAGGGACCTGCCTCTGAGAAGCAATTTGCCTGATTCTTTGTCACCAGTCACGTTCTGAGCTGCCTCCTGGGGGACTCTCCTGTGATCTCCGATGGGGTGTGGCTCCCGCCTTTGTTCTGATATGGGGCCTTGATGGGGCTTCTCTAGCCCCACTTGCCATGCCTATTGTGATCCTCTGTTTACATGAAGCCATTCCCAAGCCCCTTAGGCTGGGGCCCTGGGAGGGGACCATGTCTATTTATAGCTGACCTCCCCCCAGTGTGAGCTTACCAGAGTGGAGAGATGTTCAGAAAAGTTTGTGCGTGAATTGAATTGAAATAATAAGGTTGAGTAATCTCACTCCAATCAGTAGCTGTTTGTTTGTTTTGGTGCTGAGGATAGAACCCAAGGAGGCTTTACCGCTGAGCCACATCCCCAGTCCTTTTTATTTTTTGAGACAGGGTCTCACTAAGTTGTTTAGGGCCTTATTAAATTGCTCAGGTTGGCTTTGAACTTGAGATCCCTTTGCCTTAGCCTCCCAAGTTGCTGGGATTACAGGTGTGCACCACTGTGCCCGGCTCTTCAATCAGTCACTTTTTAAATCATTTAAGCCTTTGAAGCTCTTTCAATTTGTGTTTGATGCTTAGATCCAACTGTTAGGCATCAGGAGGTTAATATAATAATAAATTAACAATAGCTATCATGCGCTGAACATGCGCGGTATTCTGGACACTGTTCTGAGCCCTTTGTAATAGGGACTTTTTATCCATCAATCCATTTATTCTCACAAAACCAACGAAGCAGATTGTTTTCACAGTGCCTTAAAACCCAAGAGCTTAATGCTGCTGCCGACATCTACCACAAGGTCTTCCCCAGAAGAACTCACAGTGAATTGTTCTTAGTCCTAAATTGTGAGGAAAGGAAGTCCACGAGGAAGCGGAGGTACTGGATTGTGGTGTAGACCTGGCCCTGACTGACCCACATGCCCTCAAGGGTCTTAGACTTGAGGTTGGGACTCTGTCCCCATTGCCCTGCTGTCTCTGCCCCTCTGAGTTGTCACAGCCAAGGGAAGTGGTGCAGCTGAAGAAGCTCTGAGATCAGAATCACCTACAGGCTACCGCGCTGTAAAATGCGGAATTCACTTTCGCCGAGCACCAGTTCCATGCCCACCGTGGGCACGCATTCTACCATGCAGGGCTCAGAGTGTCCTGTGACTTGGCTATTATTAGCATCATTTAAAAGGCAAAACGGAACCCAAGCTCATACAGGTGGCACATGCAGAGGCCAAGCTCTTGTCTGTAAGCAGAGCAAAACACCTTGTAGAGTTTGCCAGCGATTCGCCCACCCTGCCAGACTCGGTGAGGGAAGCATCAGCCATGCCGTTAAACCAAAACCCCCTGAGACAACACTGGGGCGGCAGAGGGGCCCTTTGACCCACGTGGCGCCAGGCTGGGGAAAGGCCGGGGCTCGCAGACCTTTCTGGCGGGCTTTTCTGGGACAGAGGGGCCACAAGACCCTTTTCTGGGAGCCCGCAGAAGCTTTTGCAGTGCCCAGCTGCAGGGTTGGGGTCTGCAGGGTCAGGGCTCCTGCTGAGCTCGCTCTGTGAAGGCAGCTGAAGGATCACAGAGTGGGGGGCGACGCCCCCGTCTGCTGCCAGCAGGAAGCCACGAGCTATGCACAGGACGGAGATGTGGGGACTCCACCTGAGGACGGGCTTTTCCTCCACCACTGCTGGGTGGGCTGCTGGTCACAGCCAGAAGGCCACTCCACAGTAGGGGTCCTGGCTCCCAAGAGCTATGGTGAGAAGCCACTGAAGCCACGAGGTAGGTCTCTGCCGGGTTTTGGCCATCTCGTTTCTCTACCCTGTGCCAGCCGTGCTCTGGGACCCTAAAGTTGGGTGGGCAGGAGGACACCGCTCTGGGTAGAAAGAGGGTCTGCACTGTGGCTAGGAAGTGGTGGCCCCGCTCTTGGCCTGCTCCTCTTTGGGAGGAATTTCTGTTGCTGTATAGAAAAGCTCTTCCACCCACAGTAGAGTCTGTGTCTCGGGCTCCAAGCTGGAAAAGGCCACCAGTGTGTCACAGGATGTGGCTGGAGACGGAGGTGGGATGGGACCCTTGGCCAACGACAGGGCTGAGCCCAGGTGAGCGAGGTTGGCAGGAATGTGGGAACCTCTGGCTCACTCAGGGTCAGCGGCTGCTGTCGTTTTGTTTGTTTTTGAATGGGGTTGCTCCATTTTTTCTGTATTCTGAATAGATTTAATGGGGGTGCTTTTGGCTAAGACATCTGTTTTGCCAGGACAGGCCAACTGTGGAAAGGAAAGGGCAGTTGCTAGCATATTTTGAGGGACCTTTTTCTATCCTAGAGTGTTGACAGCTCTTCTGTCCACTTTGTCACGGGTCCCTGATTTCACCCTCCTTGTTCCACCCTGATGAGGAATCAAGGACTGTGACCATGGGGGTGCGTAGTGACAGAGCATTCCCCAGGTGCTGTGGACACTCTCATTGGTGGAGCTTCACTCCTCCGACCTTCAGGGCGGAGTGGGTCTGGAGTGTGGGGGGGAAGAACATGGCTGTGCAGAGGAGAACCCTCCAGACACCTGCTGGGCCAAGCGACCAAGTCACAGTCCCGGGGCTGAGTCACTTTTTCTACCTTGCGATTCTTCTCCCAAGCCTGTAACCCAGTTTTAATCATGAGAAAACCTCAGATAAATCCAAACTGAGGGACAGTGTGCAGCATATCTGACCTTCAGAAGTGTCAAGGTCATAAAAAAGGGAAAAATATGAAAATCATCACAGCTCAGAAGAAACTAACGAGGTGTCACATGTAAATTCAGAACTTCATCCTGAGTTGAATCCCAAAGACAAAAGTGATCCGTGGAAAGATACGTAAGATGTGAACCTAACCTAGGCTTTCATTAATACCATTGTACCGACATCAGTGCCTGAGTTCTGGCAAATCAATGGACCATGGCTAGGTACGATGCAAACAGACGGGAACCTGGGTGATTCTCTCTATCTTGGCAATTTTTCTACAAATCTAGAATTCCAAACTAGAACCTAAAGCTGAACTAGAACTGTGAATCTAGAATCATGAATAAAATAAAAAGTGAGAAAATACTCACACTCATCCTGTTGTAGTGCAGAGTGGCCAAGTGCTCAACGGTCTAGACACCTGCCATCCACGGCCCCGAGGTCCCCCTCTTTTTGAGCTCCTGAACGGAGGAGCCCTTCTGCATTTTAGCTATTCTCTCTCCCAACCCCCACCTTACTCAGGGGAGAGCACCGTGTCCTCCCTTTGGGGTCCTTCTCATTGTCCACTTAGTTTTCACTCAGCACACATTTTGAGCCCTTCCTGTTGGGGGACTTGGGGCTGGACACAGCCTGGTCTGCCCTGCCGGGCTCACTGTGCCAGCGCAGGCCCAGGCTCCCCAACCTGACTCCTCTCCAGGAAGGAAGTGGGAGTCCAGAATGGAGGAAAGGAGCCCCGAAAGCCCCCACATGAGACACCGCCTCCTACCAGATAGAATCTGCGTCCCCTAGCTCCACCATCCCCCAGGGGCTGGGGACCCCTGATGTGGCCAGTCAAGGAGCTGTTTTCGGTGTGGGAAAATGCTTCTGCCAGCGTGAGCCCGTAGCAGAGAGCGTAGGACGGCAAGTCCCTCCCTGGGTGAGTGAGGTCCCACAGAGTTATGGGACCTGGGGGGCCCACCCTGCTGCCCTGCCTCTGTGGGGACAGGCCACTTGTAAGGTTCAGGTGTGCAGAGGGAACGGCAGGCAGAGCAGCCTAGCCCACCCCTGCAGGCTCCCCAGGGCAGGTGTGCCCGGCTCGGAAGTGATGCCTGGCCAGATTAGAGATGCTTCAGAATCCGTCCAGGAAGGAGAAAGAATCAGAAGCTGCAGGAAGACATGGCTTAGATGGAAATCACAACATTGAGATGAAAATCACAAAACACTGAGATGAAAGTCAAAACTTGTGAGAGGTGATGACAGCCGGCCCCAACAGCCCTCTTGTCAATCTGCTCCCCACTGCCGGCTGTCCTCATCCTCAGGGACTCCTCAGACACCTGTGGCTTCTGGAAGGCAGCTGCCCTGCTTGGCCTGTCCTGCTTGATCTGCCCCTGCACGGCCTGCCCCTGCTTACTCTCTGCCTGCAGTCCCCACCTTCTCAATGAGGAAAGTCCCCTTTTCTTTGCTTTCTGGTTTTTTTTTTTTTTTTTTAGTTGTAAGTGGACACAATGTCTTTATTTTTTATGTGGTGCTGAGGATCGAACCCAGTGCCTCACACATGTGAGGCAAGTGCTCTACCACTGAGCCCCAGCCCCAGCCGGCAAGTCCCCCTTTCGAATGCTCAGGACCAGCGTGGACACCTCCTCTTCGTTCACAGTGCCCCAGGCCATCCCTGTGTCCTCATGTACCTCGGCACATACTAGAGTTCTGGCTGGCAGGTCTGCCAGCCTCTCTGGAACTGAGCTCCTTAAGGGTGGGTGACAGGCTCCGCGTGCCCCTTTGGGTCCCAGTGTCTGGCCCCCGGGGGAGTAACCTGTAAAACTGTTCTTGAGTGAAAGACACAAGGACAAAATCCTGAGCGCCAGTGAAGCTAAGCCGTGGGAAGAGCTGTGCAGGAAGCGGCCCCTGCAGAAGGAGCAGGCACGTTCGGTTTCCTGCGAGGCGGGGTGGTATGGAGCAGCGGGCGTGTGAGGCAGCCACCTCAGAATTAGGCACACATGTGACCTAAATAGAGCCACGTGATGGGAGTCCAGGCCTAAGCCACTGTGTGGCTCCTGGTCCCCCTTGGGTGAGGGTGTGACACAAGGAAGTTCTGGGGGCCTTACCACCACCACTCGGCTGGCTCCTTGCAGACCTTGACATCTAGATGCTGGGCGGGGCTGGGGGAGGCTGTGCTGTCAGGGTGGCTCAAGTTCAGGAGTGTTCATGTATCGCACACCGGTGTGTAGTGTCCACAGGGCTGTGGCTGCCCATGCTCAGTGGGCCAAGTCAGTTCTGACCTTCAAGACCCAGAACTCCTGTGCTTTAGTGGAGTCCAAGGGCCCTGGAGCTGTCCACAAGCTCCCGGGGCTGCAGGGGGTGTGCACTCTTCCACAGAGTGCTACGGCTCACAGCAGTTTCCCAGGAGGACCCGGCAACCCAGCAACATTTAGAATCACCAAGTTCGCTATTTAGTGAGGACATCATTGTCCTCTCTCAGTGTGGTGGGACTATGAGGAGTGGAAAGGGCAGGAGCAAAGCAGCAAGAGGGAGCAGCCATGCTTGTGGGTGTGGGTACGGGGTCTGGAGTTCAAGGCCAGCCTGCCACTCCCTGGCTGTGTGTCCTGGGAAAGTCACTGAATCTCTTCATAAGGTGACTTGGCCTCCCTGGGTACTAGCAGCCTGACTTTCCTCAGGTAAGCTGACTGTAGCCTCTGAGTTTTTCTTTACTTGTTAATAATAACACATCACAAGCTTATCAGACTTGAACTCCAAAGCCATGATTCTCAGGCACATGCAAGTTGATGGAAAACACCATCCCACCCTTCGAGATCCCACTCAATTCTCCTTGTCAGAATCACCAGAGGAGTCCTTGCAGTCAGAAAGGATATTTTACATGGCAAGTTCTTTAATTTTTTAATGTACATTGTTTATTTTGAAATCTCAAAAAAAGGGGAGGATGGTTTGATGATATTTCTCAAAAGAGGAAATGAATTTAACATGATTGTGAAAATACAAAGATAGATATTTTGGGTCCTGCTCCTGTATCAAGCCAGTCCATGAGCCGTGCATTTGGATCTCAATGCCTGGGCTGTTTGGAGAAACACATTCCCTGGTCAGGCTTGGCCATCCTTTCTTGGTGTGCACAGTTGTCCTCTGCTCATGCTGGAGGATACATAAAAACAGAGGTGGGAAACTTGAAGTGGCATTTGTTGGTGCTCAGCATCCTCCCAGGACTCTCCCGGAAGGAGCCATGGGAGGATTCTTTTGATTGCACATCTGGAAAATCCATGCCTCTCTGGAGCGATGGCGGTGACTTCTCAAGACAGCCATTTCCCACTCTCTGCTTTGGGCTCCAGGTCATGCAGGGCAAGATGTGCACCTCACCACGATCAACTGTCTGCAGCGTGGCATTCTCTGTGTGTCTCCACCAGCTTCTCCTCCCTACGCTTGTTTTCTGCTCTAATTTGCCCTGGGGTCTGATTTTGTTGTCTGTTTTCCTCTGTTATGGTGCTGGATGTGTTTTGATAAGTGGCCTCATGTCTTTTGGGGAAATGCCAGGAAATGAATAAATAAATAAACATAAACAAGGCAGCATTTCTGAAAAAGCTGATGTCTAGTGTGGGTGCTCTGGGAGAATTCGCTCCCCACCCCTGATGGAAGCAGAAGAATCCTATGGTGAAATGTTCAGCTGGGAATCTCTTGCAGTAAGACCGGCAGCTTAAGGTCCCACTGCCTACTTTTACAGACATCCCACCTTGTATTGTTAAAAGTTATATAAAATTATTTTAAGATTGCTTTTATTCCTGCCACTTCAGTGGCACAAACACATTTTAAGAATAAAATTTAAATAATTTAAAAAATATTGCACATTGAGATAGATGCCAAAGTAATGACCCACTTTCATGTTTTTAATTGGGTGTCTTTATGAGAAAAGCTGACCCTCCTTCCTCTACTCAGTGACATGGAATAGGAATGATTCCACCCTGTGGCATCTGACCGATGGGCTCCCTGGCACTTGTCATTGGTGGGGACATTGTTTGGTCAAGGTAGTTTCCTTGTAGATTGAAGCAGGGTGTGCTGGGAAGACTTAGCCACCCGCTTTCTGGGAAACAAGTGAACTAAACACACACACACACACACATTCATTATGAAACCTGCAAATATAAAAAATACAAAAATTTGCAAATAACAACAAGACACAGCATTCCTTGTCCTATCTAGTGCCATCTAGTCAACAGAGTCCCTTAGGATGCTCCACTGACCTTTGCCAGGTGGAAAGCCAGCTGTGGTTGCCGCTGACCAGCATTGGCTGATAGTTTCATTTACGTTACAGAGAAGCAACAGGTGTGTGAGAACCACCGTCCTGCTTACTGACATGGGCACCAAGCTGATTAATTGACTTTACATATCCAAGAGAGCTTCCTCCGTTTTTTGTGGTGTTCACAGTGTGTGGACATAGGACACCACAAGTCTAGAGAAGTCAAATTGACCCCAGCCTGGTGGCATTTGCCTACTCCTGGGGTGTAAATGCTCCCACCGTGGCCTACTTCAACATGCCATGGTGGCTTAGCTGGCCAGGGAGCTGTGAGGAGGTGCTTCTGCTGTGCAGGTACAGTTGGTCTCAATAAGAGAGCAGAGAGAACATTAAAACGTAGTAAAACAATTAGAATGGCTGCTCCATCTTTTATGCCCCTGCCATGAGCGACCAACTATGCCAGCATTCCTGGACAAAGGCTTTGTCCCCCAGGGGAAGAAACATGGAGGGAGAGGAGGCAGGAGTCTTAGCAAAGGCTAGAGGATGCCCACCTGGCCTCACAGGTGGGGCTCCCTGTGGAAGGCAAAGCTGTGATAGCACCTGTCCCCTCCCGTCTCCAGTCTGTCTCCAAAGTTCCTTGGCTTCAGTTTTGGTCCTTCCTCCTCTAGACTGGACAATTGGCACTTCCTTGGGGCCCATCTCTGTCCAGTCTCCTCTACTCCAACCCATGTGTGCCCAGCCTCGCACCCAGTCCTCCAGAGATTGGATGGTGCAGGACTTTACTTCTCGCAGCATGCTGGGCCGTCCTGTCCTCGGAGACTCCCTGTGTACCCCAGAACTTTGCTGAACCTCTCCTTGCCTACGCTGCCTGTCTCCCTGGGACCTCCTATGTGCACGTGAAGGCCCAGACCTGACGTCCCGTGAGCCTTCTAGCGTCCGTCGCTCCTCCCCTGCCCAGCACAGCCAGGCATGACTGACTGTTTCGGGAACTGGGCCCAGTGGGGGGGGGAGAGTAAAGGGGGCTTCAGACTTTGTGCCAGGAGCCTGTGGTTCTCCACCCCAGTTCCTGTCACATATCCAGAGAGCCAAGTGCCTTCCTTCAAGTCCCACAGACAGTGTCCAGCCTGGCCCTGGAGCTGTCCTCCTCTTCTCTGCCACACTGCGGGGTGTCTTTCAGGAGGCCTGGGAAGGCCTTGGAGCCCTTCCATGCCTTGTTTGCAGGCCAAGGGGGGAGGACAACTCAAATGCTGAGTTATCTCCTTCTTTCTTTATCATTTATTTATTCATTTTTGCCTTCCCGAGGTCCCACAGCCTGTGGATACTCAGGGGCATGTGTTTGGCCTATTTATTATTTCAAACAACAATTAATAACAGAACGTGCTGTTAGCAAGAACAATGGCACTAAGCAAAACCTTGGAAATCGTTGGGGACACTGGCTTCACAGGAGGCTGAAGTGTGGGCTGAATTTACTCCTAAGGTGCTTCTATTTCTGGAAGGATGTGGTTGGCTCAGGTAACCATGAACAGAGAGCAGATTTGGGCGTGGCCAGTGGGAATCTCAGCCCACAATGTGGTATACAAAAGACAGGACAATATTCAGTAACACCTTCATTACTCCTGAATAGTAGAAACTGACACCGGTTAGCGGCGAGTTCTCCTCCAAGTTCCAGGGGGATTATGAGTCTCAGGTCAAAAGTTTCTGGGGAGGCCCAGTTGGTGTTTGGCAATAATCGATGAATCCCGGGGGGCTGCCAGGATGTCTCATTCCAGCCTCTGGTCCTGGACAACCCCATTCTCAAAACATCTGTGACACGATCGTGGGGCACAGGGCTCTCTGTGTCTCTCCTGCCCATTGCAACTGAGACTTAGTGAGGCCCCTGAGCCCTCTCTATCCAGACTGACCCAGCAGCATTTCCCTCAAGTCAGCCCCTGTGGTGTTCACTGTCCTATGCCCAGTATGTTTCTTTATATTAGATCATTTTCTGCTGCTATAACAAAATTCCCAAGACTGGGTTCTCATAAAGAAAAAAAAAGGTTTGTTTAACTCCAGTTTTAGAGGCTCCAGAGCATGGTGCTGGTTTCTGCTCTGCACTTCCCAGGGCACACCCCCAGTGACCTCCTACTGGGCCCTTCCTCTTAAAGCTGCCACCACCTATCACCTCACCACATTGGGGACCTACCCTCCAACCCATCAGTGCCTTTCAACCCAAAGCATTCTACTTCCTGCTTCCTGGTGATGGCAGGTACAGAAAAGCCTCACCCACAGATGGGTCAAGATGTGGTACAGAACACAGTGCAAAGAGGAGAGAAGACAGACCAGTCTGAGGCATCTCAGAGACACAGACCCCTGTGCTACCTGCCAACAGGCCAGGGGAGCCCCTCTGAGCTTGTGGCACAGAATACAAGTGTACACTGCGTTTACAAAGCCCGGAGCGTGGAAGGCGCCTGGGAGGGAGGAGTGACGGGAATGGATGTGGCGGGGGGACAAGGAGGAAGGACCCCTGCAAACCAGGGAGAGCCCCGGAAGGATTTTAAAGGAAGAAAGGCAGTGTCTGACCTTCCTGCCTGTGGCGAACCCTGTCCTGGGAATGATCCTAGATCTTCAGGGGCGCTGGCCGGGGCCACCATGAGTGTATGCAGGTGCAGCTGGCACCGAAGGGTCCTGCCAAGTGCAAACCTGGGAAGGGCAGCCGTGGCCACTGGCTGGAGGTGAGGACACCACCACGCCCCGGGGCTAGCGGGAGCCTTGAGACAAGGAAAGCCAACACTCTGAAGGGTGTTACAGGAACAGGATCCTGGTGGCCCCAGTGGAGATCAAAGGCCTAGGTCAGGGGGGCCCAAGTGCCTGAGTTTGGGAATCACTAACCAGAGCTTTCCAGGGGGATGGCTGAGGGCTTGGGGGTACAAGTGTCTGTGCCAACACAGAGCCGAGCATATGCCAAAGACCTGCCAGGCCTAGGGGTGCAGATGACGTTAGTAAGACCTTGGATGAGGGGGCATCCTGAGCCAGGGCCCTGGGAGGGGTGGCCAAAGAGGGTTGGCCCCTGCCAGGCTAGTTTGTCCCTGAGACTGTGATTCCCAAGCTGGGTGCTAGCCTGGCCGCCTTGGCTGGGAGACTTCCTCCCCGGCTTGTTTCCCTGTCTGCTTCTCAAGGGATAGACGAAGGGCCACGAGAGCTCCTCCCTCTGGTCGGCCCTCTGGTGGGTCTGCCCGGCACTTCATGCATTTGCTCAGATGCAGAAGGGCTGCAGACTTGGGTGCCCAGGAACGTGCCAGATGCCTTGTGCATGGGCTCAATGTCCACAGCAGCCCGTGCTGTGATCAGGAGCCTGTCCAGGACCAGGGGTTGGGAAGGACCAGGGCCAAGGTGCAGACTCAGGTCTGTGTGCCTCGGAAGTCCATGCTCTTCCCTCTCTACTGCCTGTCCTCATTGGGCTGCATTGGGCACTGCAGCAAGATGGAGGGTGTGTCTGGGGAGGTGGGGCTGAGCCAGACTGGGATGTTGCAGGCAGTCTGTCCACGCGTGCACACACAGGGACTGAGGAGTCGAGAGCCAGGAACTGTTCTGCTAGGAAGTTCTGGCATAAGCTCGCCTGAAGGAACAGGCCCGGGGAGAAACCCCTGCTGTACTGTGGGGTCAGTCCTATCTGGAGCTCACTCCCGTCCACCCAGGAGCCTGGCCTGTAGCCCAGCTCCCTTGCTCCACAAGTCCGTCCTCCATCATTCTTCCCTCTACCTCCGTGGCTCCCAGCTCTGAGACTGTCACTCTTAGCCATTACTTATTGGGACACGCAGAAAGGCAGACACCATGCCAGGCCCCGAGGCCACCAAAATAAAAGTCACTGAAGAGTCAGCCCTGGGAGCCCATCAGTTATTTCAATCCAACTCAAATTGCCGTGGACATAGTCCCCAAGGTCCTGCTGTGTACCTAGGGCCACCAGAGGAGGGAGCCATTCCTGTGTCCAGAGGCCAGGGGGCATTTGAGGCTGGCTCCTCAGGCTCCACCAGCTGCAGATGGGGCTGGGTTGAGGGGCAGGTCATTCGGAGCCCAGAGGGGAGGCCAGGGGTCTTAAGGCCAGAGCTGCAGGCAGCAGACACTGTCTTACCTTGGAGGCTTCCCAGTAGTGACTCAGGCACTGACCGGACCTAACTGGGTCACAGTGGCCTCCTACCTGAGGTTGGAGCTGCTCTCTGCCCTCAGGCTCTGCCACAGGAAGACTTGGCAGTTTCCTTGAGGTGGACTTGGGGGTGTAGCTGACCTCAGGCACCCATGAGGACACCATCAAGACCAAAGTAGATGCCCAGCCCCAGCAGATGCCAGCCGGAAGCTAGACCAGGCCTGGGTTTGTCAGCAGGGGACCTAATGCCTCCCCCAGCAGGTTGGTCGCCCCAGATACATCGTGAACACATCATTTACACCTGACTCCGTGCGTCAGTCTATGCCTGTGTGAATGCAGGAACCGGAGGCCCCCACAGGTCTGGATGGAGCCCCCTCACCCTGGTGGCCTGAGCCAGTTTCTGTGCAGGGGCTACACTGAGCGGGGCCTGAGAGGGCTCCTCCAGGGTGGACGCCGGAGTGCTGGCTCTGCCTGCCGCTCTCTCCAGGGCCAGCCCTGGGCTTTGTGGTCATCTGGGTCTGGGGGCTTTGCCGGGCCTGCTGCAACCTGCCTGCCTCCACAGCAGAGTCACAAGGGAGCCGCGGGAAGAGGGAGCTGTGACCCTGAGTTCCCCGGGTGGCCAGGGCCGTGTGGAAGAGCAGGCTAATGTCGTGCAGATGTATCATTTGCCTCCCGACTTTAAAACTGTAGAAATTACATAATCCAAAGGAAACTTTGAGAACAGATAGAAGCCACTGACAGGGCCGCCAGCCGAGCGCCCTTACCACGCGGTTCTCAGCTTGGTTTGGCCGATGCCGAGTTTGTGTCTGGACGCATCTACTTTCTTTTTCCCTCGTAACACACGTCCCCCCTGTGGCTCCAGGTCTCCACAATGACCGCTTTCCAGGCCGCGTCCTATTTCCTTGTGTTCACTGGTTCAACTGTGCTTGCCGTCACAGAGGGCTGCAGCCACCAACACAATAACACGCAGCTGCAAAACCGCCCAGAAGGCGTGGGGCCACCGCCGTTCAGAGCCGAGCGGGTGGGCTTCGAACTGCGGCGGGAGCCAGGGCCATGCTGGCCGAGCGCCTCCCCTTCTCTCCTCTGGCTTCCTGGCCACCATATTGTGGGCCAGGGCTGCTGATGTGGTCTTTGGCCAGAGAGCAGACTTTCCTGCCTGTGAAAAGAAATGACTCAGACAGAAACAAACCCCAAGTTTTGGCCTCATTTGTTCTTAATCAGAGGTCCATGAAGTGTGGGGCTTGCCGGGAAATCAGTCCTGAAATTGGGTGCCAAATTTGGTGCATAAAGTTAAATTTAAAAATTGTTTATAGATACCAAGTGTGAACAATAGTAAAACAATATGAACTACACCCTCCATTTTTTAAAAAGTGGCATGTAAATGTCTTTTCTGGGAATAGATCTGTGAGAGGGCTGTGATTCCCCCAAATATTTTTTTTTAAACTGGATTCTTTCTCCCCCACCTCTCCTCTCTCCTTCCCCCTCCCCCTGGTTTCTGGGAAGGGTGGGGTTGAATGAAGGAGGCTGAAGGTCTCCACCTACATACTAAGGGGCAGCTGTGCTATGGGAACACGTGAGCCCCACTGTGAGATGCAGAAGGGCTTGCCGAGGGACTCTGGGTTGGCATGTAGGTGTTTCTCCCTGTGAGTCTGCATGGGTGCCTTCTACACGGAAGTGCCCCATTACTGAAACGGCTCCTTCTACTTCACCTTGTTTAACCAAAGCTAATTGCTAATGTGTTAAAGCAAGAGATTTGGCCAGGATTGTGGCAATGGTGGCTCTTGATGAAAGGAAATGTTTGGGCATTTTTAAAAGAGATCAATCCCACCAGCTCTGCATGTCTCACCAGAGAGTCAGACAGACCCAGCAGTATCTGTGGCTGGTTAACTGTTCTTTCCTGCTCAAGCATGAACCATAGCAGGCAAGCTGCATTTATCAAACCAAAATGTTATTCATTAAGGCTCAAGAAGCTCAAAAACCTTGAAATTCAAGTGGCCAAATCCCAGGGTTCAACCACAGGGTGGGAGACGTCAGCCCTGGGTTCATGGATGCTGCAGGCCCTTCCTCTTGGAGCAGTGTCTTGCATTAACAACAGATTCTGGCGCAGTGTGACCTTGACTTCCTAAGTGTACTGGGTTTTCTCAGCCAGCCCTGCTCTCTTTGAGCTCCAGTGTGTGTAGCACAGGCACAGAGCAAAGGCAGAGCTCGATTCCACCTCTCCTGGTTCCTCCAGCAGGGCCAAGTTCTCCACTCACAGAAAGCGGGCGTCATCACAGGGGAAGGAGCTCCTGAATGTGGCAAGAAGTCACGCAATAAAAAAGCAAATCACATTTTCATCCTGGGCGTCTTCAGTGGAATGCAGGTCACCCCAGGTCTCCCAACCACGGGGACCTCTGAGGGCTGGGAGCAGGGTAGGGATGGGGTAGAAAAGTTAGGGCCTGCAAACCACCCTGAACAGAGGGGCTGGTCCTGGCCACGGTGGCCACTGTGGGCCTCTGTGCCCACCTGACCCCTGTAGCTTTCCACTCTCCCCACCCTGAGCCTTCTCAGGGCTGGTTGCCCACCTCTTGGCACAGTGGCTGGGGACTGTGCCTATGCAGGAGGGCTAGGACTAGGAGGGACCTCAGTACAGCCCTGGCTGTGTGTCGGAATTGTGGGGGACACAGTGGGGCAGTTGCAAGAAACACAGCTTCTGGTCCTGACTCAGACTTTTGGTAACGTGGAGCCCGGGAAGCAGTTCATCTCAGTTGTTTCTAATGCGGCCAGCGAGGACCCGCCCAGGAACTGGGACTGGTTACCCTCAGCCCTCCCACTCCTGGCCAGCACCAACCCCCACCCTGCCTATACCCCACGCAGACCCCAGGGGCACTGCAGTCCCTGAAAACCCCATTTTGTCAGCAGGTGTGAGCTCAGGTGAGGGAGGGCGCTTCCGCCTGGCAGTGAGGGGTGAGGCGGCGGAGGGGGGGCAATGAGGAGGGGCTGTGGTTGTACCCGTCCTGCCTCCACACCTGGCCAGGACTTGGCACACCTGGCCTGTCAGGCTGCGGTCCTAGTTGTAAATCAGGGGCATCAGAGGCTGCCTCCAGGGAGGGTGAAGACTAGAGGGAGCCGAGAGCTAGTGCCACGGCCTGGGGACATGGTGGCTTCCGCCTGCGTCCTGGGGTCTGGCAGAAAGCCTGGGCAGAAGTGGCAGGCAGTGCTTGCTGGGTCCCCTTTCCCTTTAACTCCCCTGTGTGTTTCTCACGCCCTGATCTTCCAATCTGGTGAATCTGCACTGTTACCTGGTCTGAGCACCTGCCTTGTCTTTGACTTTTCCCCTCTAACTTTTAGGCCAGTCACTGACCTCATCAATCTCCAGACCTTCCTAACATTACGTAAGCACCTACAACACCACTCTGCCTTAGAGGTGCCATCCACCCACCCCCTGGGCACCTCCCCTGGCATCACATGTGCTGTGCTGGAGTGACATGGCGTTGGCAGGACACAGGCTCCCTGGGCACTTTTACCCCCCACTCTGACTCCTTCAGAGCAGTGGTTTCAGATGGGAAGTCCCCGCTCTCCAGTTGCTCACCAAACCAATTTCATGGGTTGTCACAGCCTTTTAAAAATGACATGGTATAGAATAGAAAATACTGGAGAGGTGGCTTGGCGGAGTAGTGAGAAGTGTCTCGCGAAGCTTCCGTTCTCACCGTGAGCTGGGTGTGTGCATACGTGTCCCCGGCGGTGGCCTGTGCCGAAGATGCACAACATCTTCCTCACTCAAGGTCACAATAAAAAGAACAAAAATCCACGCTCGCTGGTGGATGCCCTCAGAACACGCAGCACAGTGAGGGCGCTCACGGCCCCCGGGGTGCAGAGACTAGCCCAGAAGAGCAGCAGCTCTCCTGAAACTTGCAGGAGCTGGCTGACCTGCTCAAGACACATTCATTAGTGACCTCTCAAGGGAAAGATCATCCAGGAGGTCTTGCACGGTCCCATTGTCTCCCATTTCCCCAAGAACTAACACCATGGAGGTGGGGAGAAAGAGACTCCCAAACTTCCGTTCTTTAGCCCTGCCAATGTATTGTTTAAACCACGCAGTTGGTGGCCGTTGTGAGAGCACCTAATGAACTACCCACCATTAGCACAGACTCCCCTCCCTCACAGGCCCTGACACCCACCACTGTCTTCTGTCTCCATGAATCTGTCTACTCTAGGGACGCTGTGGAGTCACGCAGTGTTTGTCCCCCTGTGTCTGACGTACTTCACTTGGCATCTGTCCTCCAGGGTCTTGTGACTTGTAGCATGTGCCAGAATACCCCTCCTTCCTAAGCGGGGAGTAATTCCCAACTGTGTGTGTAGACCACTTTTGTGTATCCACTCACCAATCAAGGGACACTAGGGTGGCTTCCTGCTTCAGGCTCTTGGGAGTAATGCAGCTGTGGGCACAGGCGCACCAGGATCGTTCTAGCCCCTGCCTGTGCTCAGTTGGGGCACAAACCTGGAAGAGGAATCACTGGAAGCTATGGTAATTGCACATTTAATTTTTGAGAACTGGCCCAAAAGACTTTGGTTTCGACACTGAGTGGCATTAGGGCTTGGAGAGCTCTGAGTAGAAAAGTGACATGAAGTGGCTTACTTTTTGCAAGATCACAAGATGCTGGCCGTTGAGACTGGGAGGACAGGGAAAGAGAAGGGAGGCCAGTGGAAGGAGGGCGCTTGGGAGCCTGGAGTGGGTGAAGGGGATGGCTGCAGGGGAGGCGGGGAGACTGGTCCAGATCTGGCTGCTTGTTGACGTGGCACCACCAGGAATTAGAGATGGTCGTGAGCCACTCTAGGGAGAAAGAGCATGAGCAGCTAGAAGCTGGAGCTGACATTGGCCAGGACTGTCACAGTCTGGAGACCAGTGCAGTGGGGGAGGACCAGGAGCTCGGTTCTGGTGCCTCAGGTCTGAGATGTCCACCAGAAATTGCTGCAGTCCCCAGTGGGTCCCCTGAGCTTCACTAGCCCCTTCTCAGTCTGCTTTCCTGCAGGTGTCCTGGCCCCCCAGCCCCTGTGCACACTGACATTCTAGCCCTGGGTGACCTTTGGGACAGTGCTTGTCTTGGGCACGTGGAAGTGAGCAGCACCAGGAAGAGGCTGGGAGGGTAGGGAACCATTTCAGCTCCTGAAGACCTGTGCCCTCCCCAGAGAAGTCAAGGCTTGCAGGCCGGTGGGCACAGCCAAGCAGCTCTCCAGGAGGAACTGCCTGCCCGTGCACTGCCTGGTCCTGTGGTCAGAGTTCTTGGCTCCTTACGTGGAACGATCCTCTTCCCCAAGGACATGACAAGTGAGACCTGAGTCAAAGGTCCCCTCGGAGCAGAGAGTTACCTTGGAAAGCCAGAGAACGTTTTCCCCTGCATCCAGAGGAGCCATCCTGGGCCTGCTGGGGTGGGGAAGCTCAGGAAGGTCAGAGGGCACTGGGGCTGGCCCATGCCTGGGGCAGTGAGAACTCGGATGCCAGAACCTCAGCTTCCTCTGCAGATGGGAGATGAGGCTGGGGGCGGGGAGTGCGCAGGGCACACAGTGGTCACTGGGTGGATCAGGCCCAGACCCAGTTCTCCTAGGGCCAGGGGAGCTGGTGGCCACATGGAGCAGCTGTGGCCACACGTGGGCACTGGGGATTTTTATCCATAGGCCCAGACTTTCCACTTAGGGCAGTAGCTAGGGCAAGACCCTGGCTTGCTCGCACATTAGAGGGGACATACTTTCCTAAGTTTGCTCCAAACGTTCAGATTTACAGAGGGTTTGTCTGGCAGCGGCCTGCAGGACACGGGCTCTGACTCTGCATCTTGACACCCTATAGCAGCCCCTAGGGCAGCGGGAGGTCCTAACCTTCAGGAGATTGAGGGGTGTTTCCTTGCCCTGCACAGACAGCCCCTCCCCCAGGTCTTGCACGCTGAGGTTGGTATCTCGCTGTTCCATCCACGTCCCCCGTTTCTGCTGACAACACCAGTGTCTCAGCCACGGCTTGTCACCTAGCCTCCTGCCTAATCTCCTGCTTCCAGCTCACTCCCGATTTCTGCTCCACATAACAGCTGCAGTGATCAGGTAAGCCCGCCTGGGTCATCCAGGGGCTCACCCTGGCACTTTAAGTGACATCCCAGCTCCTTGCCCTGTGGTCTCTCTGCCCTCACCTCCTCCCTCAGGAACCAGCTGCTTCCTGCTCCTGGCTCTAGGGCCTAGCCTCCTGCCCTTCTAGATGCTGCAAAGCCGTCTCCTTGCCATTGAGAGCCTCGTTACTCTCGCCCCAGGGAGAGATCTTATGGGAACAGTGGTTCTGTGGCTGCCACATCTTCCTGGCTGACCCTCGCCACAGCCTTTGCCACTATTGAAAATTCCTGCTCATTTACGTTGCTTGTTTTCTGTTGTCTTCCCTTTGCTCTTCTTCCGTGTCAAAAATGTGAGCTCCCAGTAGCCCCAGCACCTGCCCCCAGCCTGCCGCAGGGTCCCGGCCTCAGAGGAAGTCATTAGGGGCAATGAGTTTGCATGGGGAAGAACTGGACAGTCCCAGGGATTCCTCTGGGTGTTGAGGACCACACTGCCATCACCATGGGGTGGGGAGGGGGTGCTGGATGCCGACAGTGTCACCACCTTTCTGGAAAGCAACTTGGCAGCCTTGGCTGGGAATCCTGAAACAGTCCCTGCTATGGGGACATGGCAGTTTTCCTCCTGAGACTGAGCAAAGTCTGAAATGTAGGCGAAGCCCTTGCACAGGGTTAGATGAAGACACACACACGTGTGCATGCACAGTGGGAGATTTTAAGAATCGTGTTGGAGTTTCAATGACATGAAAAAGGTGCGTGATGTAGCCTTGAGTGGTAAGAGGAAAGTAAAAGCCGCGTGCAGCAGAATCACAGCTCACCAAGGGCCCCGAGGCCCGGGCACTTGGACAGTCACTCGGGTCTGCTCATCCTCTTGACGACCCTGTGTGGTAGTTATTATCATCATCTCGCTTTTGATGACTGTGAAAATGAGACTTGAGGAGATCAAGGAAGCTGCCAACTGTGCCCTGCTTTGTGACTTTTAAGTTAGGATTTGGATCCGGAGTGTCTCCTTCCAAGACTCTGCTTTATTCTCTGCTCTATATTAACTAGTCCTTTCCCAAAAAAGACCAAGAAGAAACACACCAAGATACTAATAGAGGTTGCTTTGGAGTATTAGGATTATGGGAATCTTTCCATATAATTTCCCATGTTGACATTATTTTTCTATCATAAGCACACATTTTTCATATAAATTTCTAATCTTTATCAAGAAATAAATTGTCTCGGCTAGGGCTGTGGCTCACTGGAAGAGCGCTTGCCTCGCACACGTGAGGCACTGGGTTCGATCCTCAGCACCACATAAAAATAAATTAAATAAAGGTATTGTGTCCAACTACAGCTAAAAATAAAATCTTTAAAAAAAATTTTAAAAGAAAGAAATTGTCATCTACAAATTACAGGTGAATTTAGCTTACTAATGTATAAACAAAAATTCCTCTATAAAATAGGTCAAAGGGCATCAAACATGGTATTTCACATGCTGCAATAGATTAGGATTCATTTCATTTCACAGTGAAAGGAGAATCCAACATTTAAAAACATTGTGTGAAGGGCTGAGGATGTGGCTCAATGGTGGAGCACTTGCACATGCACGAGGTACACAGCTGGATCGGGTACCCAGATGCAAAAAGAAAAAAAGAAAAGAAAAAGAATACATTTGGGAAATTTGTCCCATCAGCAAGTAAAAGCCAGAAGAATGATTGTCAGCTGTTTTGATAGAGGCTTTAGAAGACAGTCATCAGAATTCGGTGGCATTCCTGAAAAGGCTTCTCGTGACCCACAGAAAAAGGGAACTTGCAAAGAGCTCCCCGCAGCCCCCGCCAAGCTCAGGAGAAGTTGGAGGTGCCTCCTGCAGTGACAGCACTTAGCTTTGTTGTGGAACTTCCAGCCAGGGTGATAAGAAGAAATAATGAAATGTCTACGTATTTAGAGGAAAGGCTTTGAAGATGGCATATTAGTCTTCAGTATGTCGATGGCTGAAAAATATTAGAATTAATTAGAGAACTGAAATATATAAAATTCAATAGCTTCCTTTTCTAGTCATGGCATTAATATTGCCAATTCTCAAAAAAATATGAATTCAAATGCAATACCAGCAAAAAATTAACATAGAGGTTTTTAACTTGTCAAAATTATTCTTAATTTATAGTATAAAAATAAATGACCAAATATAATGAAGAAAGTCTTGAAAAGGAGTTAAAGTGTATCTTTACATGTAATAATTGATATGTGTGGTTTTGTGCAAGGGGTGGACACCTGTAGTCCAGAAACAGGTCCCAGGGTGGTGGGAATTTAAAGTGCAGTAGGTAGGATCTCTAATCAGTAAGAATGGTGTTTTTAATTTTTTTTATTACATTGTATTTGATTTGTTGCTTCAATAATACTTATCTCTATTCTAACAATATTTTGCTGTATTCTTTTTCTGACAATTTTAATTTTTGCTTTTGATGCTTAAATCTTCAATCAGTTTGGATACGAGGAGAAATGGCTGTGAGGAGAGAGTAGGGTTTCTGTTGTTCATTGAAGGCTCGTCCTTGGCCGGCCATCTGCGTGTCTCCAGGAGCGCCAGGGCGTCTGGTGCCCCACCCCTTCCCCGCGGGGTCTGTACATTCCTCTGCCAACTTCACTTTCTCCTTGCAGCTTGAGTAAGCCTTGGTTTCTACAGGGACTCTTCTCTTACTCTTTCTCTTTGTGGATAACTTTGCTATTTTTGAGCCTTTTCTCATCTGCAGGATTTTAGAGCCAGCTTGTAAAGTTCCTTGAAAACACCGGTTGGAATACTGACTAAAAATGCACTCAGTGTTTTCATGACTTGGAGAGAAGGTGCAGCTTCATGCTGAGTCCTCCTGATCACCCTTAGTGCATCTCTCTCCTTTGGTTTAAGTACTTCTTAAGTGTCTTTCAGTAAAGCCGGGGTCTTCATGTAAGTTTGCTCATCTTTTGTTGCATATATTTCTAGGCAACTTACAGTTTAAGTTAGTATTGGAAATGAAAAAAAAAATTACTCAATGGTCAAAAGATAAGCATAGGCCATACACAGTGGAAAAAATCAATATGGTCCATGAGTAATCAGGGAAGAAAAAGTTCAAAAAGATTCCATTTACCACCCACCCCGTTAATAGAAAGGAATGTCTCACGTCAGATTTAGTGGAAATAAGGGCAAGAAGAGATGTCTCATTGCTACTGGGGGTGGGGGATGAATTGGCTCTATCACTCTGATATCAAGCTGGGAGTCCACAGTGTCACCGAAGGAGCATGCCCCTAGCCTGGGGTCCACAAGGTAAACTAGATGCAGACAATCTCCTTGTTCAGAGAAACTCTCACCTACACATACAGGGGACAGCACAAGGAAGCCCCTCAGCATGCTGCTCGTCCTTAAGAACTGGTTCTTAGTTGAAAGTGGGTGTATAAAGTGGGGTTTCTTTATGGAATTGAATAGAATAAGGCAAAAGAAAAAAGAACTAGGGGTCCGTCTCAATCTCAAAAACACAAGATATTTGCAAAAAAAAAAAAAACTTGCAAAAAGTTTACATATATCATAAAGCCAAGTTTATAAAAGTCTGAAAACACAAAGTAAAAATATGTATTGTTTGTGGACTGCTAATACATGCTGTAAACACACGAAATTGCAGATGGTAGGAACGCCCACTTGACTCAAGGTAATCATTACTTTTGAAGAGACAGAGAGGAGAAAATAATGATCAGTCAGTAGGGGTGTCTGTCTTTGTAATATAAAAAAGGATGGGGATGGGAAAGAGAACTGAAGTAAGTATAACAAAATATTATTATCTGTTTGAATTAGGGCTGTTACATTATTTCTGTACCTTTTATGTATTTAAAATATTCACAGTTAACAGCAAATTTTTTTTTAGAGAATTTTAATATTTATTTTTTAGTTATCGGCGGACACAACATCTTTGTTTGTATGTGGTGCTGAGGATCGAACCCGGGCCACACGCATGCCAGGCGAGAGCGCTACCGCTTGAGCCACATCCCCAGCCCCGACAGCAAATTTTTTTAAATAGTTGTCTATTTCTGTAATCTTGGGTTGTTAATGACACTTGCAAGTGATAAAAGTTGATAAGAAAATTAATAAATTGACTAGATAAAATATGAAACTTTTGTGCCATAAGTAAAGTTAAAAAGCATGGGCTAAATGAAGAGTGCCTGCAACATATGTAACAACGTATTCATTAGAAATATGTATCATATAGAAAGCTCTAACATACCATGGCAAAAATGATCAACACCTCAGTCCAAAAGTGGATAAAGGACATGGTCAACCAAATCAGAATTATAAGAAACAGTGATGAATAAATACATGGTAAATATTAATAGAAGAATCCATCAGTCTTCATTTAGCAAATTGACAAAGCTGTTTTTAAGCTGGATATAAGCGAGTGGGTGTTCCTCAACACTATGAGGATGTGAATTAATCTTTCCTCGGTAGATGTCAATTTTAGCGTAACACCAGGAACCTTAAAAACATATATACTTTTGACACCATAATTCCACTAGCAGCAAGAAAACTTTTAAAACACTGCACAAATAGCTCAATATATAGTTTTTAAGTATGTTTACAATGGATCTATTTACAATAACCAAAGGTTGAAAATAGCTTATTTGACCAATAATGGTTAAATAAATCAATAGTAAAATGGCATATAATAATATGGTCTCAAAATTATATTTACTCAGACATAATTTACACTATTGTGTTCATGGAAATAACCAAGTTATGACACGGGATAAATAGTTTGGCCTATTTTTAAGTGTGTGCATACGTCAAACCTGTGGGAATATGTATGCCAACTGTTAATGATGGTTTTCCATTGCTGTAGTTTTCAGTGACTTTATTTTTTTTGTGTGTACTTAGATCCAGAATTTTCTGATTTTCTACATGTGTGTATTACTTGCTTAATAAAAACATGAGGTTGAAAAGTAGAAGGTAACTTTTAAAATAGATTAACTTAGAAGAATAATAAGCATTGTAGAGAAAGTGCAGAGAAATACTCACACATGGCTGTATGGAATGGCTGAGGACAACTTGGCCATGGGTCAGAGGACTTGAAAGAGCCAAGCCCTTGGGTGGAGAAATCCCACCGGTCAGATTTTAACCTCTACCAATATTAATGAGAGACTTGAGCCAGAATGAAGTCTGTGAGCAAAGGACATTTGCAGCATGTTTGTGATATTAAAAGCGTTGGAAGTAAGCTGGGGTGTAACGGAAGGAATTGGGACAGTAAGCGTGCCACACGCTTACGATAAGATGCTCTACAGCCTCTCACACGACGAGGCAGACAAAATAGGTAGTGGAAGGAAAAGATGATCGTGATATGTTCTTTTAAAAGCAGATCACAAAACAGGATATAGATAAAGATCCCATTTTTGCTTTAAAAAAAAAATAGCCTGGGAAAATGACATACCAGGATGTCAACAATGGTTATCTCTGAACGATGGTGTAAAAGGTCATTCTTATCTTCGTTCTATGTTCTGAAGTTTACGGCCCAAAAGCAAATTGCTGTGAAAAGGGGAATCTTGGCATGAGTCCTAAGAGGAGGCTCGATCCTAAAGCATTGGCCGGACAGTGGAGGAAGGTGTCACCTCCTTCATCCTGTCCCTCTGCCTTTCTCTACAGGAGTTCAGGGCACACACTCCATTTTGTAAAATTTGAGTAAATGCCTGTTTTTCTTTTGGTCTCACATTTTTAAAAAGTATGCAATGCAAGGACACGACCCCCACAGAGTTATGTCAAGACCCCACTCCCTTTGCTTGCCAATTTCACTCCCAAGAATTGAGGGTTCAGTTTGATTTCCACCAAAGGCTCCCAGACATTTTTTTAAATTTGCAGGTGTATTCACAGACTCTCCGCCCAGCCTGCTTCTTTACACTTCACAATCATGCAATTCAAAGCATTCTGCAATTTACTCCTTTGCCCAACCATGATATATTCTGGACTATTTTTCATTCATATTCCTTTCATTCTTTTACCAACTTATCTATCCATTCATCTGCTTAGCTAGATTTTGTTATTCTTGTAGTTATCTAGGAATACTGTTTTAAAACTGGGTCAGACCCAAGGGGATAAACTGAAAACTCAAAGTTTGTCTGTCTGCCAACACTGCGCTCCTCCACGGAGGCAGGCGGTGACAACAGGTTTTGTTTTTAAATCTCCTTTCTGCAATATTTACCACTGTCATTCGTGGAAACAGTGACATTTCTGTGCTCACTGAATGGATCCCACAGCACGCTGCATCTGGCTGCCTCTTCTCTGCCAGCTGCCTGAACCCACTTCTCTCGGTCCCCTCAGTTTTGATCAATTATTTTGTATTTTTCTAGTGATTGACTTCTGGTTTAAAATGATATATTTAAACCTTATTTTGTCATTTATCCACTTACAACAGTATTTACACACACACACCTCTCTCACATGCTCTATTTTGAGCTTCACACAATAATGCTTGTAGTATCCATATTTTGCTCTGTATTTATATGACCTTTACTGTGCTTCATAGGTAAGTTAGTTCTCAGATATTTTAAAAATGAAAAGCAAGCATTACAACAACCTGACCAACCATGTGAATGTTTTCCTGCAGCATTGAGAAGAATAACTAGACACATAGAGAAGGTCTTATGGACGCTGTGTCACTTGCATTTCTCATCAACGACAATTCCCCAGTCCCAACGTTCAGTAGGGGCTTCTTTTATTTTCTCTGTGTACTTGGAGCTGCACTCAGCTGCCAATACTCCTCCCATCTCCTGTTACTCATGAAACTTCACTTTCTGTCTTTCCAGAATCCATTCTAGTTTACCTACTTTCCCCAGCATGTTTGTGTGCAAGGGCAGCTCTCACTGGTTTTTAAGTTTAATTTGGGATGTCTAGACAGGAATGAGCTTTTTCTAACATGTTGCAAAACTCAATATACAAAGGAAAAGCAAAGCTCAACACCATGGCTCCCAATTTTTTTTTTTTTTTTTGGTGGTGGTGGTGTTGTTGTTATTTGGTAACCAGGGATTGAATCCAGGGGTGCTTAACCACTGAGTACATCCCATGCATTTTTGTTTTTTTAGTGCTGGGGATTGATCCCAGGGCCTTGTGCATACAAGGCAAGCTCTCTACCAACTGAGCTGTATCCCCAGCCCTCCCAATGGTTTTTAAAATCGGCTTTAATAAGGTGTAAATGCCTTCTGTAAGGCTCACCTGCTTTAAGTGTACAATTATTATGAGTTTGCACAAATACATAACTTGTGCAACCTTCACCCCAGACATCACGTATAACATTTTCATCACCCAAAAAGTTTTCCTTTGCCCTCTCAGTTCAGTCCCCTGATACCATCCCAGCTGGTGACAACCACCTTTCTGCTCTCCATCACCACACGTGGGCTGTCTGTGGCATTTCACGAACAGGGTCTCACACAGGACGTGTTCTTTTGGATTTAGCTGCCTTCTCATAGCACCCTGCTCTTCTTGTTCAGGTGTTAATGGTTTGTTATAATCACAATTTTTAAACCCTCTTCTCAGCTGAGGGACATTTTTGTTTCCAATTGGGAGCAAATCTGAGCAAAGCTTCTTTGGACCCACACGTGCTAGTCCTTCTGTGGTGATATATGTCCATTTCTCTTTGATATATGACTAGAAATTCAACTTACCATTTTTTTTCATGGATTGCTGTTGGTACTATATTTTTAAAATCATTGCCAAACCCAAGGTCAACTAAATTCCTCCTCTGTCATCTTCTAGGAGTTTCATAGTTTCATTTTATATGTAACCCTATGATCCATTTTGAGTTAGTTCTTGTGAAAGATGTGTGTTCTGTATCTAGATTCATGTCTTTAAAATTTTTTTTGCATGGAGATGTCCAATATTTTCAACACGTTTATTGAAAAGATTACCCTTTGTCTGTTAAATTACACTTGGCCTTTGCCAAAGACGTAGTTGACTATGCTTATATGAATCCATTTTGGGGCTTCCTAGGCTATTCTTTTCTATTGATCTATCTGTCTATTTTCTTACCAATACTACTCTAGCTTTAGAATAAGCTTTGAAGTCAGGTAGAATCAGCCCCTAACTTTGTCTTCTCCTTCAATATTGTGTTGACTATTCTGGGTCTTTGTCTGTCTTATAAGACAGACAAAGTTAAGAATCAGTTTGTTAATATCCACAAAATAAGTTGCTGGGATTTTGATTTAATTTACTTGAATGTATGTCAACTTGGCAAGAACTGATATCTTGACAATATTAGGCCTTCCTCTCCATATACATGGAATAGTCCTTCATTTACTTAGATCTTTTTTTTTCATTTATTAGGCTTTTGTAGCTTTCTTCATATAGATCTGGTACATATTTCATTAGATTTATATCTGCATATGGTTATTTTTGGTATTAATGTATCATTTTAAATTTCAAGTTCCAATGGTTCCTTGACAGTATGAGAAAGTAATTAACTGTCACTTAACTTTGAACCTTGGAATCTCACTTGCACGTCAGTTCCAGGAGCACTTTTTGCTGTTGTTGATTCTTTGGGATTTTCTACGTAGAGAATCATGTCTCCTGTGAAAAAAGACAGTCTCTCTCCTCTTTTCTGTATGTATACCTCTTATTTTCTTGTTTCATTTCACTAGTTAGAACTTCCAGAATGATGTGGCGTCAGAGCGGTGACAGTGGACATCCTGTGTTCTCGATTTGTATTAGTTATTTTGCATTGTTTCTGGGATATTTTCCAGACTTATATTTTGGATCACCAATTTGAACTTCATTCACATCTTTTTTTTTTCAGTCATATTTTTAATTTGCAAGAATGCCTTTTTTCTGATTATTTCAGAAAAAGAGGAGGGAAAGGGAAGGAGACTCTGTTTAACTCACAGAATCATTTGAAGCTCTTGAGATGCTATATAGGAAAATACTTGCAAGCTGGAAAATATCACAGAAGTGCTAGTTATTATAGGAAAAAGTATTTCTCCATGTCAGAAATCTATGCAGAAATAGAGTAATATGTAAGAAATGCTTGCATGGAGGAAAGAAAAATTATTTCACTTAGAGACAAGAGGACCATGAGCAGTAAAACATCTATCATTATTTATGAGGGACTCAGAGCCAAGTTATGAGATCAGCCCAGGTGCCCATCAACAGATAAATGGATAAACAAAATGTGGTCTATATGCACAAAGGAGTTTTATCCAGCCATAAAGAAGAACAAAACTATGTCATTTATAGGAAAATGGATGGAATTGGAGAATATCGTGGTAAGTGAAATAAGCCAGACTCAGAAAGACAAGCATCATCTGTTTTCTTTCACGAGGGGAAACTAGAGGGGAAAGATGAGAAGAAGGATGTCATGAGAGTGGAAGGAAGACAATCAGGGTAGAGGAGGGGACCCGGAAAGAGGGAAAGGCAAGGGGAGGGATCGGGGAGTGAAACTGATCAAGTTGTGTTATATGCATGTATGAATACACCACACAGGGACCCACTATTCTGCATAAATAATAAGCACCAATTACAGAAAGAAGAAGATTAAGAAAAAAAAGATGGACTCCGTTTTTTAGTTCTTTTTACAACTCAACACATACTCCAGAAGCAAAACCCAGACAAGGAAAGGGTCTTTGCAAGGTCGCATCAGCATTCTTGTGCAAGTGTGAAAAATGCAGGACCCCCCTCCCCGGCCTGTGCATCAGAAGTGCTGGGGTGGGACTCCGGGCTTGCGGTTCCCCAGCTGCTTCTAATGCAAGCCAAGCCGAGTTTGCAAAAACACATGCCACCAAGAAAGAATGGATGGCATCAGTATGTAAAGAGCCCATGCTTTAACTTTTCATTTTGATTTTGAAAAATGAAAACAATGTAAAAAATTAAAATTTGAACATCAATACAAAATACAACAGTGGCTGAATTAATGTTTTAGCATTTCATTAACATGTCTTTTTAAATTTTTTTAAAATTTGTTCTAATTAGTTATAAAAATGACAGTAGAATGCATTTTGACACATTGTACACAGATGGAGCAGAACTTCTCATTCCTCTGGCTGTACATGGTGCAGAATCACACCAATGGTGTAATCATACATGTATATGGGATAATAATGTCCATCTAATTCCACCATCCTTCCCACCTCCACACCTCCTCCCCTCCCCTCACTCCCCTTTACCCAATCCAAATCTCCTCCATTCTTCCCTACCCCCAACCCCCATTATGGATCAGCATCTACTTATCAGAGAAAATATTTGGCTTTTCGTTTTTTGAGTTTGGCATATTTCGCTTAGCATGACATTCTCCAGCTCCAACCATTTATCTGCAAATTCCATAATTTGTAACATGTTTTAATTATCACTACTTTGAGAGTTCTTAAAATATAAATTTATGTGGTGCCTCCTTCCAAAAAAGGAATTTTGTTCACATAAAGGAATTTTGTTTGTCTACATAACATAATTGCTTAACGATCTCAAGCTTGCCCAAGTCCACAGAGTCAGAGTAGGTGACTGTAAATGTTCATCGGTATTACTAAGAATGCCATTTTCCTTCCTGAAGTTTTGCTCAGAACCCTCAAACTTTTTATCATCTGAAATCTTTTCTATCACGTTTACCACAGTGGGTAGGGGAAGGGGAGTGAATTTCCACAGTAAAAATGTTTTTGTTTTATAAAATTAAAATAGCCACATGGTCATCTCCTCACTGTGCCTACTAGCTGCTACCTGGACCAGAGGTACATACAAGTCCTAAGTTATCACTGCTAGCTCAGCCACTGCAGGGGCCACGTGTGCCCCGCAGCCCTCACCTCTGCCAGGAGTCAGGAGGTAGCATCTAGGGAGCCCTTTACTGGCGCTGGGAAGTGCCCCATACAGGAGCTGGGCAGGATCAGGGCAGATCAGTACTAGGACAGCAGACCACCTGGGGATACTGCATGCTGCAGGCTTTAAGAGTATCATACAATGTATGAACTGTGGTTCCTTGAATAATTCTACCACACTCTGAAATCCAGCCAATGGAAAAACTTTGCCAACTGAATATGTTTCCTGTCTCAAATGTCTTTGGGAAAATACCTGTCTCTCCAATCCTGCCCAACTCTGGTGATTGCACATGGCAATGTTTCCACTTTCTCATCCTTTCTTCTCTTGACCCCCAAACAAACGTGGGATAAATGAGGAAATCAGATTATGGACATTCTATAACCCCTAACAGAGACAGTAATTGAAATGTTGGTGAGGAATGTTTTGACAGAGGGACGAGGACCCCTGAATCCCCATCTCTCTCAGCACCATTAGATGGTGTAGCTAGACATCGTGAGTATCCTGGTGGGATGCACCATGGAGAAACACGCCTAGGTAGCATCCCTCCGAGAGGAGCCTGGATCTAGTGGAGCTGGTGGAGTTCACTCAGTGTGTAAGGAAGAGGAAGAGAGAGTCACCTGATGCACCACCACAGGGAAGCAGAATTCCCCAGGCAGAACATTCTATAGGACTGAATTTACAAATCAATGGCATGAATCTACCCCAAGCTGAGGCAGGAGGGAATCCTGTTTGAGGAGACATAGAAGCATGTGAGCCATGTTTGGGAAATAATTCAAATAAGATTTGAAACTTTTTTAAAAAAAAATCTTAAACAAGACAAACCAAGCGAGAAGCCATGTTTAGGATTATTGTTAGAATTTCATGATGGGTTAGGTTGGGTGGCTGGAGGGTTAGATGACACCTTAATTCTACAGCTGGTGTCCTCAGGGTTGATAAAATGACACTGTGGTCACAGGAGAGGTGTACACGTTTTAGAGATGTGTGCCGAGCACAGGAAGTGAAATGATTCGCTGTGAGCCCCTTGTTTCGTTTCCAAGTTTCACTTATTTGTCATGAAGTTGCTCATTATCAAAGGCTTCAGTCGAGAATAAAATGTGAGGATAAGTATTGAATCTAGTCTATTAAGGCTCATTAATCACCGTTTTAGTATTTTTTTAATGTTTCATAAAAATAGTTTCAACCTGAACCGTCCTGTCTCAGCCGTCCTCCTGGCCCTGGAGACTTCTGCGTGCTGAGCGCACAGGGCCCCCCAGGCCTCTCTTCTGTGTGGTTCGCCTCCCTTGAGTGGCTGTGATTGGGCTTGTGACTCTCTCCTCTATCTCACACTTGAGGTCTCTTCCTTGTTTCATCCCTGTCTTCTGCTGTGCCCGACACCTTACGTGGTTGACAGCAGAGACTGAATGTCTGTAACCAAATGAACCAGGGTACGGAATTCTAACCGCGTCACGGGGGCCATCTCATGCTTAGATGTGGAGGGTGGATCTCGGGGCAGAACTGAGAAAGCCTCGTGGAGCTGAATCATCCTGAGTTGAGACATGAAAAATGGGTCATTGTTCAGGTTCTTTGGCCTCTGCTTTAATTTGGAGTCACAGGCCCATCACTGGGACCAGGTCCAGCACAAGCTGGTCTGTGTAAGGAAAGGACTCCAAGTCCTGGATGCCCACAGAGTGCCCCAGGAGTGATCTCACCAAGGCCGGCCTGCATCTCGGCACAGCTGCCAACATCCAGGCTGAGCCCCACTTTGCCAATATCACTTCATGCTGTCTGCCGGGGTCTGGCAGCTCTGGCCAGAAAGCTTCAGCTTTCAGCCAATGCATGGCGCGGGCTCCAGGGGGGGGCTGGGAGGTCTTCAGAAGCTGATTCCAGGCTGGCCCACAGCTTACGAGCTGCATGGCAGAGGTGAGTTGCCTGATGTCACCAAGGCTCATCTGAAGAAGGGCCAGAGTAACATCTACCTCATGGTTACTGAAGGAGTCGTTATCCCTGGCAGAACAGCAGGATGTTTATCAGACACTTGATATAAACTAGGCACTGTTCCAAGATGCACTGATAACTGTTAATCCTGGGTTAGTCTTTATAACACCCCAGGGGGAGAAATCATTACTCTGCAATTAAGAGACAGAAGTGTCAAGCTACTTGCCCAAGGGCAGTTACAACGTGGCAAAACTGGGATGGAAGCTAGCCTCTGCATTCCCGTCTACCGCCCTGTGTGGCCTCTCTGAAACAGGGTGCCTGAGGCTGAGGGCACAGTCAGGGCGTAGGACACAGGAGATGCCAAGCCCCCGACAGCACTGCTACCCAAATGCCTTGACCCAGGGCCAGCTCACCTTTCGTCATACTCTTCCATACTCTTCCCAGAGTTGATTTTATGTAGGAGACTCGTTCTCAATCTGTTGTTCCTCTGCCCCCCAAAAACCTGCTTGGGTTTCTGGAGCAGAAACTGACGGGGCTCTCAGACAGCTCAGCACTTTGCTGGGTCGCACAGCAGCCTGATGCTCAGGCAGACGTCTGTCCTTCCCTGCACCTCACCCTCCTGGCCCCTGACCCCAGCTCCAGGAGGAACAGGAAATCCCAACACAAACAAGGACCATCCTGGATACCACCCAAGTTTCACAGGCCACCACTAGTTCATATTTATCTAGAAATAGGCACAATTGTCATGTGACAATCAAACATAAAATTTTAAAAAGAAAGAAAGCAAAACCAAAATGTTTAGCATGTTTGTTCTTGTTCTTTCCTCACCCTCATCTTGCTTGATTTGCTTGGCAATTGTGTGAATTGCGTGCAGGCCACTGGTCCTTCATGCTGTAAAGTCCACCCTATTTGGTTTTTTTTGTGCATCAACTTTCTAAATGTTTTCCATGTGTCAAGTTCAGACTTGAGCTCTTCAGCAAGTGACAGAATGTTTCCAGCCTCCATGGGGCTGTGCCCACCTGCCAACCGCTCAGCCTTACCAGCACAGGGTTTGCACAATGGTGTTCATATTTTGGTCCCTCTTCTCCTTATTTTACACAAATAATCCAAGCCCATAGTCATGTGGAAATGCATAATTAAAAGACACCTGCAAAAGGCTGAATGTAGATTGTGGAGATTCGCCAAGCAGGCAAGGTGTCATTGAGAATCGTACGACTTGGTTCAGTTCTGCAGCTGTGGAACTGCCCCCTGCACAGATCAGGACATCAAGTGTAGTTTGACTTCTTCGGCTCTGTCTTGGGGAATACTTTCTTCGGAAGGCTCTTGGTGTAAACCAGGATTGGTCTCACACCTTCCTCACCGTAAGGAGACAGACTCAGATGAAGTGATTTGCCAGGTTCACCGAGCCAGTAACTGCAGCTTGTTTGGAGCCCTGGCTCCTGGACCCACTGACTGCCCTCTCTGGACCAGGGAGACAGGAGGAGGCTGTAGTCAGCCTGGAGTTCCAGAGTGGCACTCAGCCACCAGACCTCCCAGTGCCGGCAGCTTCTCTCCGGTTCTTCCTTCATAGGCAAGTGGCAGTCCCCCCTCAACCAGGGAATCTGAACTTGAACCCGAATTTAGCCAAGGGGATCAAGCCCCGGGCAGGGCCACATGGGCACCTGCTTTGGGCAGTGAGCTCTGTGCAGATGGGAAGGCAGACGACACCCTCCAGCCATCTCAGCAAGCCTCCTCACCTCCCATTCTTCAGCTACAAAGTGAGGATCATTGTAGCCAATCTGTGACCCTTCATGAGTATCAAGGGATCACGCATGTGTGCTTTTCAACATGACATGCAGGCGAGGGTAAAGGGAGGGCTTCTCATGGCTCTATTTTTAGCTGTTGCCTCCACCACATCCCCTGTTTGGCTGCCGCTCTTTGGGACTTTGAGCATCTCCCCAGGGGGAACACAGACCTCCCTTTCCTGAGAAGGCTGACAGGGGGTCTAGTCTGTTTCACGTGGACAAACAGCCTTTCCCCACTTTCCCCTCCTTTACTAACTGTCCACTGTGCACACACGTGCCCACACATGCTCTCACACACACATACTCATACACATACATGCATGGACAGGCACACACCCTGGGTTCATGCACTTGCTTGCTCTCTCTGTCTCTGTCTCTCTCGTACATGCACAAACACATGCACACACACACACAGACTCATACCCCTTCCCATCCTTTTTCTGCTGCAAAGGAAGCAGTGTTCACTCAAGGAAGTAGAGCCCCCGGAGCCCCCAGACCTGCAGGTGCTCCCTCTGCTTTGGGGTGGACTTCTGCACTTCCTGGCCCCACCCAACCTGAAACTGCCTGTGGGTAGCCCAAGCCCCAGTCACAGTGACTCTGGTCTCCATTCAGAGCCACTGGGGCAGAGGCTCGGAGAGATCCCAAGTCATCCTAGAGGCCATGGAAAAGCCAGGAGTACTCTGCTAAGCCATCGAAGGACAGAAGTGTAAGTAATAGGTTGTTTGATTTTAGGAATTTTTCTTTCTGCCTTGTTTTTAAATGTTCATGTTTGATGTTTAAATAGACACAGTGTTTGACCAAGTTTAAACTTGGTGGTGATTGGGCTGACTGGACAGAGGAAGATAACAGGGCTGGTCACTCGGTGAAGAAGCAGGTGTCCAAGCCCAGGGCAAGCTCTGGGAGCAGCTGCCCGTGGACCCTGTGTTGAGGGAGGCTGAGAGGTCAGGAAGGGCCTGAGGCCCACACAGCCGGGGGCCACTCACTCTTGCCAGGACTGGGGGAGGCCTGACTGCAGGCCAGAAGCCCCTCAGCTACTGGACAAATCATTCACATTCTTTGTATTTTTCTGTTTGTAACAATAAAATATGCTTCCCACTTGAGTATTCAAGGAATATATTAAATTATCACACTAACTCTTATAACCTGAGATAAACCATGTTGACATTTTAGGAACTATTGTGTTGGGCCCTACTTTGCATGAGCACACCACCCCATCCCCCCACCCCCAACAACTTTTAAATTTTGCTTTTATTGTTGGCTTCTCATCTCTATCTTTTGTGCCTATCTTCCCAGCTCCCAGTGCCACTGCCAATAATCAAAATAACCAAAAAAAAAAAAAAAAAAACCCAGCAATTCTGCATTCCTCCTCCTAGACCTCTCCCTATGTCACACTCACACACACACACACACACACACACACACACACACACACACACACGTGCCTAAGGAGGGGTTTCTTTTCACATTCTGGGATACTTCCAAATGTGGGGTATCTTTCTTTCTTGTGTTCAGCAGGCTGTGGACATTTTACTTGGCCTTGGTAAAGATCCAGCACAATCTTTATAATAGTGGCATAACATTCTAGAGAAGTTTAGAGTATAGATTAACTCAACAATTCCCTAACTGATGAACAGTTACATTATTGATTTGGGGGAGTTTTTTGTTTGTTTTGCTCTGCAACTATTGCTGCAAAAACATTTTTATATCTCATATATTTCTGTATAATGATGTTACATTCATCTGATAGATTCCAGAGTGGAACTGAAAATCCAAAGATGTGTTTTTTTTTTTAATTTTAACAGAATTTAAAAGATTTCTTTCCAGCTGGGAGTCTATGGCTCAGTAGTAGAGTGCTTACCTAGCAGGCAAGAAGCCCTGGGTTTGGTCTTCAGCACTGAAAAACAAACAATCAATGCTTTCTGAAAAGTCAGTAGTATTTCACATTTTATTTGCCTGATAAATATTTTGTTAGGTGCAGACTCCGTGGCAGGCACTGCTTTAGCAATTTGGAGTCAACAATGAATAAAATAAAGAGCCCAGCACTCACAGAGCTTTCACCCTGGAAATGAGTGGGGGAAACAAACAAAATAATAATACCTAGAATATATGCTTTTCTACCTGAAATGTGTGCAAATACAATTTTCCTTCACTTTACCATCAACAATTGGATTATCATTTTGTTTGTTTGGTTGGTTGTTTATCTTTACCTGTCTCATTCATCTAGTGTGACATTTTATTGTTCTCTTGATTTGTGTTTTCCATTTAGTAAATAACCTTGATATTTCCCTATGTTCATTTAGCAATTTGGGTGTGAGCTTTATGAACTTTCTATTTACAATTTTCATGAGTTTTTCTGTTGAGTGGATTGATGTTACCATATTCTTCCTGTCAATTTTCATGAACTCTGAATACATTATAAACAAAATCTTCCCTTTGTTTGGGGTTGTGGCTCAGTGGTAGAGCATTTGCCTAGCATGTGTGAGGTACTGGGTTCAATTCTCAGCACTGCATACAAATAAATGAATAAAATAAAGGTTCATTAATATCTAAAAATTATTTTTAAAAAAGGCTTTCCCTAACTTGTGCTTCACAAATTTTTCCCCAACCTATTGTTTATTTGCTGACTTTATGGGTTTCATTTGTCATGAAATACTTTCAATGTTTATAAATGTATTTTTTGTTCTCTCTTAGCTTCTGGCTATCCTATCTTTGTTAATAGTTGTCCCCAAACTCTGGGTTGTATGTATGATTTTCTACCAATCAATCAATTTTTCAATTTTTCTTTTTTTAAAACATATTATTTTTTTAAAGTGCACTCAGTTTTTTTTTTTTGTTTGTTTGTTTTTGGATGCTAAAGGTGGAACCCAGGGCCTTACATATGCTAGGCAAGCCTCTAACACTGAGCTACATTCCCAGACCTATTTTTAAATATGGTGTGAGGAGGATTGTGTTTCCTTCTAGGTAGATAGTCATTTTCCCAGTACCATAAACTAAAATAAACCATCTATTCTTCACTGAATTAAAATAGCACTATCTTCATATATGTAGTTCCTGTGTTATTTTCAGAATTCGTGTGCAGGGTTCTTATTCTATTCCACTGATGAGATATCTATTTCCGTTCCAATTTCATGCCATTTTTTGCAGTGTTCTGTTTTGCTTTTTGTAGTGCTAGGCAAGTCTTCTTTTTCATAATTTTTAAGCTAGATTAAAACTTTATTTGATTGTATTAATGTCCAGATAATTTTATTCAATTGGAATTTTAATTAGAGTAGAAAGTACATTCAATTTATATTAGGATCAAGAAAGAAGCCATAATCCAGAGTTACAAGACAATGCTACCAAGACTGGGAATGTGGCTCAGCCGTAGCATGCTCGCCTAGCACATGCAATCTGGGGTCAATCCCAGCACTGCCAAAAAAATAAATTAATTAAAATAAAAAACAACACTACACAAAACTTTATGGCAACAAATTGAGAACTGTAGAAGAAATCGAAGGTCTCCTATAAATCATACAACTCATCAAACTGGCACAAAGAGGAGGGAAAGCAAGCCAATTCCTGTACGGGAAATGAGAGATGCATGTGAAGATCTACCATTTGAGAAAGCCCCAGGAACATGTGATATAATGGCTATGTCCTACCCAGCCTTTAAAGAACAGGTAATCCCAATGCTAACTAAGCTACTCAGGTAGAGAGCTCCCCAGAATATACGATGAAGCCAGCTGCACCTTAGTGCTAATGCCACATACAAATCTCCCTTGGAAATGTAGGTTCTAAAGAAGATACTAGCAAATAGGGTCCATTTGCCTGTCAAAAGGGTAACATAGTATAACCACACAGCTTTTATTCAGGAATGCAAAGATATTTTGTTATCAGAAAATTTACCAACAAAATTCATTGTGTCAACAAAGAAGAACAAAGTATGATAGATACTAATCAAAGACCTGTTAAAATTCAGTAGGTGTTCCTAATACAAACCCATAATCCCATATTCAAACTTCTGGAAAAAAAATCTCTGCAAGATGAAGTGTTGCTTGTAATTTTTGTACCATGAGTGATCTGGTGGTAAAGCTGATATGACTTAACATAAAGAACCTTTAAATATAAAAAGTAGTTTTCTTTACAAATGTAAAGCTTTAGGTGTACCTTTAAATATAAAAAGTAGTTTTCTTTACAAATGTAAAGCTTTAGGTGTTCTATGGCAAGACATTCTAAAAAACAAACAAACAAAAAAACAGACTGTGGTTAGTTGCTGTGGCTCTGTTCTATATACGAAATTATTATAGTCTTTTCTTTTTTCAAGATGAGTTTGAGGAGAGATGTGTATTTCACTGAATCTAAGGCACCACTCTAGGGAGCTAGCATTTATTTCATGTATTGCTAAAACAGGAAAAGCTGTTAGTGATCATACTACAATGCACCGAGGATTGTAAGACTCCTCCTGGTTTCAGAGATGTTGAAATGGGAAAAAGGTGCGTCTTAGAATGGATGGAATACGGTATCCTCGCCTGAAGGAATTCACTCACATGCCCCTCAGCAAGAGTAGTGACTTGGGGCTTCCCCTTGAGAGTGGACATTCTGTGGATGGCCAGATGTGCATGTGGGGCTGTGGTGGTCTCGGGTTAGACGGGGGCTCCAGGGCCAGTTCTGCACGGGCCATAGACAACCTATGAACACTGAACACCCCCGGGCCCTGAGCAGTAGCCCTGGCAGCTGCACAGTGGTGACCGGTGGGTGGTGTTGAGGGGATGGTCTCTGGTCTTCCCCTGACTGCCAAACTATGATTATTTTCTGAAGAATAGCCTTAACTGTGCTTTTCTCACCTCTAAAGAAGATTTTGGGGGAAGGGGTGTATTGGGGATCGAATTCAGGGGCGATCAACCACTAAGCCACATCCCCAGACCTTTTTTTGTTTTTTATTTAGAGACAGGGCCTCACTAAGTTGCTTAGGCCCTCACTTAGTTGCTGAGGCTGGCTTTGAACTCCTGATCCTCCTACCCCAGCCTCCTGAGCTGCTGGGATGACAGGTGTGTGCCACCCTGCCCGGGTAAAGAAGATTCTTGATATTTCTGAGAAGCTGCAGTTGGCCTAATGCCTAAACGTAGGGTGTGCCACCTGAGATCTGATCTGGAAAGGAGGGTAGAAACACTCTCACAAAGCTTTGGCATCTACAAAGGAGCCCACGGGCCCCGGGAACTGTGACTTTCCTGGTGACACAGCCTGCCCACTGGCAAAAGTAAGACGAAAGCCCAGGCACCGGACAGGTAGGAGGGCTCCCCTGGAACCCAGTGTGGCCTCCCTGCCCAGCTTCCTGTCCCAGGGTCTAGGGTCCAGCCCAGCAGTTTCTGGCCACGGCACCAGGCCAGGTCATTTTTTGTCTCAATGCAGTCATTTCTTTTCTCTGGGCACCCCCACCTCCCCCCAAAAAAAAGAAAAGAAAGGAAGGAAGGAAGGAAGATGGATGCGATCTTGGCTCACCCGGCCCCCCTAACTCTCTCTGACTCTGAGGCCTTGGCAGCCCCACCTCCGCCAAGCTTTCTGGTTGAAGCTGGTTGCGGTGGCTCCTCTGTGCAGAGGTGCCGAGGACCTACGTCTCACAATCCATCTGCTGTGCTCCCTACAGGATGGGTCTGCTCAGCAGCAAGAGGCAGGTCACTGAGAAGGGCAAGGGCTGGAGCCCCTTGAAGATCGGCACCCAGAGCAAAGACCCCCCACCACTGCCACCCCTGGTGAGTGCCCAGCCCCCCGGGGAGGGAGTGGGAAAGAGAGCCCAGTGCACCCAGGGCTCCCTGGACCTGCCCCTCCGGGGTGTGATTTTGGATGACTGACACCTCCCCGCTGCCCAACCGCAGAGCCTCTTTTGGTTTAGGGTACGGGAGAGTCATGCCTGGACCCCTGTTCTGCTTGGTGCCCACCATGGGCATGTTCACGAGGTCATCATTTCATCTAACAGGAACCCATCAGGTGTAGGAACTGCTGACCCCATTCCGTGGGTGAACCTGGGCATCCTCTCTGTGTCCCTGTGCAGCACAGGGCTCAGCACACAGCAGGGGACTTTGGAGAAGTCTTTTGAGTATTTATATCCTGGAAATTCATGCCATATCTGAGGTACAGGTGGTGAAGATTTCTCTTCCACTTATAGGATCTCTGTTCACATTCTTGATTGTTTCCTCTGCTGTGAAGCTTTTCAGATTAATAACCATCCCGTTCATTGATTCCTGATTTTACTTCTTACACTTTAGGAGTCTTATTGAGGAAGTTGGTTCCTGAATAGAATAAGTTACACTCTATGTATGTATAATTTGCCAAAGTACATTCTACTGTAATGTATAACTAAAAAAATCAAATTAAAATAAATAAATAAGGCCAGGGATGTGGCTCAGTGGTTAAGTACCCCTGGGTTCAATCTCTGGTACAAAAAAAAAAAAAAAAGCAAGCCACATAATTGATTGTGGGAAACAAAATGAAGATGATTTCTCATCATTTCACTTCCCAGAAATACCAGAGTCATCTCCTTGGAGGTTCTGCCTCCAGACCCTTTTCCTATGCATTAATTTTATCATGTGAGCGAGTTTTTAATGGAACCACATGGTGCCACTATTTTGCAAAACCACTTTAAAATTGTGTCCAATAAGTATGGAATTAAAAAGTAAGATTTATAACACCTACGTCAGGTTGAGAGAATAAAATCTCACAGAAAAAAAAAGTGTTCGCATACTAAGAAATAAATCCTCATCCTCAGAAATCAAAAGTGACTCATTCCCTGACTCTCTACCTACCCAGCCTGTCCTCTTCACCCCAGACCCCCGCATTCCAAACCTGTTTATCATTCCTTTTTTGTTACCACGTATGCATTTCCCCTAAACAATACCCAGGTTCATTTTTCACATCATGAACTTTACACCAACTGAATCCAACGCCCCGTGTTCTTCTGGGACGCGCGGTGGGCTCTGCATTACGTTGTCGCGGTTCACCTGTGCTGACAGGTATCCCTGCAGCTCGTTCATCCCACTGCACGGCTCTACTTCAGCTTGTCCAATCCTCCATCATGGGTCACCAGGGTGATCCCCACATTTTAAAATGTGCTAGGTATTACCATTCTTGTCATTATTCGGAGCACTCTCGTTTGTGTTTTGTGGTATCCGTGTGCCACAGCTGACCCACAGGCTACCTATGTATGAGAATGTTTGTTGAGTTTTTGGGAACCTACTCTCTATCTTTCCATGTCACCAAATACCACTTCACAACTTTAAATGATAGAACCAGGATTTTAATCCTGGTGACTGATTTTTTTTTTCTCCCTTCAAAGATGGGGCACGTGTACTGTGGTCAGGGCCAGATGCCAGATGGTCTGGGGCTTGTCTAGGGGCGGTGCAGGCACCTGGGGAGCAGCATGTATGGAAATTCCAAAGGTGGCCCGGACCCCATGGTAGTCTGGCTGACATGCTCTAGAGTTTCCTCTGGAGACATTCGGGTTCAGCAGCAGGAGCTGAACTAACTTGGAATGTGTGTGTTTCTGCCCAAGGTGGTCTTCAATCACCTCACCCCTCCACCACCCGAGGAGCACCCCGACCTCGGTAAGAAGGGGGCGTCTGCCTTGGGGCTCTGGAGTTAGATCAGGGGACAGTAGGATGGGTCCTCCAGGGTGGAGAAGAACAGAATGCCGGGGAGCTGAGAGCCAGCGACTCCCTCCATGACGTCATGCACCCCAGTGTCTCCCCAGGAACCAAGCAGAGACCCTGAGTGGGTGCGGGCCTGTGGGAATAAAACAACAGACTTCCTGAATATAAACAGGAGCACAGAAAAGAGTTACAGGAGTGCAGAGAGCACCCCCAGACCTGGCCACAGCCAGGCCAACTTCTCCCCCACCCCTAGCCTGGGTTCTATTCCACGTGGGGGGCACCTTCTCAGCCATGTTCAAGCCGCCCCCTGGAGACCCTCTAATCGCCCACACCATGTGCCTCTCCCAGATTCCACTCCGCCCTGGTGAGCAGCACATGCCGTAAGGAGTGAGCACAGCCTTCCCTGACCAGGCCCAGACCTCCCGGGCTCACAGCACAGAAAGCCGGGTTCAGAACCGGCTTTCCCAGCAGGCCCACCACCTGCTTCCAACAGCCTCCAGGAAGGGCCGCCTCGGCCAGGCCAGCAGGCCCTTCTCTCCCTGGCTCACCTAGTGCCAGGGGCCTGCAGCACACAGCCAGGGGAGGGGTAGCGAGGGGTGACCCAGGGTCCTCCCTCCAGGATCTCAGCCTGTCACCCTCACAAGCAGAGTCCCTAAACCAGTCAGCGTCCTCACCTGGTGTCCCTTGTCCTGTCTGATGGGTGATCCTTCATCTCCTGACAGGAGCTCCCCACCCCCAGGAAGGAAGCTCAGGGGCCGTGAATGTGCTGACCCCTGGTGCACCAGGACTTGAGCCCCAGACCACAGGGGTGACTGTCATCCATTCCAATGCCTCTGTCCCACCGAGAGAGGCAACTGGCCCAAGGTCACACCACTCATCAGTGACAGAGCTGAGTCATTACTCCTGGGGAGGCAGAGAGCCATCTGGGGGACCTGGGCCAAGTGTGCAGGGAGCCTTCATCACTAGCAGTGATCATTGAAAGATGGCCTGCACAAGCCCAGCCTCTCGTACATCTGTTTTAGGGACCCCCAGCAAGTCAGCAGCCCTCCAGAGAGGGCTGGGGCCAGGCAGGCTGGGCGCCACCAGCCAGCTCACCACTAGGGCTTGGGTACCAACGGGGTAGAGAGGTGAAGGCCTCAGCTGCCACCTTCCAAGATGTGGTACTTTGGGATAAGGCTGGGAGGGGGAGAAGGAAGGGGACAAGGGGGTGGGGAGGCTCTCACACTATGGGGCTGAGGGCAGGGGGGGATATGGCTGGATGGGGGACCAGCCAACGGTGGTTCCCAAACTAGGTCCTGCAGCCCGCTGATGGCCAGCAATGGTGGCCGCTGCACACCCACCCTCCCCAATCCTCATCCCAGCCCAGGGCTTCTCAGCAGAGCTCAGACGGGAAGACAGGCGGGCTGTGACGGCAGCCTGTCCCTGGACAGACAGACCACCTGATGAGACTTTTCTCTTTAGCACTGGCCCTGCCCCTGCCCTGCTTGGTAGCCAGAAGATGGCTCACGACACACCTTCTCCCAGTTCCCCTCTCCTGAGGGCCTGCGTGGTGGCCATCTCTCCTTTGTTCTTTCCAGAGGAGCATTTTGTGGTGGCCCTGTATGACTACGCCGCTGTGAATGACCAGGACTTGCAGATGCTGAAGGGTGAGAAGCTGCAGGTCTTGAAGGAGTGAGTTTCCGGAAGCTCCCCTGTCCCCACTCTGTCAGTCCTGCGGCCCCTCTGCCTCCCTGTCCCCACCTCGCCCTCAGGGCTGCCTCCGGAGCATCTTCTCCACGGCACAGCCCACCTGTCCGGGCATGTTCTTAAACTTGACCCGTTTCCTCTCCAAAGTCTTTCTGGTGAGGCGGTTTCTGCCCATGGCCTTTAGCTCTGTTGTCAAAATCCCACACCTGCTCCCGAGCCCACCCCAGGGCCGCCTCCCTGCACAGGGAGCTCCTGCCTGTCAGGTGCTCCACACAGTGGAAAGCCACCGAGTGACATGCAAGCTCCTCCTTTCTCCAGACTGTCCACCTCCACCAGTCCCCACCCTCCTGAGGGCGGGTCACGCTGTGGGGGAGGGGACCAGGAGCTGCTCAGGGAGGCCCATGGGGGTTCATCATGCTTCTGTTTTCCCTTCTCCCCTTAGAACTGGAGACTGGTGGTTGGCCAAGTCACTCGTCACAGGGAGAGAAGGCTATGTGCCCAGCAACTTTGTGGCCCCCCTGGAGACCCTGGAAGTGGAAAAGTATGTGGACCAACAAGTCCCCTCGAGCCAGAGGGGCAGTCGCTGCTTGTGTTCCATAGGCTCAGGGCAGGGCCAGAAAGTGGGCCCCACTGGGAGCCTTGGACTCCAGCAGGGGACCAGAGAGCGACATCTAGACCACGGGCGCTTCCAAGGACCAGGAGCCGCCCCTTCCCTGGCATCCCTGGGTGGAACCGTCCTAGTGTCTGGCCTCAGAGCTCACAGCAAGGACCTGACCAGCAACTCCCACTGCCTCCAGGGACAGGACTCAGGGCTCAGATCCCAGGGGCGTCCCGGGAGAGGGGACTTGTTTAGAACTGGGTTTGCAGCAGCCCCACCACCAGCTTCTAGAACACACCAGGAAGGTCCACACTGGTCAGGGCAGTGGGCCTGCTCATTCTCCACCCACCCACTCACTCACCCACCCACTCACCCACTCATCCACCCACTCACCCACTCATCCACCCACTCACGCACTCATCCACCCACTCACCCACCCACTCACCCACTCATCCACCCACTCACCCACCCACTCACCCACTCATCCACCCACTCACCCACCCACTCACCCACTCATCCACCCACTCACTCACCCACTCACCTACGAATCCACTCACCCACTCACCCACTCACTCACCCACTCACCCACCCACCCACTCACCCACTCACCCACCCATCCACTCACTCACCCAGTCACCCACTCACCACCCACCCACTCACCCATTCAAACACCCACTCACCCACTCACCCACCCACTGACTCACCCACTCACCCACCCATTCACTCACTCACCCACTCACCCATCCACCCACTCACCCATTCACACACCCATTCACCTACTCACTCACTCATTGAGTCACCCACTCACCCACCAACTCACCAACTCACCCACTCACCCACTGACTCACCCACTCATCACTCACCCACCCACTCACCCACTCACCCACCCACTCACCCACTCACCTACCCACTCACCCACTCATCCACACATTTACCCACCCACTCACCCACCTACTCACCCACTCACTCACCCACCCGAGCACGCGCATACACACACAAACACACACTCACCCATTCACCCACTTACCCACCCACCCACCCACTCACCTACCCACCCACTCAGTCCCTCACTTGGTGCAGGTGTGCAGTACGCTCTCCCAGGATGTGGAAGGTGTCACAGTGGTTGACATTTGGTCCCATGTCTGTCCCAGAACCGTGTGCGGGAAGCTAGGGCACCTCCACATTGAGCAGCCCATGCTGAACACAGAGAGAGCCCAGGCCAGCGTCTCTGGCGTCTCAGTCATTCAGACACAGCTCCAGAGTGGGCGCCTGCCCTTGTGTGCCGCCTGCACTGTGGGGAAGGGCTGTCCATCTGGAGCATTTTTGCAGAGGTCGTACAAACTCTGCTTCTTTTCATTTCAGGAAGACAGTAAGTCCAGCGGCCGATAGGAAATGGGGTGGGATAGGGTCAGAGGGACGGAGGGGCAGGGTTAACAGGGGAACAGGAGCGGCTGAGCCTAAAAGGTGCATGGACTAGAATGCTCCAGGCAGCGTGGCTGCTCTCTGAGGCTCGCTGCCTTTGCCCTTTTCTAGGTGGTTCTTTAGGTCGATCAGCCGGAAGGAGGCGGAGAGGCAGCTGCTGGCTCCGATGAACAAGGCGGGTGCCTTCCTCATCAGAGAGAGTGAGACCAATAAAGGTGAGTGGTGGCCTTGCCACCTCCTGCCTGGGGCTCCTCAAGAAGCACCCACCCACCACCAGGCTCCTCTTCAGCAGCCACTGCCCTGGTCTCCCTCCTGGCTTTAAGATGCTGCATGCCAACATGCCGTCCCCCAGGCTGGATGGCAGAGAGCCACAAGCCCAGCCACTCACTGTCGGCAGCTACACTGGGAACGGTGGGGGCTGGGGAGCCTGTGTCCCCTTCAGCCTCAGGGTCCAGCCACATTTGGGAATCAAAGGATTTGGGGGTTCAGAGTATCCCTAGAGAGCATCTCAGTCAGAGAGCACAGGTAACAGGAGTTTGGGGTGATGCTCGGTTGTGGAGAGCTGGGGAGGCAGACCCCCTCCCGAGGATCACAGATTCAAACCCGAGACTGAACAGGCTTTCCTGCTGCCACCAAGCCACCGTGCTTCTCTCCCTTCCTTGGTCATTTAGCTCAATGACTTTCCTCCTTTTTTTCTTCCTTTTTTGTTTATTTGTTCTTTTTAGATATACATGACAGTAGAATGCATTTTCACATATTATACATTCATGGAGTGTGACTTATTCTAAATAGGGTCCCATTGTTGTGGTTGAACATGAAGTGGAGCTTCCCTGGTCGTGTGTTCACCTGGTTGTGAACAGAGCAAAGTGATGGCCAAGTCATTCTGCCGTCTTTCCTATTCCCACCCCTCCCTTCCCTGCATTCCTCTTTGTCTACTCAGTCAACCTCTATTCTTCCCTCCCCCTGCTGTTTGTGTCTTAGCTTCCCCATATCAGAAACAACATTTGGCCTTTGTTTTGGGGGGATTGGCTTATTTCACTTAGCAAAAGCTGGGTGAAGAGAGCTCAAGGCACCGTGAGACACCCTGGAGCCATTCTGTGCCTCAGGGCCAGGGCCACACTGGGGGCAGAGGGGGCATCGGGACTCGGGTGCCTCAGGTCTTAAGTGCACGTGTACATGCATGTACTCACCTGGGCGTTATATAGAGACATTGGGATGTTGTCACCATCCCATTTTCAGGGCAAAGCACCCCTGTCCAAGGAACCATCAGGGAACCAGTGGAGAGGGCAGGTGTGTTCTGGGGCTGTTACTGGTAGAGCATTTCCAGCAAATGCAGAGGCAGAATGGTGTGATGGGGCCCCACTCCCACTTCCACAATTAGCTACTCAGCCGGTCTTGTGTCTTCTCTACCCCCACCCCCCCACATGTATGCACACACACAACGACACACGTGCACACACAGGCTCCTCAGCTTTCCAAAGGAAGCCCTGAATCTGCATCACAGGGCCACGGCCAGTGGAGGCAAGGCTGGCAGAGAGGTAGCCTCGGGTGGTCCTGTGGCCTCTAGATGTCCCTCAGCTTCTCAAGCCTCTGCTATTGGTGTCTTTGTGACGACAGCCTTGTTTCCCAGTCCAAAGGCAGGGGCACCTTCCGTGGTAAGAAATCTGAATCTGTGAGAACCATCCCTCTGTGCCCAGGGCAGCCCAAACACCCCAGAGGCAAGAGTCCTAGTTCTGTAAACCCGACGCTGGTCAGAGCTGGAAGTCCTCTTTAAGAAGAGCACGCACTTGTCCTGAGACGTCACAGAGAGGACTTGGAGAGACCCCCACGGTGCAGGAGAGTAGGGCTCCCTGCTTACTGAGAGGCCTCTGAGGGAGAAAGGGAGAGGAAAGCTCTTGTCCTCACTGCGAGGTCCAGGGATCTGTGAACGCGCTAGAGCCAAGGTCCTTACAGACTAGGACACAGGGCTACCAAGCCGGGGTCGGGTGGGCAAGGATCTTGTAGCTTCCATCCTGCGGCTGCAGTGGGTGTGGGGGCGGTGGCCACTTCCCCGTGCACTGGTCAGTGCACAGCCTCTCCAGTCCTTTCATAAGTAGGTGGTGAGAGAGGTGAATCCGTCAAGGAAGATGGGAGGGGGACGGGATGGTGGTTCTGACCTGAGAAGAAGGGGCCCAAAGACACAGGACCATGGAGAAAGAGGTGTAAGATAGTTCTTCTCTGGGACAATGGAACTATTATTTAACACCTCTGACCCCTGGTGGAGAGGGGTGGTACTGCTCCTGGGAGGCGAGTCCTGGGAGGTGGGGCCAGGGAAACCTGCCCAGAGAGGGACCTCCTCTTCAAATAAGAGTTGGAGAGGGAGGGAGTGTCCATGGTACCCAGAGAGCTGGACAGAGGCATTTTATAGCGACACCAAGTTCATGGACAAAAGTTTTTCAGCTGAAAGTTCTTACTTCCCCCATTGTTCTTAGCCCTTGGCGTGTGCAGGTACAAAATCCACAGGAGCGTGTCTGCCAAGCTGAAGGAGCAGGCCCGTGGGACACAGCTCCGGGCTCCTCCCATGGGCTGGTGCCTAGGGTGGATGCACCTCTTCCTGGAGGAGTTGTCAGCCTTTATAGCCAAGGACCCTAACATGTCTCAACGTTCCATGGCAAAGGGTAGCTGAGGGACCAGGTGCTCAAGTAGGGGACTTGCATGATTGCTGAGAGACTGGCCTACCTGCCCCAAGCTCGTGATGCTCTGAGTTTGGGGCTTTGGGGAAGGTCAAGGGGATCAGATGGAGCCAACAGGGAGGCTCAGGGGGGCAAATTGGGATGAAGGAAACCAGTGGAAATGGAGCCCAGAATCTGGGGACCTGTCCTTCAGAACAGGGGCACCAAGCCCCATCTGGGTCCCGACCTTTTGACCCTGTGCCTTATTCCTCCTTTGTGTCTGTTGGCCTCCAGGTGCCTTTTCCCTGTCTGTGAAGGATGCCACCACCCAGGGAGAGATGGTCAAGCACTATAAGATCCGCTCTCTGGATGAAGGGGGCTACTACATCTCCCCCAGGATCACCTTCCCCTCCCTCCAGGCCCTGGTGCAGCACTATTCTAGTAAGGGGGTGTCTTGGAGGGGCGGGGGCTTGTGCCAGAGGAGCTCTGGGATGGCTGTTACACATCCCAAATTGTGTGAATCGCCTTGGGGAGTTGGAGGGTGACCCAAAGCCAGACCTGAGGAGCTGGCCCCTCTCCACAGGGTGACTCAAAGCCAGTGCCTGGTGCACACAGCGGAGGATGACTGGCATCCGCGTGGAGTCTGGCCTCCAGCTCACTTTTCTTTCTTCCCTGATACAGAGAAAGGGGATGGCTTATGCCAGAGGCTGACCCTGCCCTGTGTGAGCCCAGCATCGCAGAACCCCTGGGTCCAGGATGAATGGGAAATCCCCCGGCAGTCCCTCAAGCTGGTCCGGAAACTCGGGTCTGGGCAGTTTGGTGAAGTGTGGATGGGTGAGTTGAGGCGCCCCTCCCCGCCCTGCATCCTGAAACGGGCAAGTTGCCCCTGAAGGCCAAGGGCCCAGTGTACGCAGAGCTCCCGCCCCAGGAGGCCTTGTGAGGAGAGGCAGAGGCCAGGCCCAGAATGCAAGGGGCACCCAGTGTGATGGAGAGGACAGAACCCACTCTCCCAGCCCTTCTCAGCCCCGGCTGGCTTTGCCACGGACCCTGTGCGCTCGGCTGGCTTGCTTGCCAGTGTCTTGGCTGGCACTGAATCACGAGCCACCACACAGCTTTGTAGACTCAAACAGCAATTCTTTATTCCCGAACTCACACCGGCCTCCGACAAACACGTTCTGGTGAAATCTCCAATATGCCGCCGCCCCCAATCACCTACTCCAAGAGGCTTTTTCCAAATCCCATTTGAATCTCACGAGAACTCAACGGGAACAAGCAGCAGGAACACCCTAATCCCAGCAGCCATAATCTTCAACCTCAACTTCCCTAAAACCCCTATTGTCTTAAACCGGGAACACCCTAAACCCAAGGACCGGGATACTTCCTCAAACCTGGATCCACCCTCGATCACCTTGAGCAGGGTCATCTTACTAAAGCATACATGCAATGTCCCATCGAATGTCCTCTAAGCAGCACGGGGTACGCTGGCAAGGAGATTTTGATGCGTCATACCTACTTGGCAATGGCCCTCAGCACTTGCTGACTCTCCTGGCCTCAGCTCACAGACAGAAGCTGTCTGCTAGACAGAGTGGGCCACTAACTGGGAACTCCAGAGCCCGGTTGCAGACCAAGGCCACCACCTGCCAGGGTTGACTTGGGCCAAGTCACTCAACTCCAGCTCCCAGTGTCCTCCAGCCGCAGGCGGCTCCTGCTCACCGAAGCACTGTTGGAACACAGAAGCTGTTTACTGTCTGCCTGCTCTGAGGCCCCAGGTCGGGCTCAGACCCTGATGCTCCTGGAGCCTTCTGCCCAGGCCTGGCGCGAGCTGCAGCTTCCCTGGGAAGGACAGGCCTGTCATTGTCTGTTACTCAGTATGATGCCTCCCCCCTAAATTTCTCCATTGCCTGAGGCTCCCGTGTGGCCAGGGGAGATGGTCACATCCTCGCCAAGTGTGAACACCCCTCCATCACCCTGGGGGACACACATTCCCTCTCTGGCCTCAGGTCCCCATAGAAGGGACCTCGTGTCAGTGGTGACAGATGTTCTCTGAGCCTCTGAATGGCTCCTTTACTCCTCACTCCTCTTCCCTGGTCAGGTTATTACAAAAACAACTTGAAGGTGGCCATCAAGACCTTGAAGGAGGGAGCCATGTCTCCGGAAGCCTTCCTGGCTGAGGCCAACCTGATGAAAGCCCTGCAGCATGAGAGGCTGGTCCGTCTGTATGCCGTGGTCACCAAGGAGCCCATCTTCATCGTCACCGAGTACATGGCCAGAGGTGGTGCCCCAGCCCCTGCAGAGGACCAGGCTTAGAGGGCGGGAAGTCCCTGCAGTGGGTTTGTCAGGCCAGGGGATCGCCACAGGATCTGCACCAGACGTTGCTGGTGCAGGGGGGCAGGAGGGGAGGAGGCCGGGAAGCAGGAGGGCTGGTTGGTCTCTGCAGAGCTGCCTCCTCAGCTCAGGAGCCCTGCGGCCAGTGCTCCCAGAGTGCATCTTCTGCACCCAGTGCACTTTGATACCCGCTGGGAGGGAAAGAACCTTGAAAAGGGGAAAGATCCATTGGCTGGGCATCCAGAGATAGTTCTACTGCCCCTTCCTATCATGGGACCTTTTACAAGTATATGAACATTTCATAGCACGGTGACCAGAGGGGTGAGGCTGGGCAGCCTCTGAGGTCCACAGGGTCTCATGGGACAACAGTCTGGGAACCGCTCTCTCCATGCCAGTGTCTTCTTGCTGATGCTTGGAGCTCAGGGACAGTTTCCCTGCCATTGAGGATGATGGGGGCAAGGCAGGTGTGCAGGAATGTCCTGTCATGTCAGGAAAGGCCACTAATCCCAGAGCCAGAGCTCAGGTTCCAGTCCCCACTCCTCTGGCCCTGAGACCTCAGGCAGGTCCCTGCACCTGCTGTGCGTTCACTCTGGGTGGTTGGGCGCTACCCCAGGGTGGTGAGGCCTGGGTCTATGTGAGCCTAAGGCAGCAGTAGCTGCAGGCAGAGCTCCCGGTGCATCCAGGGATCTGAGGACAGAGCCCGCTTCCTGCCCCCAGCCCGCTCAGGTCACCATGCACAAGTGCAGTTGAGCCCTCTCTCTCTCTCTCTCTCTCTCTCTCTCTCTCTCTCTCTCAGGATGCCTACTGGACTTCTTAAAGTCAGATGAAGGCAGCAGGTTGTCCCTCCCACGACTGATCGACATGTCAGCCCAGGTTGGTGAACTACCCTATGCAGAGGGCACCTGGGGGAAGTGGGCCCTTCTCCGAGCCCTGAGGCTTAAGTGAATCCACTGGTGAGAGGTGGCACTGGGTAGGTTTCAGCTGGACTGTGAAGGACAGAAAGTAATGATGACATGAATGTGGAACGTCCAGCCGTAGGCAGGTTGGAGGCTCCACCCCATCAGGAACCTTAGCATGTCATCTTACTGTCCAAGATGGTGACTCATGGCTCTACCGTCTTGTCCCACTGAGTCTTAGTGCCACACCTAGCAGCAAGCAAGCCTGGGAAATGCAGTCCCCACCCTGGGCAGCCATGATGGGGTGAGGCTGCTCCGCGGGGAATGGAGGGAGGGCAGATGGATGTCGTGGGAAACCCAGAGTGTGGGCAAGGGTTCCGTTTGGCAGTGAGAGGTGTGGTCTGTTGTCCTTCTCACATGGTGCCACCAGTGCCTTCAGCAAGGCGTGACTCTGAGAACACCCATCCTCTACCAAGACCCTAAGTCCTGGTGCAGCCCCAGGATCCGCCCAGACTGATGGGCAGGTGTGGGACACACAGGAGCCCTAGGGACATTACTTCTCTGAGCCCTAGAGAACGTCCTTTCCAGCTGCCCTGGACTTGTCCTTGGTACCCTTGGGGCTCACGTGAGGAACTTCCCAGACTCTGTAGGGGGCAATGAATGAGGAGGGGAGAGCTTCCCTCCCCTAGAGACTGTAGCTGGGGGTTCTATCCAGCAGGAAGACACATCTGGTGGTCCTGTGTGTGTGTCTATTAGAATTAGAACTCTCTGCAAGAAGGTGTGGTCTGTGGTTAGCCTTAAAATGTGAGTGTGCACATGTGTGCGTGCGAACACACACACAGCTACAGAGGGGCCCCTCCCCACCCACGCTTCACACCAGCCCCCCTCCCACCCTGTTCCTCGTTATCTTTAACTAGTATCAGTGCAGGAACTGAGGTCATTGTGCCTTTTTTCCATGAGGCAAGAGACAAGTTTGAGCAACTGGTGAGATGGTTATGAGATAAGCCCATCCTCTCGCTTCCTTCCTTCTCTTCTCCCACCCCTGCCCCCCGTCTTTTCCAGTCCCCATCATAACCCCTCAGGAAACCTTGGGTCACATGGGGAAAGGTCAGGAGAAGCCATCTGAGCTCAGGGCCAAGATGTGGTCAAATATCTGGGGGTTAAGAAACCAGGAAATCGGGACCTCCCAGAAGACAGCTTCTAGACCACACTGGGGTCACACTGCGCCTCGCCCTGCATGCCATCGCATGCCACATGCACGCACACACACGCAAGCAGGGACCTCGGGGCTCTCCGCCCCTACTCTGGGGTGGGGTGCAAAGCACACAGGGCACTTCCTCCAAGGCCAGCGCTGGCCACCCCATGCAATCTCTACCTACGACCCCCGTGCCCTGACCTGCAGCCTCGTGGCATGATTCCTGGTGCCTAGTACCTGCCACACCTGCCTCCACTGCCCAGAGGGCTTTGGTCTCTTCCCCACCCTACAAAATCCCGGTCAGCTCAAGACCCGAGTCGATGTCTTTAGGGTTCCTGGATGCTGGGGGAGATCCACTGGCTCTCTATTCTCGGCCTCAATTTCCTCATCCATCAAGGGGTGAATAAGCCTTAGCTAGAAGAGCTACAGAGGGGGCCCAGCAGGTAGTCCTGGCCTGGTGCTGCGATCTGGACCAAGACAAGCTCCTCTGTTCACCCGGATCCCTACATGCAGGTTCGAGCCTTAGCAGGAGTTACTTCATTGAAGGCTGGCCTTAACTCCTGGATCGGGAGCCCCCTCCATGGTCCATCAGGACGGAGCCCCCAGGGAGGCTTAGAGACTTGCTGAACGGGCTCCAGACTTCAGGCAGAGGGCTTGTCAGGGAGAGGTGCCCTCTGACTGTGCCCTCCGCCCCTCCCTCTCCCCCTCCTGCCTGTCCTCCCTGGCAGGCCTGTGGAGACAGCTGCTTGGACGGGGAGGGCAGGAGGAGACAGCTAGCCCCTCTGCTGCTCTGTGTCAGCTGGAAGTAGTGGAAGCCCTCTTTCTTCTCCGCCCAGGAGGACACATGTCCCTCCCAGTGGTAGCCGCCCTCCATGCATCCACTTAAAAGCAATCAAAGGCACCCACCGTGCCCTTCTGCCCCATCAGCCTTGCCAGAGGATGAGCTGGTCCACAGTCAGGTGGTGGTCAGGTCCTTGCTCTCCCAGGGCCTGTGTGGGACGCTGGGAGGAGAGGCCCCCACGCCGACCTTCACCTTGGGGCCTGTCTCCTCAGATCGCGGAAGGGATGGCGTACATCGAGCACATGAATTCCATCCACCGAGACCTGAGGGCGGCCAACATCCTGGTGTCTGAGACCTTGTGCTGCAAAATTGCGGACTTCGGCTTGGCCCGGATCATTGACAGTGAATACACTGTCCAAGAGGGTGAGCAGAGCCCCAGCTGCAGGGAGACGCCGGGCCTCACCTGCCCAGCTCCCGAAGCCCTCTTGAGCTTCTCCTTGGTGCTGCACTGCAGAGCCTCACTGAAAGGGACCCCGGGAGGCCTCTGTGGCCCCCACCACTTGGCCTTCCCCCCTAAATACATATGGCAGAAAAGAAGTGCCTCCAGACCTCTCACGAGGAGGAGCTCGGCCTGCGGTGGGTTAGAGACTGGGCAGCCCATCTCCCACCGCCCTGGAGATTCACAACCTGTCGGAGGCGATTCACCTGGTGTCTCACCAACTAATTTGAGTTGCAAATGCTTTTCCCACTTGGCTCCTGTGAACCCCGCGGAGCTGGGCTTTCACAGAACACACTGAAACAGGAGCAGCAAATTCTTGGACCTACATTGAGGTTTCTGCAGAGCACTCTTGCTTTACTCTCAAAATCTGCTTCACGGGGGGATCTGAGTACCTTTAGCCGAGTATGAACATCAGCAGACACAGGAGGAGCGATGTGGTGCGGGGACCACGTCTGTCCTCAGGGGACTTCAGGCTGGCTCACAGGACGGGCACCCAGTGGAGAGCCACGAGGTCTGCCCTAAATGCCACCCAGGACTGCAGCCTTCACTTTGAGGACTACTTGAGGCTGGGACAAGTTAAAATGTCGGGCCTATGTTACAAGGCCATGTGACATAGAAAAGGACTCTTCCATCCCAGATGGAAATTCATGCATGCTGCCCAGTGAAGCCCACCTACTCTCTTTTTTGGGGGGGTGGGGGAGCACTCGACCTCTGAGCCACGTCCCCAGCCCTATTTTGTATTTTACTTTAGAGACCGGTCTCACTGAGTTGCTTAGTGCCTCTCTAACTCACTGAGGCTGGCTTTGAACTCTCCATCCTCCTGTCTCAGCCTCCCAAGCCACTGGGATTACAGGTGTGTGCCACCATGCCCGGCCCACCTGCTCTCTTTTTAAAGACCCTAAGGACAGTGGGGACAGATGTGTAGCTGGTAGAGCTGTGACTGGTAGAGACTCCTGAGTCTCTGGATGGTAAAGAACATCAGCCACTGTGCCCCACCAGGTGACAAAGGTCTCCTCTGCTGGAGTCCCTTCAGCCTGCGGAGCACCAACAGTTCCTCTTGTGAGGATCCTTTGGGGCCTGTGTGTTCTCAGGCACACACCCTCCAGGGTCCTCCTGACTCCCTGGGTGCACCTCTGCACTGTCCGGTGGCCAAGCCCCGTGAGGCCCAGCTGTGGGGACAGGCGGGGAGGCTGTGGGCAGGACAGCCAGGCTGGCCTCATAGAGCTGCTGGGCTTCTCCCCCAGGAGCCAAGTTCCCCATCAAGTGGACTGCCCCGGAAGCCATCCACTTTGGGGTGTTCACCATCAAAGCAGACGTGTGGTCATTCGGGGTCCTCCTGATGGAGATCGTCACCTATGGGCGCGTGCCCTACCCAGGTAGGCGCTGCCTCTTGCAGCTCTCACAGTGCTCTGCTCTGCTGTCACGGCCCATGGCAGCCATCCCATCCTCGGGCACTGTGGCCACCACCCACTTGTCAGAGGGCCGCCCATTAGCTGGACTGGGATCCAGGCCTCCCTCTGGTTCAGTAGCACTCTGGGCCTCAGGGCTGTGCCCACTAAAAACAGCAGCCAAGGCAGTCAGGTCTGGACAGAGTTCATCCAGGGAGCTTGCTGGCCGTTGAGGACAGTGGTCCCTCTTTGGCCTTAGCCTGGGGGCATCCTCTGAAGCCTGTCCCTGGGCAGAACCTGAGCCCCAGGCTCATGTCACAATGGCCTAAGCAGCTCTGCAGGCTGCAGGGAACAGCTCTACCAGTAGCAGAGGTTCAGTTTTCCTGGACAGGTGACCTAGACAGGGTCCCGTCCTGAGACGGATTGTCTGAGTTCAGGAGAGAATCAACAGCCTCCTTTCCAGCTCTCCAGATAAAAGTAAACCAAGTTTTGTTTAAAGGGTCACCAGCTGGGTGGCCAGGTGACCAACCAGGGAGGAGACTGATCTGATGAGCCTGTGGGGGCTGCTCTCCCCCTTCCAGGCCCAGTGTCCCCCAGGTTTCCCCTCTGGAAACCACCCTCCCCGACATGCTCTGTCCCTCTGCCTGCAGGCATGAGCAATCCCGAGGTCATCCGCAGCCTGGAGCGAGGCTACCGCATGCCAAGGCCGGACACGTGCCCACCCGAGCTGTACCGCCAGGTCATTGCTGAGTGCTGGCGAAGTCGGCCCGAGGAGCGGCCCACCTTTGAGTTCCTGCAGTCGGTGCTTGAGGACTTCTACACAGCCACCGAGGGCCAGTATGAGCTGCAGCCCTAGGCACCTGCTGCCTCAAGGGACTCCCTGCACCAAGCCTAGGGACTGAGGTTGACCTTGACATTCACTCTCAGCTCTCCATCCAGCCCAGACCAGCCGCTAAGGCAGTGGGGGATGGCATTCCACTTCTCAGATGGGGAAACCAGGAGGTGAGGTGGCTTGGCAGGTGGCTGGTGTCGGGGCTCTGGAGCTGGAGCCAAATAGAAGCCACTTTTCACTAGCTGTGTGCCCTTGGACAAGTTACCTAGCCTCTCTGTGTATCCCATTCCTTGTTTGTAAAATGGGGGTAGACCATTTTTGTTTGTGGTCAAGTCCAGTAAAGAGTTCAGAGTGCCTGACACAGTTAGGTGATTGTCATCGCCTAAGGCTCAGTGCTACCAGCCATAACCCGAGATCAGCCAGCAGCAAGCCACCACTGCTCTGACTGCAAGGCCTCCCCCCCCCTCCTCCCAGATGCCTGAGGAGGAGCCATTAGTCCTGCCTTGGCTGTGCGCTGGCACTATGGGACTCGTCACAAAGCCACGAGAGTCTGACATCTTCCGTATCGTTGCTGGCATTAACAAATCGGGAGGTGGCAGGCAGGATGTGTACTAGTGTGCACGTTGAGGGAGCCCCCGATTCCCCGTGAAATCCAGTCCCCAGCCCCAGGGCGACCAGGGACCCAGCTGTCCCTGCCTCTCAAGGCCGGAAGGGGGCGCCCTCACCCCACAAATCCTTGGCCTGAGTCCTGGAGTCCTGGGAACCAGGGTTTTGGGGGACTGTGAGAGACCCGCTCCTGGGGCTCCAACCCCAGGCACCAGGGGCACTGGGTGGTACTTCAAAGCCCGTGGGTGGTCCTGCTGGTCACCAAGGCGCCCCACTTGTCCTGCTTTCGTTCTGCTTATAATAGGCTTAATTTTTTAACAGTTTAGGTTTATAATAATAATAATAATAGTCCCCAAGTATGCAGTCCCCGTGTGCCCTCCTCCCCCTCCTCTAGTTTCTACTGTTATATTGAAATGGCGGGTCCATTTGCTGCAATTGAAGAGTCAGTGTTAGCACATTACTAACCAAAGACCACAGCTGGCACCAGGGTTCGCTCTGTGTGGAACATTCTGTGGGTTTTGACATAAGTACCATGACATATGCATGTGCTCCCAGGACAGCTCCACTTCCCTCAAAATCCCCGGCTCCCCTGCCCATCCCCGCCCTCCCCAGCCTGGCAGCCAGCTCGCTGTGTTTCCCTACATCTGACCCCGAGAGAACCCCTGAGCTAGGAATTTAGCACCCCAGGAACAGAGGAGGAAACCCAGGTACAGAAGCTCCGGCTACAGGACTGTGGCCACGTGGCGGGGCCCTCAGGATTGAACCCTGGAGTGTCCCCTGCAGTGTCCTGGGGTTTGCATACAACTTGCTGTTTGTTTCCACCACAGTCTGAGGGTGGGAGAGAGGTCGGGGCATCGTGGCTCTTGTTCCTATGACCACCTGTTTCCACAGATGAAGAAACTGAAAGAGACCCCTCCCCACCAGCCTCCTCTCTTAGCTGGTCAGGCTGGACCTGGGATTTGAACCTGACTCTGGCTGTCACGGCTGCTTGCAATGGGTAGGTGCTGTGCAGGGAGCACGGTGCTTACAGGAGGAGGACTCAGCAGTGCACCTTCATAAGTAGCTGAGGACCAGGGCTCTCAGCCCTGCTGCACGTGAGAATTATGTAGGAGTCCAGGTGGGGGGAGGGTGGCACATTAACAAGTCCCAGCGCCAGGTTCCAGGTGGGCTGGGGCATCAGCATTTTTAAATATTCCCAATGTCCACCCAGGACTGAGAACTGCTGGGCCAGGCTGTGTGAGGTCTGCAAGTGCCCCTTCTCGTAGTGTCACTTGGGGCCCTAGAACCACAGGCCCAGCTGATGCTGCTCTAGTGTGCAGTGACGTCTGCAGGGGCTTGACAAGCCCAGGAGATCAGCACGTAGGGCTAGGAAGGCAGGGGCCCTCCTCTACTCCGCTGCCCCGGAACCCCTGGGAAGGGGAGGCTGGATCCCGGCCTGCGGGACCAGGGAGAGTTCTCCCCACTAGGGGGCGCACTGCCCCAGCGGCCGGGCCTGGGACAGGTTTCCTGGTGGCCTTTGTTCCACATAAATAAGTTCAGACAGGACAAAGAGCCCTCCAGCTCCCAGCCAGGAGATGAGACTCATGGAAGGGAGGGGAGGAAGGGAAAGTGGGGCGGGAGAGAGTGGGGATGTGGCCAGGAGGCAGAGGCCAAGAGGGTATGAATGGGCAAAGCATTAGTGTTCTCCCTGCTGCAGATTTATGGTTGGGAGAAAGCGCCCTACAGCCACAAGCCACCTCCCCTCCCCCAGAAAGACAGACTCCATCAGGAAAGGATGCACAGGCCATTCAGACCTGGTGAAATGAGAACCAGCAAGGTCCTGGGTCAGAGGCCTGGACTCAAACTCCACTTGACTCTCCGAGTCTCAGTTCCCTCGTCTGTGAAATGGGCACAATACCGGCACCCAGACGGTGGGCGCATCGGGAGGTTTGGCGGCAACGGTACATGTGAGGCTTTGCCCCTCCGCTGTGCCAGGTCCGCTCTGACACTCTGCAGACCTCTCAGTACTTCATCCTCTGTCTGTGGGGCGCTTTCACACCCTCCCCATCCTCAGGCAGGACTTGGAAGAGGGCATGCGGATTCCAGTGGAGAACCTGGCTTGGCCCGGCACTGGCCAGCAGTGTGAGCAGTGTGACCTTGGTTCCTCCAAGCCTGGCTCGTCCGCACACAGAATAGCCCTTGGTGCTATTCTGGGGCCTGAGGAGTACTTTGAAAGTGGAGTAGAGCATTAATTTGCTCGGGTAGATGCCACAAATATTACCGGCAGGTGGCTTCTACCCAGCGTTGGATTGTGCATAGTCCTGGGGCTGGAAGCCCAAGGTCAAGGTGGGCATGGCTGGTTCCTCTTGAGCCTCTCTCCCGGCCTGAGGATGCATCTTCTCACCGTGTCCTCACACGGTCCTCTGTGCATGTCTGTGTCCCACTGTCTTGCTCTAATTAGCTACATGTGACAGTGGCCTGCATTTTGACACATCATATATAAATGGAGTCTGACTTCTCATTTTTCTGGTGGCACATGATGTGAGGTACACAAGTCGTGTGATCATATATGCACATGGGTAATGATGTCCCACTCCTTCTACTGTCCTTCCTACCCCCAAAGCCAATCTCTTTTTAAGGACACCTGTCACATTGGATGAGGGACACCCATATGACTTCATTCTATGTTACATCTCCGTAAAGAACAGCCACAGGCTGAGGTCCACCTATGAGCTGTTAGGGACACACCTCAGGCCTTAACAAACAGGAAACTTCTGCCTTCACTAGCCTGCTAGTGTGTCTCTTGTGGCCCATCCACTGGAGTCAGAAACCAGAAGATTCAGTGGGAATAAACCTCCCAACTACCATAGGGAAAAGGCCAAGCCGGAGACCCGTGGACCAGCCGCGAGCAGACCCCCACCTGAAAACCCAGATTTAAAACTGCCTTTGGCCATCTATGCTATGGACGGTTCCACCGCCGATTCCGTTAGATTCTAGAAGCCAGAGTCAAGTTTTCCCAGGCCTCGTGGCATCTTCCAGGTTTTGTTTTAATGCAGAAAAAATGCACATAACGTAAAACTGACCGTCTTGGGTGCATTACGTGCTCCGCTCTGGAGTGAGCTCATCCTCCCTGCGGCGTGCCCATGACCACGTCTGTCTCCACAGCCCGGGACACACCAGCCCCTGCGCGTTCTACTTGGTGGCTGAGACCCCAAGTGTCCCTGACCCTGTGGTGGCATCGTGCAGCTCGGGTCTTGCGGTGACTGGCAGGTGTCCTGGGCTCTTCCAGGGGTGACATGGTCAGGTCCCTTTCCTTTGTGGGGCTGAGGGTGGGCCACCCTTGCTTCTCCCCATCTGCTGTCCTCCTGCTGCTGGACCCAATGGCGGTTCCGTGTGGATTTCCACGCGTGTGCTTCTGCGTTCCCGCCGACGGTGCCCACGACTTCCAGCTCCTCCAACCCACGACTCCTGTCACCTCTGGGCTGGTGGTCTGCTGTAGGGAGAGGCGGACGGCGTTGACTGAACCGTGGTGACCCACAGGACCCCGTGCTCTGTGACACGCCCTCGGTACTCCAGGGTTCCGGGTGTTTCTGGTGTGTTCCTGACAAGCTTCTCTGCGCCCAGAGCCTCTGCAGTTCTGCTGGCCCCTCTGGGCCCTGGGGTGGGGCTTCGTGGGCCCAGCTGAGGGGCTCAGTAGTGCAGGCCCCGGTGGGCAGACGTGCTCCCCTTTGGAAGAGCCTGGGCTCTGACCTGGGAAGGAGTCTGGTCGGTTTCCGGGGGGTGGACCTGCCCAGCACGGCCCTGGAGGCTCGTGGAACTTGGCTGAGGCTCACCTGCTCTTCCAGGTAGGCCTGCGTCCCATGCCAGGAGCCGGACCACCACTCAGAAGGTTCTCAAGGGTCCGCCTGACACCCAGCCTCTCAGGCACTATAGGTAAGAAGCACGCCCAGTCCAGGCCCTCAGGCCCAGGGCTGTGGGGACACAACAGGAGGCAGCCCAGGGAGCCAGAGGGACACCTGGGTCTCCAACAGGCTTATCTTCTCAGTTAAAAAAAGATTGACATTTGATACATGTAGAATCTTGATCCCATGCAAAGAGGACCTTGGTAACCAGTCACCATATACACCCTAAGGAGTGGGACTTCTGATCCTCCCTGTACAGAGAAGTAAACTGGAGCACAGAGAGGGTGAGTTACTGGCCCAAGGCCACACAACTGGAAGCTGGAGAGTGGGGATTCACTATCCAGGTCATTCTTAGGAGGAATAATCTGGTAGAGATGTTTGAACTGTGTTCCTTGAGCAGTGGGAGTCGATGGTGGGCTTCCAGGATTAGGGTGCTCACAGTACGGTGGAGACAGGAGGGGAGAGGGTGGGCTTCCACCCCTCGTCAGACTCAGCCCAGCCCTCCTCTTGATCTGCTTCCCTTATTTGATTGACTTAACGAGTCATTAAAACAGAGTTCCACGTTTACACGGCTTTTGAGACTCAGGCATCAGGTCCAACGCGCCCGTCACCCGGTGACGTCTGTGCTCTCACAGGAATGAGGCCTGGAGGAGGGACCTGCCCAAGGACCCAGGGCCAGGTGGTGGGAGCCGCTGCCAAGGCTGGCCTTGCTGGCCTCCCAGCTCCCCTGGGCTTCCTGGTGGACAGGCGGTAGTTTGACTTTAAAAATACAAGTGTGTGTATTTGAGAGCTCTGCCAGTCGGCTGGGTGGGGTCACAGGACAGTCCCTCCCTGGCCCCAGAGCAGCTCCTCGGGGAGTGGACACCACAGGGCATCCTTCTCCCGAGAACAAGGCTCGCCTGGGCGCCACTGCACAGCTCACAGGGGGCTTCCAGGGCCTCGCCCTGGAGCAGCCTCCAGGGCCGGCGGCCATCCGGGCTCCTCTTCACCCTGGACAGCAGCGGGCGGAGACTCAGCCTGTGGCTCGCCAACCCACTCCTGGAAAGTGGGGAGCAGGACCTCAAATCCTGGCTCTGATCTGTGCCTCGCATCCGAGGGACCTGGCAAATGGTCCCCACGTGCCTTTGAGAAGTTGAGGAGCTGGGTGGACACAGCACCAGGCCTGCAGAGCAGCCCTGGGCCGGGGCAGTCCATTAGCAAGGTTAAGCGAACCGTTTGGAGAGGATGACGGGAGGACTTGGGAACACCGGGGAGGGGGCAAGAAAGAGGGACATCTGGCGCTGACGGCCACCAGGCCTAACGGACTCCGCTGGATTCCATCACAGTGGTCCCTGGAGAGTGAGGGGGCCAGGGTCCTGTGGTGAGCTCAGGATCTCTGTCAATGATTCATAGAGTGACAACTCTGACTGACATCCCAGAAGGCCCAAAAATAGTCCCAGGGAGTGTCCGGGAGATAATGGCAGAGTTAAAATTCTTGGGCGTGTACAAAAATGTCTAGCTGGCACCACGGGGATTTTGTGACCTCTCAGGCCCTTCTTTGACCTAAAGAGATAAGCTCTTGTAAGACAGGGTCCCTCCTCCCAAGGGCCCTCCCATCTGCCCTTTGTCCAGGCCAACAAGGGTGCCACCAGGCTCACCAGCAAGGGCGCTGAGAACGATCCGGAAGCTACCAGGGCCGCCTGACTTTAGTCCCTGAGCTGTGCTTCACACACACGGTTGGGTTCACCAGCACTGTGACCTCAGAAGTGGGCTCTGTTCCTGGTTCCATCTTGTAGATGTGGAAACCAAGACCCAGATGGCTGTGGTCGTCGGCAAGCTCCCAGAACTGGGACCCAAGCCAGGTCAGCCCCAGCCCCTCCCTTGCATCCTCACGGCTCCTCCAGCCCGTGTCCTGGGACAGGGACAGAGCAAGGCTCTGAGCCAGCAGGGTGCACAGACAGCGGGGGGGGGGGGGGGGGGGGGGAGGGGGGGGCTGGAGCTGGGCCGGGCCCTCACCCTGGGCGCCTCACCTCCTTGGCAGTTCCAGGTCACATGGTGGAAGACAGACAGGCTTTGATGGGTCTGGTAGGGATCGCCCCTCCTCTTGGCTGTGCCTCAAACTTTCTGCTGGATCCTTGGCAAATTATTTAACCTTTCTGAGCCTCGGTTTCAACACTTTATTTTTTATTATTATTTTTTAAATATTTATTTATTTATGCATCTTTAGTTTTAGGTGGACACATCATTTTGTCTTCATGTGGTGCTGAGGATGGAACCCAGTGCCTCGTGCATGCTAGGCGAGCGCTCTCCAGAGTGACAACCCCAGCCCCTGGGTTTCAACACTTTAAAATGGACCCATGCACACCCATCTCAAAGGGAAGCTGGGGTGAGCTGAGATAATGGACATAAAGCTCCGGGCAGGGTTTTGCGCGCAGTAGGATGTCACTCATGCACATTCCTGTCCCACACACGTACTTGGAAGCTGAGTCTCAGGCCAGATAGCACCTTCCCCGAGTGGCACCTGGGGGCACGGCCTGCCAGGCCCCTCCCTCCTCCTATCCCTGCCCCATCCCCCCACTTCCACCCCTGGGCCACCAGGCTCCTGTGGGCAGAGGCTGACAGAGGCTGATGGGAGCCAGTCCCAGGGGTCTGCAGGCAGATTCCTGAGGACTGATGAGGTGGAGAGGGAAGGCTGACGCCACCACGGGAGGAAGGGGAGGCGGAGGGGTGGGGGCTCCCTAATCTCCACCTGCCGCCTCAGGGAGGGCCAGGGTACCATCTAGGGGCATCTCTGCTGGTGCATTCCCCTGCTACCAAGGTCACTCTGCTGCTCACAGTTAAAATTAGCTTCCTGCTCATTGCGCTGGACTGTGAGCGGCCTTTTCCCAGGATCCATGAGGACCTGGCCTTGCCCAGACATGGCTGGGCTACCTGCCCCTCTTCTCTAAAGAGAAAATAGAACACATGCCCCTGTCCCCAAGGCGGGGGTGGGGTGGGGTGTACTGTGTGCGCCGGGCAGGAGGCCTGGGCACGTGACGGGTGCACTCCTCCAAATTTCCCACGTGATGGCTGGTGACATCACCTAACTCACTGCTAGCCCCTGACAGTGAGCAGTGGGCCCATGGCCCCTCAGGCACACCGCCCCTGCATGCCAGGAGATCCACGGATATCCACTGAGTGAGCCTGCCGGCCATAAAGCAAATCAAGGAACGGTGTGGCCAGGTTGGCCCCTCTGATGAGATGGGCAGTATTTTCCCCACCCTACCTCCAGCTCCTGGCACAGGGCCTTGAACACAGAAAGTGCTCGGTGTCGTGGGTATTTGTGGGATATGCGAATGAATGGGACAGTCACTGTTTTATTCTTTGTCCACATGCTGTAGATGGTAACATTAACCAAAACCATGCACTCGGGCAGGACTCAGAGAGAGGTGGTTGGAGCCACAAGAAAAGCCACGAAACCGAGAGGAAGAGCAGCTCAGTGCTCAAGGTCTGGGCCAGAGCCAGGCTCCCGTCCTGCTCAGCGAGTGGCCTTCTGCAAGGTGGTCAGCCCCTGTGCCTGCTTCTCACCTGCCCAGTGCACTCCCGGATCACAGGCCTCGAGGGGGGTGGGGCACATGGGTCAGGAGAGAGCACCCCTGTCGTGCCTGGCAGGCCTGGCCTTCAGCAGAGGGGGCTGCTAGTGGGTGACCAGATTCAAATGGGAGAAATGGGGATTAAACATCCTGGAGCAGAGGACACATCGCTGCTAATCCTGAAGAGGGGACCCTCACGAAGGCATGTGATCAAAGCTGAAGTAAGTGTCAGACAGGAAGAAAATATTTGCAGTGCCTGTATAACAAAGGATTACTACAGAGAAAACTTAAGGAGTGCTTCCTGTTCCTAAACCACCCGGAGACAAATGGACAGATGATAAGAAGGGCCCTGTTCAGAGAGGACAGCTAATGAACCAGCAAAAGGTGCTCAGCTGCATCTGCTCAGGAAAAATGCAAATTACACAACAGTGCTTTTTGTTTTTGTTTTTGTCTTTGGTCTTACCAGACTGCCAAATGGCAACAAGACCCACATCCAATGACATTTGTGAAGATGTGGGAGAGGGGATCCTCTCCTACAGGTCAGGGAGGGTCATGTGATGAGGGCCTTGGGGGAAGCATTTTCCACAGGGCTTCTCAGAATTCTGGATGCATGTGAACACTGATGGGGCTGGAAAGTCCCCCTCCAGGAAAACATCCCCTCGTCCCCAAGATAAATGCTGAATGCTCTTGTCCTGGAAACTCAGTGCACACTGGTGGAGAGGAAATTGGGAAGGAAGCTGGTTGCCTTGGCCTTCCGACTTCTGGTCTGCCCTTAAAGGAAGGCCCTTCAGCAGGGAGGGCTGTGGACCCTCGGAGACCAGGAGGCAGGGTTGCAGGAGATCGCCCGCCGGGGCTGGCGCCCACTGTCACACTTGTTACCCACATATTTATGTTGTATGTAAACACGCAGCAAAGGGACCCGGTGGTACACACCAAAGAGAGGCCCGCGACCTCCCCGGAGGCTGGGGGCTAAAGGGCGGAGCAGGATGAGGGAGGACCTGGGGGTCACTCTGACCACGATGCCTGGGTCTTTCAGGAGACCGCATTAATGCACTGGGGGAAGAAAAAAGCCAGGCCGGCGGGCAGTGATGGATGGATCGGTGCAGTCGTGCCTGGTGGCAGGGAGGGATGACGTGACCCCGCGTGGGGGTGCGGCTGGGTCCCGCCCTGAGGCTCCTCTACCCGCGTTTCCGCAGGAGAGCGCGATCCCCGGGTTATCAGCCCCTGGCCGGCGCGGGGAGACGGCGGCACCAGCCTTCCTGCCCCCGCCACGGGACGGGCCATGGGGCTGCTGGTCCAGCCAGGGGGAGGCCATGGGAGGTCGGACCGCGCAGCCACCAGCCCAGCATCTGGCGCCCGCCGACGGTGGCCAAGGCCCTCCCTCGGCCCAGGCGAGTCCTGATGGGCAGGACCAGCTCCCTCCACCAAGGGCTCCTCACAGCCAGGACGTCCCAAGGACAGGCGCCTCGGCGTCCTCGCTTCCTATTTGAATAGTCGTGGCGCTGGGTGTGGACCTGCCTGCGGTGGACTGCCAGGGTGCTGGGCAGCGGCACCCTCACAGGGCCTCGCAGGTGGGGCTGGTGCCCTCCTCCCACCTGAGGAACCAGTGCACAAGTCAGGTGCTGGCAAGTACGCGGCCATCAGCGTTTGGACCCAGGACACTGACTACAGAACACACGGACAGACCCACCTCTACGGACTTCCACCCAGGAAGAAGAGGTCCTGGTCAGTGCTGTCCTGGGTCTCCCCAGTGTCTCTCGCCCCAGCCGTGACTCATTCAGTCTCCTTTCCTTTGGCAGTGGAGGAGGGTGGCCACAGAAAGCAGAGTCACTCGCACCATGTCATTAACAGGAGCCCATTGGTGGCAAATATGAGTCTCCTGGCCTCTCCAGGCAGCCAGAGGGATAGAGAGCACTTGATGGAGTCAGCCCCAGCAGGGTCTGGTGGTATCCAGGACTCTCTGAACTCAGCCAGGCTGCTTGCCAACCTCACTGTTCTCATCTATAAAGTAGGTACAGTGAAAGTACCCATGCAAATAAAGCAGATGCCAGAAGCATGCCAAACCCAAGTAAATCTAGTACCTAGAATGTCACCATCATCATCAACATCACTACCACCACCACCACCACCACCACCACCATCATCACCACCACCACCACCACCACCACCACCACCATCATCACCACCACCACCACCACCACCACCACCATCATCACCATCACCACCACCACCACCATCATCACCACCACCGTCACCATCACCACTACCACCACCACCACCACCATGATCATCAGCACCATCATCAAATCAAATCATCTGAGTGCCAGTCTCTAGACCTTAGTTTTCTCATTTGTAAAAATGAAAGGGAAGATTATAGATGATCTTTCAGATCTTTTCCAACTCCACAATTCTGACAAATCAAGGTCAAGTTTCTTTGGTACTCTCCTTGAGGAAATACAATTCTCCTAAATAGTAGAAGGGAAATATCTCACCTGAGATGTTGGGGGGTGAGACTTGCAACAGGTTGCAAGAACCTCTAGAAACCTGCTGAATGTGCTCACCATAAGTTCCCTGCTCCTCTAAGGCCTCACCCTGACAGACTCTCTTAGAAGCTCTCTAGTTGCTTCATAACCCTCAGAGTCACAGGACAGCCTGACTTTAGAAATCTGTGACTTTGCAACACGAGTCCAGTCTTCAGGCCCAGCCTCTCCCTAACTCCCTCTGAAGGGCTGGCCTGAAGGTAAGGGAGGAGGATTCTGTTGTGAGGCACCTCAGGGAAGTCTGAAGAGGCCTGGGTTTGGAGGAGCTTTGGAAAATTCTGGGTAAACCCTTGATAAGTCCAGGGAGTAGTAGCCTCTGGTCTTTGGAGACGCCACATGGGTTTCAGAGATTTAACTTCACCCCACTTGGTTATGAAGCCACAGCTCATCGTGGTTTTGAGGACAGGAGGCTTTTCCCTACCTCGACACAGAGGCTTAGATCCTTGGAGTTGGAGGGCTCAAAGGCCTCCTCGTCACTCCCCATGGAGTCCAACTGTGTGGTTTCTGGAAAGTTAAGTAAATTCTTTGTGTCTCAGTTTTTCATTTCAATTTTGTTATTGTGAATACTCAGGGCAGGACCTGGCTCTTAGAAAGCTCTTGTCCCATGTCTGCTCACTCTTGGGATCAAGACCTAGAGGGGTTGATTTGGGAAAACCTCACCCCCATCTTGGTTCTCCTAGAGGTCGGTTGGGACTGCTCCATCTTGCTGAATCATTTCCCAGGCCAGCAGAGAGAGGAGGGTCCCCCGCCCAGGGCTCCAGGGAATCATCAGAGGGTGGGCATGTTCTAGTCAGCTCTTTCGCCTCTGTGACAAAAGACCTCACAAGAACCATTAAAGGAGGAAAAGTTTATTTGAAGGCTCGTGGTTCCGGAGGTCTCAGTGGTCTCAGATAGCCAACCAGATTCCTCGGGGCGGGAAGCGAGGCAGAACATCATGGAGGAGGTGTGTGGCAGAGGAGAGCAGGTGAGGACATGGCACCAGGAAGCAGAGAGAGAGCTCTTCTCAACAAAGACAAAATATAGACCCCAAAGGCACACCCCCAGGGACCCACCTCCTCCAACCACACCCTACCTGCCTACAGTTGCCACCTTTAATCCCTATCAGGGGACTAATGCACTGATTAGGTTGATCTTTCACCTCTAAACCTTCCTGTTTTGCCGCCCACATGAGCTTTTGGGGTACGTATAATAGCTAACCCGTAACAGTGTTTCTGAGGATGGGTGTGTCACAGGAGTGGCTGACATGGAGAGGTGGTAGTATTAGGGGGCAGTTATTCCTACCAGGGTGGTACCTGGGTGGGGTGGATGTGTCATGGTATTATGCTGGGCTGGTGGCTGTGCAGTCCAACCTCCCGTGGCCTCCCTCTGGCTGGACCAGCAGCCCTATGGCCCGTCCTGTGGCAGGGGCAGGAAGGAACTAGAGTCGAGGGCAGCGATCTCCCTAGCCCAGAGCCCCCCACCAGCAGGCCTGAGCTCCTTCGTGGGGCCTCTGCTCAAAATGATGTCCAGGAAGACTGGTTGCAGAGATGGAGCAGGCCAAACAAATGCATGGAGAGTGGACAGTGTAGCCAGTAACGGCAGGGCCTGCCCGTCCTCGGCAGTGGGGCTGGGAGAGGAAGTTCTGTGACCCCTGAGTTCTGGCCGTGCATGTTCACGAAGCCCCTTCCTGAACCTACCATGGCTCTTCTCTTCCTGATACTGACCCACCGCTCACGGACCTACTGGGCAATGACTGAGAACCTGGCCGAGCTGGAGACTTGGCTCAGGTGGTTTTGATCAGTGGTCTAAAATCCTGAGGCACGGGGCGTGGGTAACTGATTTCCCACGGTCACTGGTTTCGACCTCTGGTCTAGTGCCCTCCTGCTGCTGCACAGTGGCGCTGAGGTGTACCACAGGCTGGGACCCAGCTACTCCCACAGCACTGCTCCGGAGAACAGAGGCAGCAGGGTGGGGCAGGAATCGAGGCCAGTGTGATCTGAGGGTTCCAATCCGGGCCTCCCAGCAAATTCTGTGGGGTCCCCCTGACCTTCTCGAGTGTTAGGTTGGTCTTAGGTGGGGCCGTGTGGAACTGCCATTGTCTGCACGTCAGAAATAAGTGGAAATAACAAGATCCTCTGGTCCCACCCAATAGTGTCCGGGGGAGGGAGACCACGAAACCTGCTGTAGACCCTTCTCAAAAGCCAGACTTACGGAGGGAGGCAGGGGGCTGCAGCACAAGGAACCTGTGGTTTCTCCTCTGAGGTTAATGACCAGCCTTGCTGGCACTCAAGAGATATGACAGCAGCCACCACCCACCAGATGGGGGATCACCGGTGGCCTTGGACGTGGTGCTTCCCCATGGCTGGATGAGCCCTCATGTGATGGCTGCGCTCCCTCGGGGAAGCCGGACTGGTGATGGGCTGGGTAGACAGGAGCGGCCTCTACCTGCTCGACCTTCTCCCCACATGAGGACCTCTAGTTATAGACCCAGACCTAGTGGTTCCTGCAGGGCCTCGAGTGGGCTTGTGTCCTGGCGTCCGAGTGCAGGGAGGGCTCCGGGGGAGAGCCCTGGATGAGGACCTGCTTCTACTCCTTCCCAAGGGGCAGTGACCTCAGGCCAGCCGCTCCCCCGTCCCTGCTGTGCCTGTTTCGTTGGCTGTCTGGTCTGGATGACAACAGTGCCTCCCTCCAGGGCTGCCGTGAGGCTGGGACTGTGGGTAAAGGGCTCGGTACCCACGAGCGTGTTTCGACTGCTGTCCACTCGTGCATTGGGCCTGTGTTCTGTAACCACTGAGGGGCCAGCCCCGGCCCAAGGCCTGAGGTGTCCTTCCCTGTCGTCCTCTGCTTTGCTCTGCTGCCCGCCAGGTCCTTGCTGCAGCGTTGGTGGTCCTGGCCCACCACAGGGCTGTCTCCCTGTGATAACTCCGGGGTCATGGGGGTCAGCCTGGGGCCAGCAGCTGGTCGGGCATCTCCACTCTCCCTGCTGCAGGGAGGGGCCCTGTCGAGGCTCGGGCCTCTCATCTCAGAGAAGATGTATAAACACGGGACATCCGCAGAGAACCTTGACGAGCCGGGAAGCTTCTGGCCTCCACTGGGGGCTGCAGGCCTGGCTGGGAAGAGCAGCATCCCAGCCTAGAAGAACCTGCCCCGGACCCAGCCCCCACAGCTTTGCCCCAGGCACCCCGGGCATGTGGGGCATCAAAGAGACCTCCTCTCCCAAAACATGCCCCTCTGGCTTCTCTACCAACTCTTGGCATTCCACCATATTCTCCTTTGGATTCCATGGGACTATTATGAACCTTAGACTCCTCCTCCAGGTGGAAGATACCCCTGCCCCACCTTGCTGGAAGGGCCATGTGCACTGGGTTGCAGTGCCCAGCACAGTGCTTAGGTACAGAGGCATCACAGCAGACAACACTTTCCTCCTGTGAGTTCTGCTTCTTCAAAATTCCTTTCCAAAATGCTAAGGTTCCCAGGAAGGGCCACCGAGGCAGTCTGTGTGACCTCTATTGGTGAAAAGAAATTCATGGTGGACACTTGGAGCCTAGAAGCTGAAAGTCCTCCTCAGAGCCTGGGCTAGCCTGGTCCTGATACTTTGTAGAGTGTCTTAGTCAGTGGGAGATGCTGTAACAAAGTAGCATAGACTTATGAGCAGCAGAAACCGACTCACACACCTCTGGAGGCTGCAGGTTGGAGATCAAGGTGCCAGCCTGGTGCGTTTCTGATGACCGCCTTCTCCCTGGACCCTCACATGGTCCTCCACATACGGGCATTAGTCCCACTTGGAGAACTCCACTCTCAAGGCCTGATTACAACCTAAAGTCTCCACCTTAATTCAAAACAAATGGGGAGGGTGCAAAACCCGTTCATGGGGCTTGAGGCTAAACATCCACTTGAGGCGGAAGTCCACAGGCCAGATGAACAGAGGGCGGCAAGTGCTCAGCCCCCCTGAGCCTCAGCGTCCTGCCCAAATGCAGGGCCAATGATTCCTCCTCTGCCCGTCTCACCTTCTTTAGAGGAGGGAGAAGAAAATGCCCCACGGATTCACTGACTTCCAGGGTGTGCCTGGAACCCATGGGTGACGATCTCCTAGATAAATGAAAGCAGCAAGCCAGCGAGTTTTGGAACGGCTTCAAATTATATTGACCTCTTGGATATTAGTACATGTTAGCATATTAAAATATTTGAATAACTCTTCAGCAAAGAAATCTGTCTTACTCTTCTAAATCTAGCATTTCTCCTAATTTCTTTTCTATAAAAACTTTTGCCAATATTTATCATTTTGTGGAAATGGAAATTCTTGGAACACATTTAAGAAAATGCTTCCGTATGTTATTCAAATACCCTTGAGTTACCCAAGGATTCATGAGACAGTTGCTTTTTATTCATTAAGACTGGTTGGATTTTCTGGGCACTAGGAATTCTGAGATGAATGAGACCAGGTTCTGTCCACCAGAATCTCACAGAGGCAAGGGCAGGCTATGGGCAACGGGTCTAGCTGGGCTCCAGTAGCCGGTGGAGTAGGACTTGCCGTGGGGGAACCTGTAGAGCAGGGCACCTGCCTCCCAGGTGCAGTGATCCGGGAGGGTTTCCGCCAGGCACCAGCCTTGAGCTGAGCTTCAAAATCAAGTAGAGGAACCTACCGGCTGTGCCAGGAGAAGGATGCTCTGGGGTGAGGGAGAGGCCTGTGCAAGGGCTCGGGAGCATGGGCAAAGTGGGCTAGCAGCAGGAGGGAGGGTTTGCTGTGACTAGAGAAAGGTGTGCACAGAAGGAGTGGTGAGGGAGCGGGAGGGCAAGCTGGGGAAAGACACCGGAACCTGCTGTCTTGAGGAGCGGGACCTCATCGCAAGGACCACACAGCACCGGGGAGGTCCTCAGTGTGTGACTGTCACTGTCACCTATCATCATCCTGCCAGCACAAGGGGCTTCATTGCACCCACATGGGCACAGGTCAGGGCCACACCAGCCGCAGTGTGGAGGGGCCTCAGGGAGGACCTAGACTTGGGCAGAGCCTCTGATGGCCTCTACTCTACTCTCTACACCTATGTGAGCAACGTTTTTAGCTTCCACGACTGAGTGAGAACCTGTGGTGTTGGCTTTCCTACCTGGTTTATTTCATTTAACAGAATGTCCTCCAGGGTCCTCCACATGGCAACCAATGACAGAATTTCAACCTTTCTGTGGCTGAATCATATTCAATTGCATATGGACCACATTTTCTTTATTCATTGACGTGTCAGTGGACCCTCAGTCAATGCCAGATCTTGGCTGTTGTGAGTACCATGAATCTAAGTGGACTCTTAAAGACCAAACAAGGTCATCAATCGCCACAGCACTTGGAAGTGTTCAGGAGCCCTGCCCAGATCCCTTCATCTCCTCCTGATTACACCTGTCTTTCCTCAGGACTCAGCATCTGGGTGAGAAAAGTGTTTGCTTTATCCAGTTCTTGTTTGGTTCCATTTAAGTCACGAGGTTTGCAACAGCATGTACCACTCTGCACACACCTGACCTTCTAGGCAACAGGCATGAGGACTGGGGAATTGGGGGGACTACATTGCTTCTGCAGGGAACTGTGCTCCCAGCTCCAGATGAAGCCGTTCACAAGGACAGTGGGAGCTGCTGGCTCCATCACCTTCTGAGACAGGTGCACCCTGTTAGACGGCGGTATAGGAGCCAACAGTATGGGGCAACACCACTGCTCCCAGTGAAGAGGAAGGTGAGGGGCTCACAGGTGCAGCTTCCATCCTAGCAACACCACCACGAACCCAGTACTGGGACACAAAGGGACGCGGGAACAGAGGAGCAGAGAGCCCAAGCACAGTTCCCCTCTCAGCAACTGTGCAGCCTCTGTCCCTCAGCAGCAGCTCACAGCTGGTGCAAGGGTCCCCTGACAACTCAGCAGCTCCTGGCACCTGCCTTTCCCGGTGGCTTGCAAAGCCAGATCTGACTAGGAGACAGACCAGAGGCGTAGAACACGCACAAGTTACAAAGGCAGAATGTCGCTGCAGGCTGAGTGCAGCTCCCTGGCTGGTGCTGAGTGCTTCCACTGTGAGAGGTGCTGGCTGTGCCACTGTGCCTGGGAAGCAAGGGGAGTGGCCTGGTGGACTCACCCCGCAATGTGCACGCGCACGCACACACGGACATATGCCCACTTATGCCATCCTTTCCTCTGGGCATGAACAGTGGCCTCTGTCCTGTGGCTGAGGCTAGGGACACTCTGCTCCTGACTTCTCAGGGTTTGGGGGAGCACCCTCACTGTGGTGAAGAATCGGGGCACACAAGGAAACCACGAAGGGGACAGGCTGCCTTGCAGGTGAGCTCTGCAGTGCGCGGTGTTTAAAGGAATGCCACAATCCTGAGTTCCTTTTCTTGCCTTCTTGCTGGTTCCTTTCTGTCGGGGTTCCCCATTCCTCGTCCCTGGCTTTCTCGCCCCCCGAAGTGACTGAAGAACGTCCACCAGCAGAGCCTTAGGGACGGCTTGGCACCGCTCTCTTCATGAGACCCAGATGGGGGGTGCCAAGGGAGGCTGGGGGCCCGGCTCTGTTCTCCCCAGGCCGGCCTCTCCTGCCCCTCTCCTGTCCCTGTGGCCTCATGGCCGGAGCTTCCTTCCTGGCCACACGGCTGCCCGTGTGTCCTCTCAGCTCTCAGTAGGGCAGGGCTGCTCTCTGGGACCCACCAGCTGGACCAAGCATTAAGGATGCAGAGCCCCGGCTCTGACTTGTTGCACGCACCCCCAGGGGCTTTGGTCTTGTCCCATACATAATGAGGGGATTACAGAGAGCCAGAACTGCCCCAAGTGTCTTTCCCAGAGGTGCCTTTGCCTAAAGAAGATAAGAACAATAAGCTGCAGTCCCCGGAGCCATTAGGGCCCTGAGCTGAGGGGGAGAAATGTCCAGGCCTCCCTTTCATTCTTCCCTGCGGTTGTTTATGTCTGTGGGATGGGGAGGAGGATGCTCTGGCCCCACCTCACCTCCCTGTGGTGGCTGACCTTGGACCAGGTCTTCCTGACTGACTAGGGGCTAGAGTTTGGTGACTGTCAGGGATGTCTGGAGGTGGGGCTGGGCCAGGCGGGGATTTTGAGGGCCAGCTCTCTAGACCCTGCCTTTCTTGCCCTGCTCCATCCTCCAGGGAGAAAGGAAAGCCCAAGGGCACCTGGGCCCCGGCCTGTTCCCTCTGTGGCCTCTGTCAGTGAGGCCCAGGGCCGGTGTTTGACGTGGTTCTTTGCACACATACAGTGTACACACACGGTGCAGAGTTTCAAGATGGCAGCTGAGAAGGGGTGCCCATCAGCGTGGTGGGAGGGGCCAAGAGAGGCTCTGGTATGGATGCCCGGGCCCCCACTTGTTCAGTTAGGTCGACCGAGCCTACTGACCTGGGCCACCAGGACAGGGGGGTTGATGACACGGTATATCCTTCCCTCCGGAGCTCAAGACCCTGTTCAGCATTCTCCTCTTCATGAAATAACCGTGTGGGCTATTATGGGTTGGAAGTGATGCTGAAAGTCCATTTAACCCAACCCCAGCTAATGTTTTAGGGCACTCTACAATTTCACTAGGAAATCATCTCCTATCCCCACTTGAATGCTTCTGACGATGAGCACCTCACTACCCTACCTCTTTGATGCTTTGATGGCTGTAAAGCTCTTCTGACACTTGGAGGCCCTGAGCCTCAGCTCCTTGGCCTTACTCTTTACCTCTGTGGCATAGAAAATAAGCGTAATGTCCCTCCTCCGATCTTTGGCCCAGTAGTAGCTAACCTACTCCACACCTGTTAAATGTGAAGTAAAATTAGCTAATATCTAAGCCACATGCCTCAGCCTACCCCAGACCATCACGAACCCAGATAGGGCCTTTGTGTGGATATAAAGAGATGTCTTCAGGCGTGAAGGTGCACACCCTTAATTCCAGCTACTTGGAAAGCTGAAAAGGAGATCACATGTTCAAGGCCAGCCTGGGCAAGTGATATCCCATCCCAAAATAAAATAAAAAGGGCTGTGGCTGTCACTGGGTGGAACAGCGCTCGCCTGTTCAATTCCAAGATGGGGGGGCGGGGGGACAAGACACCCCCCCCCCCTGCGGGGGAGAACCACAAAAGAGTCTTTTCCCCAAGACACACTGCTGCCATCTGCTGGAAGCTCTCCACAGTGCTCCTGCGCGGCCCATGGCCTGAAAGGCAGGCACAGCCGGCTTCAGCACTGGAAGGAGGGTGGTGATGTACAGTCCAAATCCAAAGTGACTTTTAAAATCATCTTTAAAAGCAGACAAAATCATGTAGTATGATAATTCACCAGTGAAACTAAAAAAAAAAAACAAGCAAACAAAAAATTTTCTAAGCATCTAGAGCCTCCCTTCAAATTTTTGGAAAGGGCCTCACTCTCCCAGGACTGGTAGCTCCTTTCCTGTGCTGGTTCCTCATCCCAGGACCCTGCCCCACAGCTGTCCGGTAGTGGATAGAGAGGGTCTGAGGCCACGGACGGGGCAGGGGCCTTAGACACTCTCTCCAGAATAAGCGGTTTACAATTCTGCCACCTGAGCCGCTCAGGTGAGCACCCAGGAGGGTACGGACAGTCAGTCCTCAGGGACTGGGGACCTAGCTGCTGGCAAGAGGTCCAACCCCACGGGGTCCCTAACCTGGACTTGATGCAGATGCTGCCTTCTGGGAGGAGAGGCCCACTCGGTCAGTCTGAGTTGTTTCCAGGTGACCCTGGGAGGAGCCCTTCCCACCACCCTAAAGGGAGGAGGATCTTCCCACCTCACCACCCCTCTAGGGGGTGACCAGAGGACCACAGCACTGGTCTCCTGGCCAGGGAGAAACTGCTCAGAGGAGGGCCTGAGCACCCTCCTCACAGGGCCTGGAAGTTTAAGGAGGCAAAGTCAAGTGTCTCACTTCACTTTGGGATCAGAGACTTAAACTGGGCACTTTGGGCCTGAGGAGAGGGTGTGTGTTTCAGGCAGAGAGGGGGTAGGATCTCCCTAAGGGAAGATCTTGGTTTTAACTGCAGCTTGTGGCCTACCCAAGCCTCTCACGACATCCACTCAGCCCCTGTTCCTACTTTCTTGCTCTCTGAAGACCCCAATACAGTCTGGGCCACCCCTCTCGCTGCCCCAGACCCACTGTGTGGACCAATCCTGTGGTAGTCAAAGAACTCCTCTTCCTGAACTCACGGTGCCAAGGCCGAGATGTGCCCTGGGTGGTGGGGCTTCCCTAGTCATGCGGACGGCCATCACGGGGTCCACCACCCGGGGCCTCACCTGCATGTCCTTCGTGGAGAGGAGGCTTCTTCAGCTAGGACACCAGTGTGAGTCACAGCTGCAATATGGTGACCTCGGGCACATCACACAGTCTCTGAGGCTGCAGTGGCTTTGCCTGAGTACAGAAGGGGCATCCCTGGCCTCTGATCCTACACTGCTTCAGAGACACAGCGGGTAGGAAATGCAGCGGGCACCGCTCATCATCCGCTGAGCATGAGGGGTCCGTGTCCTGGTCCTCCACTCCCACTCTCACAGTGTCCCCCGCACAGCCCGCTCGGCCTCGCTGCCCGCCAGGCTCATCCTCAGGCAGAGGAATGAACTAGGAGGATCCTTTGGATGCCACAGATTCTTTAAAATTTGTCTATTTCAATCACTGAATCACTGTTTTAAATTTCTGGGATGCCGGAGCAGGAAGCCCGCCTCTGCGCACGCCTTCCGCCTCCCACCATCTCCCTGAACCCGTCCTCCCCGGGGGCCCCTCCAGGCTCCGGCGGCCACAGCCTCCCTCTGCAGCCCACACTGCCAGGTCCACAGTCCGGGGCTTGGACCCGATCCAGCCCAGAGCAGGGATAGCACACAGCTCTCCTCTGAGCATTTGAGCCAATTAAAAAGACAAACGAGCGCTGGCTTATCTCCCTCCTCCTCTGCCCCCTCCCCTCCCACCCTTCCTCTTAGGGAACCCACCGGGACCTCTGGGCTTTGGGCTAGAACCACCAGGCTCCCCACCTCCCTCGCCCTCCCTCTGCTCCCTCTGCCCGGGGCCTTCCAAGGTTGGCGCTGGACGGAGCACCTCTAGCCTCCTCTGGGCGCTTCTGGTGTTCCCGAGACTCCCTGGAAGGGAGCATGGTGGGAGGATGGGGTGGGTCAAAAGTCGGTTTTAAATTTTTCATGTAAAAAGTCGTGGGGCTCATTTTTAAGTTCTGGCCTTGGGACTTGGAGCTTTAACGAAGTTCCATCTCTGAGGGCACTGAATTCATTCACCCTGAGGTTAGGGCAACTGTATCCCAAGCCTCAAAGGGGAGGCAGCCTGTCCAGGAAAGGACAGGCGCTGTGCATGCAGAAAGCCCTAGAGCCAGCCCAGGCTAGCCCCACTCACTCTGGCACCAGAGCCAGCCTCTGCAGCCCTGAGGAAGCAGGTCAGATGCCCATCCTGCAGGGAGGTTGAGGTAGAAGTTAGACACCAAGTGCCCAACACAGCACCAAACAGACACAGACAAGCTGTTCACGGCCCTCGGGTCCCTTCCCCGTGTGGCACACTCAAGGAATTTATTCTAATTTCTCTATAGCTCACACCTTCATCCCCTGGTGACTAACTTAAAGGCATCAAATCTCATCAATAAAAAGTTCATCCTAGAATCTAACTGGAGAAAAACCAAACAAACCCTTTCCCCCCATTGCTACCTAGTGGACTCCTACTCATCCTTCAAAACCCAGTCCAATTGTCACTTCTTTGGCTTTTACTTTCTCCACCTTTCTCCCAGTACCTCCATCACACTTCTGGTCTTGCTCTGTGACCCTGTTTCACTAAGTTAATCAATATTTAGGGAGTGTCTGGCGCACCCCTGGCAACGGCTGTTTCCTGGGAAGGCCTTCGTAGGCAGGATGAAGGGCACCCCTCTTCTGGGGCATACACTCAGGTGGGAGGAAACAGACCTGGAGTGAACAGAGTTTGTATACCAGCAGAGACATGAAAAATTGGGCTCGATAGATGCAATAAGAATTGTAGAACATTCTGTTGAATGATATAACAAATTAGAATACAAAATTAAAAAAAAATAAGTGAAGCCACTTGTGAGTCTGAGACCATGGACTCCTCGCCCTGCTTCTCGGCGGGGGTCGTTGAGGGGACAGGAGGTGAGGAGAGCCGGGGGCTGACCCTCCTCCCATCCTGGCTGGAGCCTGTTTCTTGGACAGGAGGGCTTGGGATGATGTTAGCCCAGGATGGGAGTCTGGGGTCCCAGAGTGATGGGCTAACAGGAGCGCAGAGACCAGTCAGCCTGGCCACTGCTGGCCTCAGCCATTGAGGGGAACGGCAGCGGACCCCCACAGGTGGGGCTCAACGTTTAGACAGTCGGCTTGCAGAAACCACCACTGCCCCTCCACGTTCAGCACCCATCGCTGCCCAGTGGTGGTGGCCCCCTGCCCAACACAGCACAGCCCAATCCCTTCAACACGACTGTCCAGGCACATACCCTCACCGCCCCTGAGACATTGAGGGCGAGTGTGACGGTCACTGGTACCTGTAAGAAGCATGTTCTGCACACAAACAGGGGCCTCTTTTGAATAAGGGAAGGTGTCCTTCATAGCCCAGCTCTGCAGGCAAGAGTGGGAGGCCCAGGGGGAGCGGGCTTGCCAGGACACGGCTGGGGACTCCAAGGCTCCCCCAGCCACTGGCTGCAGGTCAGAGGGAGGGCAGGCACACGAGTGGCCACAGGCACCGACTCGCTTTTTCAGATACACAGCCTCTGCCCTAGCTGAGCACGCAGCCCTGCCGTGCTCATCACAATAGAATCTGCTGCCATTTATTTAGCAACTATTATGTATCAGGTTCAGGGCCAGGGGCCACCCCTTGTCTAATTCTCCCCCTCAAAGCAGTCCCACCAAAGCAGGCATTATTGCTTTTATTTTACAGGTACAGAAACTGAGGCTCAAGGAGATCAACCGTCAAGCATCTCTTCCACACAGCATAGGATTTGAACTTGGACCTGTCTGACTCCCACCGTGTTCTTCTTTTCCATGACATTGGACCTCCTCCCAGACTGTCATGGTGGAAGTGTTGATGGAAAGTCAGACCCTGCCTTGTCAGGGGCCCAAATGCTGCTGCCAGCAGAGCCCTGACTCATCCAGGAGATGTGGCACAGGGGGTGGAGTTCCTGAGCCAATGCACTCTCCTGCTGGACTCCCATCCCGCCAGCACCATGTGCCTCTAGCAGCTGGAGCACCAGCAGGCTAAGGGCAGAGTCCGTCCTACCCGTACCAGACCCACCACTGCAGGTGTGGGGAGGAAACGTGCCCAGACCGCCTCTGCCCCCACCTGGCCTTGGGCTGCAATCTTGGGCCCTCACTTGCCCTCGGGGCCTTGGCTTCCCCTGAGAGTTGCCAGGGGACTGGCTGAGCTCCTGCAGACACGGGGCACAGCATCAGATGCCGACGGGCTGGTCCACCCACTGCCACGGGGGACAAGCCGTTGACTTTGCTCAGCCTCAGTTTCCTTATTGGAAAAGTGGGGTGAACAGTTGAAGATGTCCTACCCTTTACCAGACAGGCCAGAGGGCTAATGTCTGAGAGGCGGTGCTGTGGCCAGTTCAGTCCTGTGCAGAGGGTGTCACCACGTGCATGAGAAATAGCCACCACCTGACCAAACAGACCCTGCTTTCCAAAGCAGCAACGCTGCCAGCTGCCCCTGGTCCTGCAAGTGTCCCAGGAGGTTAGGCCCTTGGGAACCGGTCTCATGGGCCCTTGCCCAGCACGACTGCTTCTCAGGACAGGCCCCTTGGATACACAACAGCTAGAAGGTTCTGGCTCTCCCCGGGCGCCGCAGCTGCTGCCTGAGACCTCGCCGTGCCCTTGAGAAGGTAGCTCTCCAGCACAAGTTTAGTCTGAAATTCCATCCCACGGCCTCCCCTGCCCGGCAGCCAGAGGCCTTGAAGACGTGGCGAGCTGTGTGGGCTGGACCAGGAGAAAGTCACAGTGTGCAAGAAATAGGAGCCGAGACAGAGACCATGAGCTCAGCACAGTCAGGGGTCAAGGCCAGAAAACAGGCAGGCGGAGGCTTTGCTATCCCCGTTTCGGTTGAAGCCATTATTAATGGTAATAAATAAAGTGAGCCTCTTCCAGCTCCTTCATCTCAGAGCTTCACAGGTTTCCCAGACTCAAGTCCCTCTCGCCTTCTCTGCCTGTGGTACCAGCGGTGTCCTGGGGACTCCCACCTAGAAATGACTAGGACTTTGACCCCATTTTCCCTGCATCTTCTCAGCAGTGGACCCCCAAGGCTACCAGGATGAGCGCTTGGGCTTTGCTGCGGGCTGAAGAGTCCCTCAAAGTTCCTCCACTGGAGCCCCAAATCCCCCACCCTCAGAGTGTGACTGTGATGGGACAGAGGATCTTCAGGGGGTAGTTCAGGTGAAGTGAGATCATTAGGGTGGCCCCCAGCCCCCTACTGACTGTATCAGAAGAGGAGATCAGGGAGGACCCACACAAGGGGGAAGCCAAGGGAGGGCGGGGGAGAAGACGGCCATTTGCATGAAGGAGGAGGAGGCCTTGGGAGGAACCAACCTGCTGATGCCTGACCTTGAATTGCCAGTGCTCAGAACTGTGAGAGGATAAGGGCCTCTTGTTTAAGGCACCTGCTCTACAGTCCTTTGTTATGGCAGCCCCAGAAAACAAGCTAAGGTTTCAGACTAACTTCACTTCGACTCAGGAGACCCCAATTGCCCAGCCACTGTGCCAGGCACCAGGCTAGACAGACAGACACACGGGGCCACTTCAAAGACAAATCCCCCCAACGAGCTCCTGGTGCAGGACAGGCCCAGAGAAGCCTGGAGAGTGCCTTGGCACAGGGCTCAGAGGAGCACAGAGCTTGGGACAATAAATTAGGAAGGATGATGTCAAGGAAGACATCTCAGACGAGGTGAAACTGCAACAGATCTTACAGGGATGGAAACATCTGGACAATTTGCCTGGCAGAGAAGAAACAGGAGTGAGCTCTGTGCACAGGGAATGATGGGTGCAGAGACGTGGAGCGAGGAGAGGTGGCAACTTGACTCAAGTCTCGGTCTGCTGGTGCTGCTGTGTCAGAGCGCCACATTTTGGGACATTTATAAACAATGCACACTTAGTTGTCATGGCCTTGGAGACTGGGGGTCCAAGGTGGAGGAGCCAGCATCGTTGTCTGGCAGGGTCTGCTCTCTACTCCAGGATTGCCCCATTGCTGTGTCCTCACACCTGGGAAGGTGGAAGGATCCGAGGGTCTGTGCTAGTCTCCTCCAGCCTTTTTAAAGGTACTGAATCATTGATGAGGACAGAGTCCTCCTGGCCTAATCTCCTAATGGCCCCACCTCTTCATGCCACCATGGTGGGGATTGAGTTTCATCATGAATCTTGGAGGGGACATAGTCCAACCACAACACTTTCTAAGTTGACTTCCCTTATCTATAAAATGAGGATACAGTAGTTTCCTCTTGCTTGATTTTTTTCTTTCCATGATTCCAACTATCTATATTCAACCACGGTCAGAAAAATAATAAATGAAAATTTATAGAAATAAACAATTCATATGTTTTAAATTGCTCCTCATTGTGAGTAGTATGATAAAATCTCTCACAGTTCTATTCCATCCTAGGCAGGATATGAATCATCCCTTTGTCCAGCATAGCCACCCTGTATATGCTACCTGCCCCTTAGTCACTTAGCAGCCATCTTGGTTACCAGATTGACCAGGTATTCAGTAGGGGTCTTGGAATGCACCCCTCTTGGATAAGTGGGCACTACCGTAATAATATCTCATGCAGTTGAAGTAATGACTGAGACAGTGGAGAAAGAGGAACGTTTATTGCAAAGCACTCACAGAGGCTACTTCAAACCAACCTCTATATTTTTCACTTACTTCATTCTTCTACCACCTGAAACCCTCAATTGACAGAGGCACCATTTGTATCAGCCAATCCTGGTTTTTAAAAATATTTTAGAATAGACTTAAGTTTGCTGGAAAGACACAGAGATAGTACAGTAGTATAGTGCCTGCCCAGTTTCCCCCTGTTGACATCTTCCATCAGCATGTTACCTTCGTCACAGCTAGTTCACCTGACACTAGTAACATCAGCGACACGTGAGCTTTCACTAAGTCTTAGACTTCCTTGGATTTTACTTAGTGGCCTTTTTCTCTCCCAAGATCTTATATTGCATTTAGTAGCCCTGTCTTCTCAGCCTCCTCCTGATGTGACCGACCTGGGTTTTTTATTCTAGGATACAGCATCTACTAAGAAATGTGTTTCTGTGTAGAAATAGGGAGTAAGGAAAGATCTGGATGATTGAGAAAAAGGCAGGTGTGTCTCAGCATTGTCTTATTTGGCTCCTTAGTTTGCCCATGAGGTCTGTGACCGCTGAAGGAGGTGAAGGGCCTGTGAGGATCACCTTGCGGGTATGCATGGTGGATATGCATATATATTTTACCCACGTTTATGATGGTGAGAACTTTAGAAGGGAACTTTGGAATTCCCCCACATGTGATGGCCTAGGTCCTTCCTGGTTGTCCTTCTCTGGTCCCAGGGTCCCTGTGCATGTGGGCCTTCCCAGCCCATCTCTCTCTTTTTTTTTAAACAACTCACTCCAGCTCTCCCAGCTCTTAAGTGGTCACACTGGTCCTAGGACCCAGGAGCTTCTTTTTTACTTTTTAGTTCTCGGCGGACACAACATCTCTGTTTGTATGTGGTGCTGAGGATGAACCCGGGCTGCACGCATGCCAGGCGAGCTCACTACTGCCTGAGCCACATCCCCAGCCCCTCCCAGCCCATCTCTTGAAGCAGTTGTCCCCAAGGATCCCAGGGGAAGGGCGGGAACAGGGCAGTGCCGCTTTAGTCCTACCCAAGGACTTCTGTGGCTGCGGGATCCACGTCCACACCCCGCACAGTGGGATTGATGCTTCCCTCTGAGCCTCCCTGGGTGGCCACAGCGGGGAAGGAGGGTTGGGTGGGGACTGTTCCTGGCTGTTCCTCATAAACAGGGTGGGTCACTGCGGGCCCTACCTCTGGGCTGTGAAGGGATTTGCTCCACGGGCCTGCAAGAGTCCACACAAAGGGACAGAGTCTTCTCGCCAAGCTCGCCAGGGCACTTGCTGTTTGGAACACTGGGTTCTAGGACTCTGTCCATCTGCAGGTTTTCTCAGAATGAGGTGGAGCCAAAGAAGAGGAAGCAGCTTGGTGAACCAGAACATCCAAGGACAAGCCCACCGCCCGGCCCCCCGGCCAGCTCAGGTGCAAGCACAGTCATAACAATGTCACTCTCTCAGCTGACTCTGCTTCTTCTCACTTTCTTCCACTTAAATAAAAAATAATGTTTCAAGTCATTGTAAAAAATTTCAAATAACAGATAAAGAAAAATTCCCCTTGACCTCTGTCCAGTCCCTAACCCTTCCCCAGTGGTGTGTGTGTGGGGGTGGGGGGTGGGAGAGGACCAATGCCATCAGCTCGGCATGTCCTTAGAGGACTTTCAGGGTAGTGAGAGGTGCATGTGCTGCATTTGGAAACAGAGTATTTACTTTTACATAGGGTTTCCCACATGAGGACATTGGTGGCTATTATGTGGTTTATGTCACCATTCGCTTATAGATTCAGGTTCTCTATTAGTCCGTTTTCAGCTGCCAAGAAATGAATACCACAAACTGGGTGAGTCTGTAAAGAAAAGAGGTATGCTTTGGCTCCCAGTTCTGGAAGTGCAAGGTCAAAGGTGAAGGCCTTCTGTCTGCGGAGGGACTCTGACATCTCAGGAGCTGTGGAGCGGGAGTGTGCGCCTCCTCTGCTCTCCCTCCCCGTGGTGAGCTGGCTGGAGACAGGACAATGTGCATGTTGTCATTAGCCAGGTCACCCAGCTGCTTAGTAGCCCTGGAGCGAGCACTCGGGCCTTCTGGTTCCTGGTCCAGGCTTCCTCCCTTGGCTCTCATTCCAGCCCTGGCAGACCTCACTGGCCAAGTGGTTGAATTTGTGCTATTTCAACCTCTTAAGAAATGAGGGGTCCAAAGACCCTGTCTGGAGACCAGCCAACCAGAAGTTGTGGTGAGGTCATGCTCAGCCATGGTTAGGACTACAATCTGGGGAGCCTACATTTTTATCCATCGCTAAGCCACCCACTCATGTGTATGGGGTCCTGGGAGCAGCCTGTTTTCCATCTCCCTGCCGCGGTCTCCACGACACTGAGCTCCATCTCTTGTCGGGAATTCTCTCACCTAGACACTAAACAGACACAACCTATCCTCAGGGTGTCGGAGAGAAGCTCTTAGGCGTCCATGAATTTGTGCCTCTACAATAAAACATACGTGGTTGATCTCTGAAACTGGCTGTTGGTGAACCCAGCGTTACCTCAGCTGTTTACAGAAATGCCAGTGTGGTCAGCACTGGTCCCCACTGCTCCAGTTAGAATGGCCAGAGGAGCCCAGCGCTGGCTGGAACTCGGCAGAGCCAATCCACAGGCAGCTCTTGACGTTCAGCACCAGGCTTCGAGGAGCTGGGAGGAGCCTTGGGGCTCTCCAGACAAGACTTTTATTTTACAGATGAAGAAAGTGGGGGACAGAGCCAGAGCCACATCACTTCAGGGCAGAGGTTGGCAACAACATTTCTCCAAGAAGTATGGGGCAGGGCTGTGGTCAACACCGGTCCAGTGGGAAGGTGGCCTCCACAAACAGAGCCCTTGCCACAACCCACGCTCCGGGGCCCCTTGCTCCATTTCCATGGGTCAGTTCCTAGGGACCCAGGAACTGCAGTCCTTCTGTCTCACATGAACCAGCAGGTGGGCCGGCGGGCTGTCCCCAAGGGAAGTCCAAGCAGAGCCCTGGCATGTGGGCATGGGGGCCCCTGAGGCATCCCCCTCCTAGCTCCCCAGAAGCACTCTGGAGACCAGTGCCGGCAGCTGTTCCGTGTCTGCTTCAAGAGCTGAGCTGCTAATAAGGATGATTTACGAGTCTCTGAGCTGGGAGAATGGGAGCCGCGCTCTCCCTGACACAGAGCCTGGTCCCGGGTGTGCGGGATGAGCCATCTCCCCCATGGGGCAAAGGGCTCTTGTCCAAGTCAAGGGATGATTTAGCTCCTGGGGGAGCCCGAGTCTCCCTCCTATAACTCACCCTCCCTGAGAAAGGATAGGGTCTGTTGGCGTCTGTGCCCGCCCCAGGGCAGGGGACATCTGGGGGCAGCAGCATGGATTTGCCAGTACCCGTGGCCAGCATCCTGCAGGGTGGATCGGGGGCCAACAGGCATGAAGAGGGACCATGTAAGCAGTGTCCGCTCCAGGGTGCGGCCAAAGGGGCTCCCAGAGAAGAGGGCGATTCCAGGGCCAGCCAGTCACGGGAGGTGCCGTGTGTATGAACCAGGGATGGAAAGGACTTTCCAACAAGTGGACTTGTCACCCCAAAAGCCAAATCGTTGGGCTGGGGAGGAGCTCAGTGGTAGAGCCCTTGCCTTGTTGGTATGCGTGGGGCTTCCTGAGGCCGGGGACTGGCCAATGTGCCCAACGGAGGTGGAGACACGTTGGAGAGGCTGTGGCGAGATCCTGGACACGGAAGCACACACGTGGGGAGTACATGGTTACACACAGGAGAACCGGAAGTCGGGCCTCTGATAGACAGAGGGCTGTACCCCAAGTTCAGAGCAGCCTGGCCACAACAGCCAAGGGGCAGGAGCCACCAGTGTCCATGGGTGAACGAAGGGATAAATGTCCTGTACCCAGAAAGAGAAAGGAAACGCTGACAAACTGTGGAGGAACCCTGGAGACATCAGGCTAACTGAAATAAGCCCGTCACCAAGGACAAACGCTGAGTGACTTCACTTACGCGAGGTACCTAGAGTGGCCGATCCAGAGAGTAGGAGGGTAGGATGGGTTGCCAGGGGCAGGGGACGGGTGGGGAGCTGGTGCCGAGTGGGGACAGCGTCAGTCTGGGACAGCGAGAAGGTCCTGCGGGTGGATAGGAGCTTGCTGACAGCCACGGGGGTGGGGGAGGGGGGGTGCTGCACTGGACCGCACGCCTGGAGATGGCACCAGCCACGAGCCTCACACGCGAGCCTTCTGTGTCCAGGATTTCGCCACAGCCTCACCAACGTGTCTCCACCTCCGTTTGGCACTTTGGCCAGTCCCGTGCCTCAGGAAGCCCCACACATACCAACTAGGCAAGGGCTCTACCACTGAGCTCCTCCCCAGCCCAAGGATTTGGCTTTTATGGGTGACAAGTCCACTTGTTGGAAAGTTCTTCAATTCCATCCCTAATTCAACATCGACATTCTGGCAGTTTTAACTAAAAGAAAAATGAAGCTAGGTGATCACCAGCAAAGGGACTCAGGTGCCTTCAGGGCCAGATGACTGAAATTGGCAGGCTGTTGGAGCGCTGGGGAGACTCTCCTGAGCCAGAGAGGGAAATGGAGAGGCAAACCTGGGCTGTGCATCTGGTCAGACCCCTGCCTCAGGGTCAGGGGTGGGCAGAGAAGAGTCACACAAAACCAGTCCTCAGCCACCCCCCCTGAAGATCCCTTCTTGGGATAACTTCTGGTAGTGGAACAGTAATTACAAAAACAATCACATCCAGGGGGTATTCTGAGCTCATTATGCACTTAAAATCCACAACTATCTAAGCATGGTGCCACACACCTGTAATCCCAACCACTCAGGAGGCTGAGGCAGGAGGATCAAAAGTTAGAGGCCAGTCTCAGAACCTAACAAGATCCTATATCAAAAGGGGTAGGGCTAGAGATGTAACTCAGCGGTAAAGTGTCCCTGGGTTCAGTGCCTAGTACCCTCCAAAATAAAATAAAACCCACAACAAACCTAGGAGGTAAGTTATCACCCCCATTTACAGAGGAGGAAGAATAAGACCCAAGATGGAACTAAGTATCTTGAGCCAAAGATGTTTACCAGCTCACTGTCTCAACCAAGAGGCTCCTGAGACCACAGGGCTGGAGCAGAGGGGAAGACGAGGAGAGATGACATCTGGGGACAAGTGCAGTCCTCACTGAGTGACAAGGCTTAACTTCTCTAAGCTTCAGTCTCTCCTGCTATAAGTTCTGGGTGATGACCACACCTGCCCCTCTCCTTGCACCGAGCACTCCTACCATGCATGAGGCTCTTTCGTCTTGTGAGAGTGACCACTCTTCAAGGGCCGAGGTCTTACTTTGCTCTTCTCTGGGTCCCAGCAGCAGCCTAGGAAGCACACGTACATGTCAGAGGGAATGGTGAAACAATAAACCACGCATGATGCTCTTTGACCAAAAAGGAAAAAAAACCCTCTCGCAGCTTTGCAGCTATAATCGGAGTCACAGCCTGGCCAGGGAGAGGAAGGGCCAGGGAGACCTCGCTAATGAGGAAGGCCAGAGCTCTGTCCAGCCCAGCCTGGCTCCAACAGCCAGACGGCCGGCCAGCCGGCAGGGCCATTTCTGGCTGGACTGATCTCAAAGAGGATAAGAAGGAGCAGGAGACTTTGGCTTTGGAGGCCATGCCGGGTGCTCTGCAGACAGGCCTAGAGGAAGTGACAGAGCGGGGCCTTCAGGCCTGGGGACGCAGTGGCTCCTGAGGACAGCCTGACTCTGGAAAACCGGAGCCTGTGAAAAAATGAGAGTGGGAAGTGGGAGTCAAGGAGCCAAGGGAAACGCGGATCTGTTAGCGGGCTGTTTTGGCTTTTGTCTCTGGAGAAGGAAGAGGATGGAGAGTGGAGAGGAGACTCACGGGCCGGCTTCCTGCTCTGCCCGCCGGGCGGGATGGCGCTAGATAATGGCTGATAGCAGTGGAAACTTGGGGACAAGATAAAGAGGGCTGGCCACAGACAGCAGACCCGCGGAGCCAGGGAGGAGCCACCCAGAGGGTGAGGAAGCCAAGGGTCTCCCAGCCACAGGACAGGACCTTGGTCTCAGCAGCTACGGGTGACCCAGGCTGAAAGGCCCCAAGGACAGCAGCACTGAGCACTCTCTCAGGCCCAGGCAAATCCTGCTGTTGGCAGAAAGTTGTAACCAGCCCCAGCACCATTCCCTCAGTGGGGAAAACAGGCTGCTAGCAACTCCCTTGAGTGTCTGTGAGGAGAGCTGGATGCTTGTCCCCAAGTGGCTAGGACCAGCCGGTGCTCAGATACATGGCCATCCCTCCCTATGTCCCCCCGGACACAGCCTAGGGCGCCCATCCAGGGAGCCTGGCTGGCTGCTGGTCACCTAGGAGGCTGACTCCTCGTGCGCTCGTGCTGAGTCCCCACAGAGCAGGGCTGGGTGTGAGCGAGGCCTCGGGAGGGAGAGAGCCCGAGTCAGACCCTTGGTAGGTGACTGCCCACCCTCGGAGTCCAACTCACACTCTTCTCCCTATTGGAACCTTGGCTTCTGCTCCATTCCCAATGGTTTCCAGCAGTCCTCACTCCTGATCCCGGAGGCTGAGTTGTGGGTAAATCCAACCCCTGCTTCGCCCTCTCGGGATGCAAACCTCTCCTTCTCTGTGAAATCTGCCTTGGAAACCAGGGCGCAGTCGGCCTCCCCAGCTTCGCTGGCCTTTGCCTAACCCTCAGGTCTTTCCAGCTTGCTTATCCTTCACCCGACACACAGTACCAAGAAGGGAGCCGGCAGTCTGTGCCCAGGTGGCTTGCATCTGACGGAGGGGACACCAGGTGGACACCGTCATTGCAAAGCACGGTAAGTGCTGGTAAGCCCCCTGGGAAAGGTAAAACTGGGAAGGGCGCTGATTTGGGTGGGTGGTCAAGGAAGAATAAATCATCCCCTGATCCAGGTCCCCGAAGTCCAGAGTGAGTCATTATTCCATGTGCAAAACTGCAATCCCAAGGGAGAAAGGAGGGGAAAGGTGAAAGACAAGGACAGAGCCAGAGGAGAAAGGAGAAAGGGGAGGGTCAGGGAGGAACCTGGCGTTGTCTGCTGACGCAGCATCTGAGCGCCTGAGGAGGAGCTCCGATAACTCTCTAAACAACACTGTTTGTTCTGGGAAGGGAGAAGGCCTCCAATGTTTGTAAGAATTTTCCAAGAAACCCAACCAGATTCTCTGCCACCCTGGAAATCAGTCACCGAGATGGTAGAAGCTTAAGGAAGATAAGAGCACGCGCCACCAAGGGACATCCAGGGTAGCTGCCTGGGACCAGGGGGACCAACCGAAGCTCCATGCTCCAAATGGGAAACTTGACAGGAAAGAAAACTGTGCCTTCTTCCAAGCAGGGCTGGGGGAAGCAGCCCTGGAAACCTGTCAAGGGGGTCTTCTGTCTCTGTGCCCTTCCTCTCCTTCCTGCACCTGACGCCTGGCGCTCCCGGAGGCAAGCATGTGAGTGACGGATTCACACTTTGTGTGTTGGTCCACCAGGAGTATTTGCAGCTTAATTGAAAAAAAAAGAACAGGTGCAAGACTCATTGGTACAATATCACCCTATCCGTGGAGGAGAGTGTGTGACCTCTGGCAAGAGAATTCACTTTATTTAAAGCTAAACAACACCATCTCCTGTTGTCCACCCCGCGTGGTATCACTGCCTTCCTTTCATTCTGTTCAAGCTTGGGCCCTTCCAGGGTAGAGTGCGATCAGAGGGAGGAAGGTGGGTCTCACGCGGTCTGGAATTGGGGCTATGGAAGTACACGTCCACCCTGGACTTCTGGTCACCTGGGTCCTGTTTCTGAGCCAAGAACCTGAGCATGGCAGTGCTCACCAACACGCAGCAAGACCCAAAGAGTGAAGCTCATGGGATTTGCATAATGACGAAGCAGCACTCGGGCCCAGCCCCTATTTCTAGGTCCCCTTTCGTCCCAGGAATGTATGTACGCTGAAGAGACGAAGTCAAGTGCTTTATCTAGGCCCAGATTTGGACTCAAAAGACGAGATTTGCACTCTAGCCTTCTGCAAGTGCCCCAGCTGCCTTGGCTCCGAGATTGGTACAAAGATCCTTCCCGATGGGCCTCGTGGCCTCATGGAGCCTGCCTGGACCCCTGGCCTGGGCTGTGCTGGGCCTCTGCTCACACTGGGCTTCACAGCTGTGCTGAGCGCTCCTCCCGAGCGTGTGAGGGCAGCTGGTGCTTGGTGGCCCAGGAGCCGAGCTGCATCCTGTGTGTTATCAGACAGGTGCTGAGCTTCTCATGCTCCTGGGGGCAGCAGGACCCACTCACCTTAAAATAGAGCTTGCCAACTGGGGTTCCAAAGGACGTTTCATCAGGAGCACGTGAACAGAGTTGTTTAATATAAATTTTAACTCTACAGGCATCCCCAGCCCTATTTCTTCTTAAACGTCAGGCAGGAACCTGAGGCCCAGAAGACTCTACTTGCCCAATGCATCCTGGCCCAACCTCCTTCTCTCTGCCCAGGCTCTCCAAGGACAGGTGTGAGAATAAGGGTCCCAACACCCATTTCTATTCTGTTTTGCTACCAGTTGCATACAACAGGCTTTGGGACTTAAAGCCCTCAGAGAGTTAAACTATAAATAGTCTCCATTTATTGAGTGTATACTACATGCCAGGCTAAGGGCTTAATTATCTCACTTCTGCCCTCTCCACAACCCCTCAGCCCCTGAGAGGCTACCCCACTGTGCCTCCTAAAGGATGAGTCTGGGAAGACTGCAGCAGAGCCTAGCCCAGATGAGTGCACCCTGTCTTCTGTCAGCCAGATTCCCGGGGTAGCTTACAGCACCACACCCCTTACATCTACACACACACCCCTGACACACACATACTCAGGTGCACACGTATGCACACAGAGGCACACATACAGAACTCTCTCCCTGTTCTCAGGCCTCCACGATGTACAAACAGAAGCCAAGAAGGGCTGGTGCCTGGAGACAGCACATGGTATTTATTTCCAAGGCTTTCCTTAGGACTGGCCCTGTGGGCAGCGGGGCTGGGGTGGAGGTGGGTTTTCTAACTCGCCCTCAGGTGGACCTTTGCAGCTGGCTGCCCTCCTACTACTCCAAGCTACTCAGGAGAGGTCTCCAGAGGCTGCAGGAAAAGCCCCTAGGGCAGCCCGGAGCTCACCATCTACACAAGGTCCTGTCAAGTTTCCAGATCCCCCAGTCCCAAGCACACGGGGACAAAAGTGCCACTGAACTCTCACCCCACTCCTTACTATCTCAGTTTTGAAGGAGGCCAGCTGGGTGGAGGCCCAGGGCCAGAGAGAAAGACCAGGAGTTGTGACTGGGGACCGCCCCCTCCCATGGCGCCCTAGGTGGCCCTGCTGGAAGGAGAAAAGGGGTGAATTCTCGTGAGAATTCTGATAAAGGGGCTCCTCCACCCCTCCCCCTCCCCCAATTAAAGCGAAGCTGTCCCAGCACCAACGCAGAAACCACTTCCAAGCCAGGCATGACATCAACATTTCAGTGATAAGGGGTGGACAATGGGGTGTTAGACTAATAGAAAAACACCGCTGGATAAGGCCGGCTCCTGATACCCAGGCTGATGGGAAATACCATTGTCTGTCCGCTGTCAGCTGAGTCCCAGGGCGACAGGGATTCCAGCGGCCACAGGCAGCGGCGGGGGAGGGGTGGCCCGCGATGGGGGCAGCGGGAGCGCCCGAGGCGGCGGCTGGGCGGGAGCGGGTGGGACTGGGGCGGGGAGGGGGAGGGCGCACGGGAGGGGACCAGGGGGCCACCGTGCACCCGAGGGGGTTTTCGTGAAAACCAGCAACTGGGGGAGGCAAACGGAGGAGACCTGTGCTGCCTGGTGCCGAGGGTGCCAGACGGAGGGTGGAAGGTTCTCTACCCAGAACCTTGCAACGCCTGCTGCAGCGGCTCAGGCCTACAGGACCTTAAACCCAGGGCCAGGCAGAAAGCCAGGCTTGCCCACTGCTCGCCATGCCCTTGGGGCAGTGCTGGCCTGGCTGGGCCTCGAGCTCAGGTGCACTTGGATCATTGATTTCACAGAGTCGTAAAAATTTACATTGAAGTAATAGTGCACACAAGTTTGTGTTTCCACTCAGTTCATGATAAAAATATTTAACAACATCAAAAACTGCTTACTTGACAGTCACCTCTCCTCCTCCTTCCCTTCTCCTGGACCCACCTCTTCTCCCCCGAAACAACCAGACCAATGCTAGTTCCTAGCTGGGACTTCCGGTTGTGCCTGTGTATTCCTGAGTCATGAGCTTACCTGACCGTCTTCCCCTGCTTATTTCAGTCATCATCTACTGCTCCTTCCCATGGGGAGCCAGAAGGTAGCGCCTTGCGGGGACACCCCCCCCCCCAACCATGCCCCCTGCCATCATAATATTTGCATAGCACCATCATCAGATTATTCTAAGAATAAAAATATTACTGTAAGCCTGTTTCCGGGTCCATGTCCTCTGCTTCTTTGATTTCCTCCTTGTCTTGCTGGACTACCTCCTACCTTCCTGGGAAAGTGTTCCCTTCTCATCTGGGTGGTCTCTTCCTCTGGCTGGCACGGCTGCTCGGGGCCTTCCCTCTGCTTACCATCTGCTTTGGCAAGTCTGACACCACTGACTCCTGATTCCTGAGCCTCTCTGTAGAACCTGTTTTTTTCCATTGGGAATTTTAGGACTGTTTCCATCCCTCTTATGGGAAAGTGTTGTGCCCATATTATTTAACATGTGTCTTTTTTCATTCATTGTTCTGGGTAATCGATAAGTGATGTCAATCCAGAAACTCATCCCCTGAAATTCTAGGGAAAATTCGCTTATTATTTCTTAGCTAATGTTTACTTTCCCCACCTCGTCTGTTTTCTTCCCAGAACTTCTATTCACTGGATGTTAAAATCTTAGATGACACTCCTCAAGACTCTTCTTCTATCTCCTATTTTCTATTTCTTTGTCTTATCTACTTTGGGGAGATTTTTTTCAGCTTTATCTTCACACTGTCCTTTGAAGTTCTTTTATTTTCCCCTTACTTTTTTTTGATTCTAAGAGTCTTTCTTATTCTCAGATTGTGGCTGTTTCAGAGCTTTCCAGTCTTATTTCGTTAAGGCTGTGTCTTAAACGTGTTCGTCATAGTTTACGTTTCCATCTGCTGCTCACAGGGTGTTACTTCCGTCTTTCAGGGATCACTCTCTGCTCTTCCTGTTTCTCTCCCCCTCCACTGGCTGACACAGTAGGGTGAAGTCTATCGATAAGTGCTCACCTTTCACAGATGGGAGCCTTAACTAGCCCACTCACATTTTTTAAGGGAAGAAGTGGAAGAGAGTTTTACATAAAGAGATCTGTAAGTGAAAGCCACATGGTCCTCAATTTTAGGTAGCTGGTGGTCACATACCACGCGCTTTCATACACAGACATTTATGAGCTCTCCCCCACACACCTCTCTGAACCCATGGCATGGCATTTCTGGAAGGAACTCTGAACTCGGGCATGGTGGTGCTGCCTGGCTGCAGGCAGGTGCCTGTGTCAGGGTCTCCCTCCAGCTTTGTCTGTTTATTGGTGCTTATTAACTTGACTATTTGTATTAAATTAGCACGTTTTCCTTCTCTCCAATTAAATAGAAAACAAAAACGAAAGTGCTGGTACTAGTGATAAGTAGGATTAGGCCCAGGGAAAGGCGTCATTCAGCTGAGACAAGGGGCCACAGGAGTAGCCGCTCTTCTGCTTCAAGCTGAGGCACGTTGGATTGACAGCCACTGTGTTCCCGTGGAGGAAGACAGCAGAATCGGAAGCAGGTACAAAATGCTGGACACACATCATTGAACATGATGCTTAAACGTGAGTTGTAACTGGAGAGTTCATAGTATTTTTCAATTCTCAGGGATTCCCTTTACAATATGCAAGCCTAATGCCTGGTTTTGCACATTTGAAATTGTAGTTTGGGAATTTTGAGGTTGTTTGTTTTTTAACTTTAGAAGAAGGGAGAAAATGGGTAAGACAAGACTGTTACTAGTGTTTTGCCCTCTTCTGCAGCTAAGCCCATAGAAATCTGCAGAGAAGCAACTGCCCATCTGGAAGTTTCCTAGAATCCCTGACATTTACGTGCCAGGGTCCGGTCACGCCTCTTGGTTCCTGGACCCATTGCTTTCCTCCCAGAGCGGCACTCTGCACACCTCAGGAGAGGGACTCTACCTGTGTGCACCACCCAGCCTCCCTGCTCTTGTTCCTGCAGGGAATCAGGGTGCAGCTGGCCTCTCATCTCTGCCCCATTCCTGCCCCCTCCCCTCCTACCTCCTTCTCTCCTAGACGTCCTGAGGCTCATGGAAAAGCAGAGGGACACATGCCCCAGGTAAGTGGATGGAATGCACCTCGATTCCTCCAGCCTCACCTCTGATCTCTTGGAGCATCCGACCAACTTCCTTCCAAACCTCCTGGAAACCCTCACCTGCCATCCAACTGGCTCAGGCCAACACCACGTCTCATCAGAGCTGTTTCTGTAGCCCCCCGCTGTCCTTCAGCCTCAGCTTGCCTGGTCCAATCCTCACACATCCACATCGTCTTTCCAGAATGCCCTCTACTCACCTCAAATCCTGACTCAAACCTGTCAGGAGCTCCTTACGTCGTAGTCCAGACTCTGCTAACCGTCCACACCACCTGCTGCTCCTGTCTGATTTCCCCCTCTTCCTAAAAAAGCCCCCACACAAGCCAAGGAGGCCCCTGAAATCTCCAGACTTTGGCCACAGGCTGCCTAACCAGGAATACTGTTGCCACCTGAGGGATGTCCACCTCCTTGAAAGTCACATCTGCATGTGGCTATGCCTTAGCCCCTTCCCCAGGAAGAATCAACCCCTCCTTCCTCTGCTTCTCCAGCATTCCAAAAATCTGTCACTCCCTGCAGTGAACCTACCTCACTTGCCTCTCTTCCTCCCAGGACTCTTGCAGCGATATGCCTTCTGTCCCCCTGTCTTTAGTGCCTGGACCAGCTTTGGCACATAGTTGGCACTTAATAAATACCTTCAGTTTGTTTAATTAGACTGAAAATATATAGCTCCTGACCACATATGGCTTATTATCAAAAAAGTGGCTAGAGGACTGTTTACATGGAATCAAAGACATGTTTTCAGAGACCAGGACAGAGTTTGCTTTTAAAATAATTAGTCAGCAGCACGGCTGGGTGGCCACTCAATCAATGCATGTTCACCGGACAGCTGCAGAACCCAAGGGGCCTCCCAAACAAGAGTGGTCACCCTCTTTTTCACCATCTGCATATCTACATTCCAGACACCTCCATCCTTTTCCATCAAAACAGGAGACAAAATTGTTAACATGAGAACAAGTGGCAGTTGGCAGCCCTTCTCTGCTTAATCCAGAAATCATGGGTATTTGCAATAGCTACAATTGACTAAATGTGTTCTCTATGCCAGGCCGGGATCTGAGAATGACCACACACTGTGATTGTGCTGCTGCCCATTTTTTTCCTACAAGATGTAGATTAAAATATGGTTCTTACATCTAAGCGTTCACATCTACGTGGATTCAAATATCACTTCTTCAACAAAGCCTCCCTCAACCCCCTGACGAGGTGAGGTACTATAGCTTGCTTCCTGCCACCATGAATTTCTGCTCTTTAGCTGCTTCTCTAATCTCTCTCTTCTCCGCTAGACACTGTGAGGGCTGAAGCAACGTCACTGGACCCACTGTTGTCACTTCCGCAGGTGGCATGCCTCCTTGCATGCAAAACGGGTGGATGGAGGGTGGGGGAGACAGACGCCATCCTGGCCCCTGGCCTGACCTCTCCTCACCTGGGCCTTCTTCACCTGGTCCTGCTGCCCAGGCTGGCTCTCACTCTTCCTGCGCCTACTCAGCTCCCTCTCCCGATGGCTGGGGCTGAGCTCAGCACTATCCTCCAGAGATTTTGTTTGATGACTCCAAGCTCCTCGCCTTTGTCGCCTCTCTCCAAGTGCCCAGTTATGAATAAATCTCTGAAATCACAGCAGACCACAGGACTATCTCACACCAAAACCATGGGATCTCCTTAAGACAGATTCCTTCCACTGCCACATAGTGTTCAAAACAGGGACCCCTCACCAAAGATCCAGCTGCTGTACCAGTCAAGACTGTTGGGTATGAGGGGAAAAGCCCATTCCATGTGATCCTAATTGGGAAAAGAGAAAGATCATTGGCCCTATATCGGGGCAGTCTGAGTCATCATGATTTCAGGCAAGACGACATCATCCAGTGTGTGTTCTTTCCATATCCGCCTTTCCTTGCCTCTCCAGGGGTACTGAGACCCACACCAGGCTCTCGAGCACCAGGGAAGCGTGGCTATGGAACCCCATGTCCTCACAGCTTGGGCTCCAACGGGAAGGCTCTTCCAGGGTCCATGTGTCCATGTGGGAGGATTCTGACCAGCTCTGCCCAGTACACACGCCCACATCTGAACTAGTCAGTGTGGGGCAGAGGGGGGTGACAAGCGATTTTGATTGGACTGGTCTAGGCTGCGAGCCATCCCTAAGGCCTGAGTGCTTGATCCCCACCAGAGCTGGGTGAGTTTGCCCTAGAGCTTGCTGGTCGCCACAGTCAGCCACGTGTTAGGCTTCTCACGAATAAAGCAGCAGAAGAGGTTCTGGGAGAAACAGGATAGGCCAGACTTACCCAGGCCAACAGGGGCTCAGCGTCAACAAGAGATTTGGTTAGGAACATAAGTATCTGTGGGAAAGTGCAGCGGGGGCTCAAAAGCCCAGGCCGTGAGCTCTCAAAGGCTGCAGGAGCGAGGCAGAACCATCCAGTGAGCTTGGTGGTGAGCTGGTTAAGGTAGGAAACATCACCCTGTCTACCCAAGCTGCTAGATAGGACCATGACGTGTCAGGCATCCCCAGTGCTGTCTCCATCCAGGTCCAGCCTTCACTCACGGCCTTGTCTGTGTCCACCAGCCCTGCCGGGCACCTGGTAATAACTATAATGAATCAGGTCTCCTTTTGTCTGCTAGCAGACTGCTCCAGCCAGTGACACACACTTCCTTTAGCCTTCGTCACCAACATTTCTGCTACTGATTCCTGAGCCCTGTGGGAAACCTGGTGCCAGTGGCCTTTGGGTGGATTCGGTTCTAGCTTTGCTGTCAGGGCCTCCCCTACCAAACACTTCAGCTGCTCACCCCCCGACTTCTCACCAGCCCTTGGCCAGCTGACAAAACCGGCCCCTCCAACCACAGCCAACCTGCTGCCTGTGGCTGCTGGGGTCCAGGAGAGCCCCCCCTGCTCAGCCCACCACACCCCCAGCCCTAGTTCCCGCCCAGCGCTATGATATTCATAACCCTGTGAAGCTGGGTCAAAAGGGACCTCGCTGCTTGGAGGCAGGGACACATCTCCAAGGCAGGAAAGATCTCAGCCAGCCCAGCTGACCTCTGGTTGGGGAAGTTGGTGATGCTGCTTGCTCAACAGGGGTGTTTTGAAATTGGTATGCTCTGGTTGTGGTGGGGACACACAGTGATTTTTCTTGTAGTGGCTGTGATGTGAAAAGCTGTCAGTCAGTAGTTTCTTCTCTCCAAGTGACACAATGTAGGTTTTTAATATTCCCCCATCTCAATGGCTTTCATTTAAATAGATTTTTAAATTAATAAACTTAATCAATTAATTTATTATGATTTGTTGGTAATCATAAATAAATTAATATAATGTATTCATAAATTATATTGATATAATTATATTGCATTGTTTATTATTATACTTTATCATGGTTTAATTAATAATTAATTAGCTAATAATTTTTTAGATTAAGGTGAAATTTGCATAACATAAACCACTTTGAAGTGTATCCTGACTGGTCTTTAGTACACTCACAGAGTTGCACAACCACAATCATCATCACTCTCAAGTTTTAAAACATTTTCGTCACCTTGAAAATACTGTGCCGACTGTCCGGCTACTTCCCTTCCCTGTTCACCAAGCCCCTCACGCACGCCAGTATGCTTTCTGTCTCCATGGATTTACCTGTCCTGGACATTTCACATAAATGGAGCCATGTCATAAACGACCCTTTGTGACTGGCTCCCTTCACTTAGCGCACTGTTTTCAAGGCTCATCCGTGTCCTGGCGCCTCAGGGCGTCATTGCTCTTTATGACTGAATGATACTCAGCAGCACATCTCTTCCACATTTTGTGTATTCACTCACCTGTTGATGGACACTTGAGCTGTTGCCATCTGTGAGCTAAAGTAAGTGGTGCTGCTGTGAACGCAGTGTTTGGTGTGTGTCTGGATGGGTGTGTGTTTGGTTGAGTGTTTTCAATTATTTTGGGCATATACCTAGAAGTGGAATTTCCAGATCACAGGGTAATTCTATGCTTAATATGTTGAGCCCACCATACCACCTTCCTTAGTGGGTGAACCACTTTACATTCCCACCAGTTATGGACAATGGGTAGAATGTTTCCACATCCTCACCAATACATGTTATGTTTCTTTAAAAAATATATTATGATCATAACCAACGTTGTGGGTGTGAACTGATATCTTATTGTGGTTTTTACTTGCATTTCCCTAATGGCTAGCGATGCAGAACGTCATTTCAGTGCTTCTTGGCCACTGTTTACTTTCTTTGAAGAAATGCCTACTCAGGTCCTTTTCCCATTTGTAGATTGATTATCTCTTTTTTGGTGTTGAGTTGCAAAATTCTTTATATATTCTAGATAGTAGACTTGTATCAGGTATATGACTTACAAATATTTTCTCCCATATTGTAGGTTGTTTTTTCACATTCTTGATGCACAAAAGTCTTTTTTGTTATTGTTTTTCTGGTTTTTTTGAGATGGGGTCTCACTATGGTCCTCACTATGGTCTTGGACTACTGGACTCAAGTGATTCCTTCTGAGCCTCCCAATAGCTGGAACTACAGGAGTGCATCACTGTGCCCAGAAAAAGGTTTTAATTTTGGTTAAGTCCAATATCTTTTTTCTTTTGTTACTCATATCTGTTGGTGTCATATCAAAGAATCCACTGCCAAATCCAGGTTCATAATGTTTTAAACCAGTGTTTTTTCCTAAAAGAGTTGCATGGTAGGGGTCCAATTTCACTCTCTTTGCCTGTGGATATACAGTTGTCCCAGCACTGTTTGTTGAGGAGATTCTTTTTCCCCCATTGAAAGGTCTTGGCACCTTTGTTGAAAATCAATTACTACAGGTGTATGCATTTATTTCTGGTTTATCATAGTTCAACTCTATTCCTTTGGTCTATGTATCTTTTATGAGCACCACAATATCTTGATTACTGTTAGTTTGTTGTTGGCTTCAAAATTTGCAAAGTGTGAATCCTCCAACTTCATTTTTCTGTTTCCATATTATTTTGGTGGATTAATATTCAACTCGTGTGTGTAAGTTTGCCTGTATGTTACTGTGTTACTGGGGATTGAACCAGGGCTTCATGCATGCTGGGCAAACACTCTACCACTGAGCTACACCCCTCACCCTTTTTATTGTTTATTTTGAGACAGGGTCTTACTAAGTTGTCCAGGCTGGCCTCAAACTTGTGATCCTCCTGTGTTAGCCTCCTGAGTTGCATACACCACTGTGCCCAACTCATTCATTTTTTTTTAATTCAAAAAAGTGTTTCTGTAATTGTTGATATTCACCCAAGCCAAGGCAGGAGGTATCTGTAGAAGGAAGAACCTAGAGATCCAGGATTTGCTGGATTTGCCACCAACTCTGTAGGTGTCCTTTGCAATCCACATCCTCTCTCTGGGCCTCACTTTACTCTTGTGCCAAATAGAGAAGAGGGAGCTCAGATTTACGTTCATGCTTGGAGTGGGACCTGGAACATTTTAGTGAGCTCCCCTGTAAAAATGCTTAGAAGGCCCAGCCTGAGGGTCCAGGCCACAGAGACCTAGCTGCCAGAGTTCCCCTCCCACAAGCCCCACATCTGGAGCTGCCTGGCTTCAGTGAATCCCCCCCCACCCCCGGGTCATCAGTAAAGGTATTGTTCTAGCAAGAACTAAATCAGCAGAGGGAAGAGAAGTCTGGGCCTGGAGAAATTCGGAGGTTGGGTCACCAGTAGTGTGTCCTCTGTCTGTCATTGATTTCTGCTTGACATTTTCCAGCACTTGACAAATGGATTAAGAGCAGAGTCTCATGTATTGTGGATGTGTGCCAAGTATGCTGGGTATCCTGGGTGATGCAAAGACTAATTAGCTATGCCCCCTGCCTTCTGGTAATCAGTTTCACATTTGAATAATAATCAGGGGGAATTTTAATTATTTTGAAAGTTCTTATTTTTTTTCATTGATTTGGGTATTACTTTCATTTTTTTTTTTTTTAAATCACTACTGCACATGTAAATAGCCTTACAGAAAAAGCAAAGCCCTGAACACAGAAGATCAGCTACTTGCCTAGCTGGATGCCACCTACCATTCCCAGCAACTTAGCGCAGTCTGTGTTGGTTGAACTGCAGTCAAGAGGCGTTGGTACCGTCTTAGCTTTCTTTACCTGACGGGCTTTCAAAGAACACACCGTCCTATGGGGATGGCACCCACATTCTAGACCATGAGCTAGAACATCTCCATCTCAAGTCTCCACCTGACTCTTGCCCCCATTTCTACCCTGTCGTCCAGCTGATGGGCTAATGCTGGAGTGTGGGCAGGTCCTCTGCCACTGCTGCCAGAGATGGTGGTAGTGAGAACAAGTGGGGGGGGGGGTCAGGTGATGGATGGCACTTGGCAGGGGACAGAGACACAAGTGGTATCAAGAATGACTCCCAGATTTCTGGCCTGCAACACGGCTTGTTGGGTCCTACTCAATGAGCTCAGAATCACAAAGTGGACCAGGTTTGGGTTGAAGAACAGGGCACCACGTTGTTCCATGGTCCCTATAGAGTTGGGTACCGTGGGAACCCCAGAGAAGCTCTTGTGCTCAGTCTTAGGAAAGTCATGCCCGAGGTGTCTTTTCAGCTTCCAGATGACGTCAGTAAGGAGCCCGAGGGAGCACACAGCACGAGTCGGGCAGGCCTGACCCCAGAAGCCCAGAGAGGCCGTTGGTGCTGGGGAGGGGGCCTCTGCTGCCAGGGTTTCTTCAGAGACCACGGAGAGGAGGGAAGGCAGGCGAAGTGCTCCCCAGGAGGGCGGCTGAGCCGGGAGGGCTGGGGAAGGGCAGGGCGGCAGGAGTAATTACCTGAGCTGGCAGCCAGCCCCAGCTGAGAGTGGCCCCAGGGAGCCCAGCAGAAAGAGCCCAGGCCGGCGTCTTTAGTGCCGCAGGTGTTGGAGTAGAAAATTTTCCATGAAGAGGGGGCTGTTCCACAAGATTAAAATAGCCACTTGGGCCCTCCTGGCAAGCGCAGGTCTCTCCACACCTCCAGCGTGTTCTTCCAGTGGAGGCTGTTCCTGTTCCGAGGAGGGAACCGGCAAAAAGAACTCCTTCTCTTCCCACATTTGCTAATAAGGAAGGAGGGGGACAAAGGGCACCAGGGACAGCCGGGGAGGCAGGGCGTGGTGTTCTGCTGAAGACCAGGAGGGAGGCTGAGGAGGGGAACACCTGGGGTGCGGAGCCCAGGGTGCGGCAGGGAGCCCTGGAAATGGAGTGGGGCCTGAAGCCCTCCGGCTGAGTCCCCCCCCACCCTGCTGTCCCGTCCAGGCCCAGGGTTTTAGGGGAGAACTGGACAGAGCAATGTGCTGTGAGGGAGGCTGGAGAGTCCTCTGTAGTAAGAAGACAAATTTGTCCCCCTGGGGAATCGGAGGCTGTCCCTTCCAGGAAGAAGCCAGGACACGATGTCCCACCGCCTCTTACACCCCCTCTTCCTGTCTGAGGCTGGGCTGGCTGGCTGCTTGGCCTCCCCTCTGTGCCAGGGTGGCTGGAGGACAGAGTGAGCCCTGCCTGCCACGCACGTGGCACATGAACTTCAGGACACGTTCACGTCTCTGGCCCTCATTCAGCCAAGGTCTCTGGAGTTCTCCAACGTCCTCCTCCCCACCCCTTTCTTAGTTGCACTGGGGTTTTCTTTGCTTCTTCAGCGGCACCAGGTATTGCATACCCCTCCTCCCTCTTGGCAGGTCCCCTCAGCCGCTGGGAGTGAGTGTGGGCAGCCGCCCACTCCCCAGAGGCAAAGTGTGCAGGGATCTCTTCGGGCTGTTGCTATTGGGACATTGTTATTGCAGGGAAGAGGCTAACCGTGGCCTTTCTCTGCTTACCTAACTTTTTACAGAATGCCCTCTGCCCACGTTGGCAAGCTGCTCACCATCATGAAAGATGCTGGGGACCCACCCCCGGGTGAAAGCCACTCTCCCGGATATTCCCCTGTCAGGGGACATCTGAGGGTCTTCCCCACTATCTCAGCCTTCACTGACCCCCTCTCTCTGAATAACACTTCCCACAGAGATCTTCTCCAAGGTGAGCGTTTCCTGCATCAGACTCCCCGGGGAAGCTTTTTGGGAAAACAGATTCCTGAGCCCCTTTTTCCATTCTGAAAAGAATCCCTGAGCGTCTGCGCTTGCAGTGTCTCCCGGGGGAATCTTGGGGAATCTCGCAGCTACGTTAACTTCTGTAAACCACACAGTTTGACACGTCTCCACCACACCTTGCCTCCTGTCCCGGTGGGCAGAACAATGGTGTTCATGATCCGCACACATGGCAGGGCTCAGTCAGTGACTGTGAGGAAGCTACTAGCTAGTGTGTGTGTGTGTGTGTGAGAGAGAGAGAGAGAGATAAGATAGGATAAGATAATTCAAGAAAGTAGGGTTAGTAGAACCCCATTATAGTAGTTTTGCCCGGAGGTCTGGTGCTACCTCATGGAACTGAAGTGTGGGATGTAGAGAAAGTTCTTAGCAGACAGGATCCTGGATCTACAAAGCTGTTAAGGCAAAGGCAGGAGGAGGACTCACGTCCAAGGGTAACAGGGTTCAGGTACACGACTTACTGACCATATGTGTCTGGGCAGATTGCTTGATCTTCAGGCCTGGCTTGTCCGCTATGAAGAGGATCTTAACAGCACTTCCTCCCAGGAGGCCATGGAGGTTGACTTGGAGGCTATAAGAGGCCAAAGCATCTGTAAGCCTACTGTGTGTCCCAGGCTCGGCTTCCCTCCGCACCCACCTACTCCTCTCTCACAGACTGGTTCCCGCTCCTGCCTGTAGAGGTTCAACCTATAGCTAGTTTACATCTCCTCCGAGATAGACACCCAAAACGGAGACGCCACTCCCTTGGCCCGAGTCTCCAGAGACTCTGAGGGCCTTTCAGGGTCCTTCCCACCCAAATCATCCCTGGTTGAGAATGAGGGGTGTAGTGTGCGAACAGCATCCAGCTCCATCACCTCAGCCCCATCAGGAAGAGCGTGGAAGGTGGCCAGGGCTGGGTACACACCCCACAGGCCTCTCCTGTGACCCTCCTGAGCCTCCTCCTAGTCCTCACCCAGGCTGCTGGTGCCTCCAGAGCCTTCTCTCATCCTGCTGGGGGGCTTGAGTTCTTCAGCCTCAGGTCTGCCTGCCTCCCCCTGAATCTGCCCGGTGTTCCCTCAACCCTGCCCCACTTGGACCCTCCGCTGGGCCTTGACGTCTAAGCCCTGTGTCTAAAGGGCTGACAGTTAGTTGGTGGAATCAAACACACACACACACACACACACACACACACAAGTTGAAGTGTCCGGTGCTCCCCCACCAGCTGCAGCTCCCGGGGAGGAGGAGTCCGGAGGAGGAGGGCCCCACGTGTGCTGTGAGGCTCTGGAAAGCTTCCTGGAGGAGGAGGAACTAGGTCAGGAGCTGGAGGCTGTGCGGATTGTGGGACATCCTGGCAGGCATGGGAGGAATGGGGAAGGCCTGCTGATAAGCTGCCTGGCAGGGACGCGGCCCAGGAAGGAGTCAGAGCACAGCAGGTGCTGCCACGGCTGAGGGCCTCCCCACCCAGGCAGGGCCTCCTCCTTGGGCTGGGGCTCCGACAAGCCGTGGCCTCCCTCGGCCTGCTCAGGCGAGCTGCTGAAGGGCCTCCCCAGGACCTGGCTGTCTCATTGATTGGCCTGTGAAAGGCCACTTGGTGGGCTGGTTGCCGAGAGACGGCCCCGAGGCCGGGGGCCAGGATTAGTGAGTGGCCTGTTTGCTCTCCTTGCTGAGAGGAAGGAGGACTTTGGTCTCAGCTTATCAAACTGCCCCAGGTTTGAAAGCCCAGGAATGCAACCTTGGGCAAATGGGCAGGTTCACAGGACACCCATTAATCAAACAGCTCCCTTCCCTCCAGCCTAACAACTCTCTCTCTCTCTCTCTCTCTCTCTCTTTTGGAGGTCCCAGAAGAGAGGGGACATATACTTCCTCAAGCCCAGCTGGCCGCCACCCTAGGCCTGGGAGGAACCACACCAGAGAGCAGGCCAGCTCAGATGACTTTCCCTGGTGGGCCCATGAGGCACTGTGGGGGCTTTCCTAAGGTGGACAGAGCCATCAGGCCACCCTACCTGCCCTGTGCCCCACACAACTAGCAACACATCATCCCCTCAAGATGGAAAGAAAAATGTCCTCACCAGTAACTTCTAGAGAAAGCTTTCTTTAAAATATACAACCCTTTCCAACTCCGTGGAATGCACAAGGGCAGTCCTTGTCACTGCTAGCACACACAGTCACGTGTCACGTGCCAAAAGCACAGTTACATGTCAGCCCAGAGGCCAAAGATCCAGACTTCTCACCAGTGCTCGGCTCTAAGGGGAAAAGGATGAGTCTTAGCATGTCTCCCTGCCAACAAGAACAAGTTCAGAGGAATAAGTTAATAATAATAATAAACATAAACATGGGTCCTAATAGTAGGTATGACACCAACTACAAGTTCCACCTGGGGGCACATAGTTTCCTGGTACCAGTGTGGAGAAGGTTCCTGGCCTTCAGGAGATCATGTGGCTCTCATTTGAGCCAGCTGGCCATGGCTGCTGCCTGGGTAGTGTCTACCTGCTGGCAGGAAGCTAGATGGGCAGGGGAAGAGAGAGTTCCAAATGCTCTGCTCTGCTCAGACTTCACCCAGAGTGCTGCCTTCCGTCCTGGGCACCACGCCTGAACTTTCCACCTGATGCCAACCTAGTCACAGAGGTTGAGCCCACCAACTGGGAAGGGCTTTCAAGCCAGGTTGGTGAGATGTCTGAGTGGACTTAGGAGTCATACCCCCTGGTCCAGAGAAGACAGAGGAAGTCCTCAGCCCTACCTACTGCCCTCCACCCCTGTGCCCTCTGCCTCAATTCCGGCATCCACCGCCTTCCCCCTGGGCAACCACAGAGGCGTCTCCAGAACTTTCTGGCCAAGCCCCTGACAGTTCCGGAAGTCCCTGCTCCTTCTCGTTGGCAGGTAGACATGCTGAAACTTATAGGATTTTGCACTTTCCCCTGGAAACTCTTCAGATCTCTGCCACCCCTGCCCACCTCCTGCCATAGCCCCAGAATGAGACAGTGAGACCCGCAGGCCCTGCACAACTTGTAGCAGTCTGCAACCCTCACATCCCACATTACCCACAGGGCAGGATACCACACGGCACCCAGCCTCCCCACTTCCTGTCCCCTTCATCTGGATCTCCTTCAGCCTCCAGCTGCCATCTGAATGACCCCTGCATGTTCTTCTGCCTCTGACTCACTGTCCCCTCCCTGGGCCCAGCACCGTGTCTGGGGCCTGCTGTTGTTTTCCCCATTAGCCTCCTTCTCTAGGCTATCTGCTACTCACTGGGGTCCCCCCACATCTGTCCCCAGCTCCTGGCACTAGCTGGGCACCCATTGGTATTTGTTGAATGTACAGATGCCAGCTGTTTTCAAAGGTGTGAAAGACTGTCATGTGGAATGAGGGTTAGTCCTGCCCTAATCCTCTGAGTGACTCAGAGCTGGCCTTGGAAGCCACGGAGGCAGGAGTCAGGTGGGGCCCCTGGAGAGCAGGCCACACCTGAATGGGATAGGAAGACCCGTGGGAGAGGGCGGCGGCAGAGGGATTCTCTTGGTGCTCTGACCTCTGTGGCCTTCCAGCTCTAGGAGGCTAAGGGCTGGCTTCACTTTTGGACCCCCTCCCATGAGCACAGCAGTCATACTGCAGTCAGGCTGCAGGGCTGGGCCTTGGAGTGCCGAGAGGCAGGGCATATCCCAGCAGGGCTGACCCGAGCAAAGCAGGCCCGCTCTGTGCCTCTGGAAGACCAGGTGGGTGGAGTCTGTCAGCCTGCGGTCCCCAGAGAGAGCTGGCCTTTTCTATCTGTACCCAGCAGGGCTGGCACACTCCGCACATCCTCCTCCTTGAGGGCTGAGCATTGTGTTTCCCACCAAAGGACACTGGCCCAGACGGCCAGGAGCCCAGCGCTGAGATGGGGACTTGGCATCAGAGCCAACCCAGGTGCAGCGGGGAGGAGAGGTGACCTCTGCAGCCAGTGTGGCTCCTCGGCCTCGGCAAGGCCGTCCTCCCCACCAGCAAGGTCACTGTTATCTGCCCCAGAGCGAGGGCTCTTGTAGGGCCTGGATGCCCTCCAAACATGTGGAGGGAGTTTCAACCTCACCCAGGACTTTTAAAAGGTCTCCCACGCCTGACATTTTCCAAGTGTTGTAAGCTCCAGGCAAGGACAAAAAGAAAAGCACTTGGAAGTACTTCTACGGCTGCAGCTGCCAGTGTCACCTCAGAGTGTGTCAATGTGCATGAATCAGTGCATGTGTCAGTGTAAGAATGTGTCCATGTGTGTCTCCTGTGTGTGTGCATCCATGTGTATGTCATTTACGTGTCGGTGTGATGTCCGCGTGTGCCTCTGTGTGTCTGTGCATATGTGTGCATGTGGGTGCATATTGGGAAGGGTGTGGAGAACTCATTTGCTTTGATTGTGAGACTGAATTGATAGAAGCACTTGGTTCAGAATCTCTCTCCCAGGCTTGGTTCAGAATCTCTCTCCCAGGCTGGAAGGACAGCGGAAGACAGTCCCAAACCTCGCTCTCTAACTGGTTGTTGGATGTGGCCACCTGCAATAAGGCCCCTTTGAAGTCTCTATTCGCAAACCTTCTTCATACTCCACAGAAACTTTGCCCACTTCCCTGGTTTTGCCAAAACTGTGCTCATTTTCCTGCTTTGAGAGTTTAATGTTTATAGTCATATGAAAGAGTAGAGATTTTCAGTCAGCAGGTCCTGAATCCCAGTTCCCTGGGGCCAGGTGTGAGACTCAGGTGAGCTCAGGTGGTGATGTGCAGCCCTACCACATGGGGCTGGACAGACACTGGGAGATTTCTTGCATGTTTTCACAGGTTCCCCATTTTGCAAATCTGCTTTTCCAATGTATGATTCAAAAACAAAACAAAGTAAAGCACAAAAATTATATTCCCAGTCTCCTTTCCTGCAGGATACAGGCACATGTCTGACATTGCCCCTGAGTGATGACCCCATAAGAGGTGGGAGCAGGCTGAGGGGACAACCATGGGCTGGCTGAGCAGCAGCAGAGGCAGATGGGCTCAGACACAGCAGAGTTCCAACCACCAGTCTCGTGGGACTCCTGACTGTTCCTACAATGTCATCCTGGAGCCTGCACCCTGCCCGACGTGGGCTTGGCACTCTCTCACGTCCTTAGATAAATTCTTTTCTGCTCTAACTACCAGCTAATGCAGATTCTTCCCTCTGTAACTGAGAGCCTCCTAGCCCCCAGAGAACCCACATAGGTAGGCATTTGGAGATAGGGACAGTTGTGATTACAAAGGGTACATGAAATTAGATCCATGATTGTGTCAGTGTTAGACCCAGGCTTCTCCAGGGAGCACACACACCTTTCCTCGTGTTGGCAATCTTGCCTGATGGATGGAGCCCTGGCTCTCAGGCAGCTGATGCAGGACCACGACCTGCCTGTCCCATCTTCTCTCAGTGGGAAGAGAGTGGAGAAGTGGTGTTTTAGGGAGGCCAGCCCAAGGGCCCCCTTGTCTCTCTTTAAGATCTCCCTTCATAGCTAACAAGTCCCCTACCCTGGGCAGAGACTGGGCTTGGAAGTTTAGGGGCTGCAAAATAAAAGTTAGAACCCCCAAATCTAGCCCTAAGGAGGTTAGTCTGACGGAGAGGCACCTCGACTGGTGGGCGTGAGGAGGAGGTGGCTTTGGCTGGGGTGGCCAGAGAGGCCTTCCCAAAGGGATCCCAGCAGGGCCTGACCCTGGGTAGGCGAGCTTGGGGGAATGAATAATGCTGGGAAGGGAGCCCCAGGAAAACAATGGGAACAAGGAAAGTGCCAGGAGGGACCGTGGCCCCCCACTTTATGGGGCAAAGAGAGAGAGCCCTCTGGAATTGTCGGCTTCAGCCAGTTCCTGGGGCCCCGAGGCCTGGACGAGGAGCCTGGGTTTTAGTCCAGGATGGATATATGACTGGGTTCGACAGAGAGGACCTTGACCTCACCCCTCTGTCCCTCTCCTGACTTCCAGGGTCAGAAGCCTGGTGCCTGTGTGGAGGAGTAGCCCACTGCTTCATGCCCTTCCTTCATCCAGGCCCAGAACTGCATTGGCAAAGGACACCCCAAACTGCCTGTTCCCCGAAACAAGGTTTTTTATCAAGTTTTTCAGGCTTTGTCTTGCTGGAGCTCCGGGGTTTAATGCTAGAATCTCTCCATTCTTAAAACTCTCTCCGTGGCTTCTGCCCACTTCCCAGGAAGAGCTCAGATGAGCGGGTTCATCCTCTGCTGAGTGTAACCTTAAAGGCCTCAGTGACTGCCCCAAGGAGACTTACAAGGGACTCCAGACATCGTAAGGTGGACATTTGCAAGAATGAAGTCAGCTTCCTGATCTCCCACCTCCGACGTCTCCTCCCAGACTCTTCCCTCTCTGTGTTAATGGCCACTAGCATCCTCTAGTGATCCAGGCCAGACACCTGGCAGGGATCCTCTCCTCCCTGCCTCAGCCTCACACCCTGGGAGTCATGTTCCCACAGCTCCACTTTGTCCCTCTCTGCCACTGCCCTCACTTTGCCCCAGCCCTCGCCAAGGCCCAGCACCCCCAGCTCTGTCATGACCTCCTTCCTGGGCGCTCAACCTCCCTCCACCCCTCCCTGCCTGGCCGACTCTGCTAGGGAGAGCTCCCTAATGCACAGACCTGATGAGCCGCGCCCTTCTGGACCTCCCTCAGTGTGTGCCCACCACTCACCAAGGCAGGTGAGAGGAACAGTCCACGCCCCCTCGGCCCGCTCTTCCCCATCTTCCACCTCACACACCTGCCGCACAATCGAGACCTGCGTGTGGGGCCCTAAGAGCGTCCTGTTGTTTCTGCCCAAGGCCTCTATCTGGACCGTGGCCTCTGCCTGGAATGTGCTTCCCACCCTCATTGGCCTACAGGACACCCATCCACCCTTCAAGACTACCACAGGGGACATCTCCTGACCCCAGACTGGACTAGGTGCGTCTGCTCTGTGGCCCTACATCCCGATACCCCATATAAAACCACCACTGTGGTCTGTACTGTCTGATTACAGCCACACCCTCCCACTAGCTGAGCTGAGCTGGGACCTGGGACTGTGTGTTATACAATTTTGGGGGACCCTGTCCCCGAGTTTCATGCCTGGCACGAGTGGGTACTGAATACAATTTTGTCAGTTGCAGCCAAACTAAACGGCAGGATGCTTTGGAAGGAGGTTGGCCAGTGAGCAAGGGGACACACCAAGGTATAGACGACCAAGTTCAACCAAGAGAATTCTCCTTCCTCTGAGGAAGTCTTCTGAAACCGGGAGGTATCCCTGATTCAGCAGGGACAGGCAGACAGGACCCCACTCACACTCCCTGGGGAGCTTCTCGCCAAGGACCTTGTGCTCCAAGGAGGTGTCAAACCAGGGGTCAGAATGGCCAGGCCAGTGGAGAAAGGCAGGAGGTGGGGGGGCCCTTGGGCGGCAGGACTTCCCGCCTATTAGATAAACAGGGGACACAGCAACAAGCTGTGGGAGAGGAAACAGGCAGATCCAGAGAGGGCCACCATGGGCTACAGGCTCCTGTCTCCTCAGCAAGCTGGTGCTGGGGAGCCTGAGGGCTGCAACACCCAGGTGCAGAGCATGGTCCAGGTCAGACTCTGGAGTCAGGACCTCTGGAGAAATTTGTTCAAAGTGATGTTAGGGATTACCAAGAAGTTATTTGTCATAATTTGATACTATAATGTTATTTTAACTATGTAGGAAAATAATCTTATTTTTTAGAGATACATTCAGAAATATTTAGGGATGACATATTATGGGACCTGTACCTCAGTTTAAAATATCTCAGTGTAAAATATATATAATGAGTTTAAGGGCCAATACTCCTGTGAGAAACTGTAAGTTAGACACACTGTGAATTAACAGCCATTATCTTAGGAAAGTAATTTCAACGGTTGAGCTTGTGCTGATGATAGAACAGATTCTCGCTGTGATGTTTGTGTTCTGTGTTCACATCGAATCGTCGATAGCTGGTCATATGAAGAGCTGTCAGGTGTGAGTGAAGTCTGCATGTCCAGTCCTGATGGTTTCCATGACGAGGGAGACCTTGGCTGTCTGCGACCTCGTGTGCAGTTAAGGAGCGTCTTGAGAGTTAGCCAGGGAAGGGGTCTCATGCCTGAGAAGTGAGGCAGCCCTGAATGAAGCAGGGCTTGGTGTGGCAAGGACCACATTGCACTGTGCCCGCTTCCTTAAAGGGCAACTCAGGAACAGAACCAGAATCTGGGCTGGGTAGAAATGCAGGAGTCCGAACCAGCCGTTAGAGCAGCTCATGGGGATGCAAAACGGGCTCCACACAGAAACCTGGCTGCTGCCTGTCTGCTGTGGCCTCCCCTCCCCAGGGCCCACGACACTGTGCAGTTAGGATCACACTTGTAAAAACAACTCCGCGACCGTGCTGGTGTGCTGGAGCCAGGGTGTGCAAGTGTGCAAGCATGTGTGCCACGATGTCTGGCCCACAGTCGACTAGGGCTGGCGAAAACTGAGAGCTGACCGCCCAAGGCCCGTACCTCGAGGCAGACTGGACTGGTGAGAGGCAGACCCACGTGGGAATTGATTCTTAGGGAAAATGGCATTATATATCTCTCTGTGCGTGGAGGTACCACCACGTTCCTTTTTACTTACTGTGTATAAAAAAATCGTGTCTTTCTTCAAAAACAATTTTAAAGTTTTTATTGGTGCATTATTATTATACATAATAGTGGGGTTCATCGTTATATATTCCTACATGCACACAATGATAACACTATAGTTTGCTCCACTTCTTTCCCCACTAACTCTTGCCCCTCCCCTTGTCCCTCCCTCTGGTCTCCTTCCTCTACGCTACTGGATTCCCTTCCATTTTCATACACATACACAGTTTTCTCCCCCTTTTCTTCATTCCAACTTCCACATAAGACCAAAACATATGGTCCTTGACTCTCTGTGTTTGGCTTGTTTCATTTAACACAATGCTCTCAAGTTCCATCTGTAAATGTTAGTTGCATTCTTCTTTATGGCTGAATGAAGCTCCATTGTGTATATAGACCACATTTTCTTTATCTGTTCATCCACTGATGGACACGTGGGCTGCTTCCCTAATTTGGCTACGGGTGAATTTTGCTGTTATAAGTAGTGGCGTGCATGTAGTGCTTTAGTATGCTGACTTAAGTTCTGTGGGATAAATATGGAGGAGTTGTACAGACTGTTCCATTTCAAGTCTTTTGAGGAATCTCCATATGACTTCCATAGTGATTGTACTAATTTACAATCCCACCAATAAAACTGTTCCTTTCCCCCACATCTTTTCCCACATTTATTATTATTTGTATTCTTGACAACTGCTATTCTAACTGGGGTGAGATAAAATCTCAGTGAGTTTTGATTTCCATCTTCCTAATTGCTACAGATGTTCATCATCTTTTCATAGATTTGTTGGCCATTTGCATTTCTTCTTTTGAGAAGTGTCTGTTAGTTCATTTGCCATTTATTGGTGGGGTTATTTGTAGGGCTTTTTGGGGGTTAAGTTTTTGAGTTCTTTATATAGTCTGGGTATTACTCCTTTGTCAGAAAACAGATGGCAAAGGTTTTCTCCCATTCTGTAGATTCCACTTTCTCTTCTTGTTCTTGTTTCTTTTGCTGTAAGAAGCTTTTTAACTTGATGCCATCCCACTTAATAATTCTTGGCATTATTTCCCAAGCTGTAGGAGCCCCATTGAGGAAGACTGTACCTGTACCTATAAGATGAGTGTTGACCCTACATTTTCTTCTAGCAGTTGGAAATTTTTTGGTCTAATTTCTAGGTCTTTGACCTATTTTGAATTGACTTTGGTGCAGGGTAAGAGACAGGGCTCTTGTTAAAATCTTCTACATATGAATAACCAGCTGTCCCAGTGCCATTTGTTGAAAATGCTGTCTTTTCTCCAATGTATCCTTTTGGTACGTCTGTCACGGAGGAGATGACGGTATCTGTGAGGCTTTGTTTCTGTATCTTCTATTCTCTAACGTTGGTCTGTTTTTTTTTTTTTTTTTTTTTTTTTTTTTTTTTTAATGCCAGTACCATACAGGGGTTTTATTTTGGTTTGTTTTTACTATAACTCTGAAGTATCATTGGAAGTCAGGTATTATGAGAATTCCAGCATTGATTGTTTGGTTGGTTGGTTGGGGTTTTGCCTTAAAATTTCTTTGGCTATTCTGGGACTTTTACTCTTCAAAATGAATTTTAGGATTATTTTTCCTAGTTCTATGAAGAATGTCATCATTATTTTAATGGGGATTAAATTGAATCTATAGACTGCTTTGGCAGTATGGCCATTTTAATAACATTAATTCTGCCTATCCATGAACATGGGAAGTCTTTCCATCTTTTAGTGTCTTCTTCAATGTCTTTCTTCAATGTTCAATTTTTGCTATAGAGGTCTTTCTCTTCCTCAATTAGATTCATTTCTAGCTCTTTTTTGTTTATTTATTTTTAATGCTATTGTGAATGGAATTATTTTCCTGATTTCTTTTTTTGGCAAATTTATTATTGGTGTGTAGGAAAGTTATAAATTTTTGTATGTTGATTTTGTAACCTGATACTTTGCTGAATTTGCTTATTAGCTCTTCCAGTCTTCTGGTGGAACTTTTTGGATCTTCCAAGTATAAGATCATATCAGTTGCAAAAAGCAATAATTTGATTTTTTTTTCTTTCCTATTTGTATCCCTTTTATTTCTTCCTCTTGCCTAATTCCTCCGACTAGAACTTCAAATACTATATTGAATAAGAGGGGTAAGAATAGACATCATATCTTGTCACTGACTCTAGAGAAAATGCTTTCCGTTTCTCCCCATTCGCTATGGTATTGGTTTTGAGCGTGTTGTACACTGTCTACATTATGTTGAGATTGCTTCCTTCTATTCCTAGCTTCTTCAGTGTTTTTATCATGGATGGATGCTTTTGCCAAAGGCTTGCTCTGCATCTATTGAGATGATCATGTGATTTTTTTTGCCTTAATTCTATTTAGGTGGCAAATTAAATTTATTGATTTGTGTATATTGAACTATAAAAATTTTTTTTCAGAAACTATATACCAGGGTTTAAATCATCAAACATTGTGAATATTATAAAGGTTTTATTTTCAAAGAATGTCATTTATCAAACTATTAATGCTGCAAATGTCTCCAGAGCTAACAAATACCACACAACTGAAGCTGATTGTATAGAACAGACCAAAAAAGCTTATTTCCAGTGTAAGCCAAAGGTTAAAAAAAAATGGGAGGGTGGGGCTGAGGGTGTAGCCCAGTGGTAGAACACTTGGCTCCTATGTACAGGGCCCTGGGTTAGGTCCCCAGCACCACAAAAGAAATTAATTTCATATATTTCAAAAAGCCAGCAATGCTTGGGTCCAAAGGAAACCAGGGAATGCATGAAGAAATATTCCTCCCCATCACGAAAAATCAGTAATGATTATTCAAGTCCTTAATTAGAGTATTTAGTTAACATTCAAAAGAGCCCAGGAAAAGACATATTTGAAACCAAATTTCCCCTGTTCCCGGGAGGACAGAATTATATTGCACAAAATGGCTGTCAGGCCTCCCACTACTGGAGGGAAGGGGCAGTTTTGAGAAGCAATATGAGTGGGCTGGCACCTATGTGTACCCTACAAAGTCTATCCCTTCTCCTTCATAGCATCCTTTCAGATATCCCAAGTTCAGGGTCAGATCTCCTGTGAATCTTCTGCCCAAAATTCTCCATTCACTTGTCGCCCCCCCTGGCTGGCTGTCCCCTCCCTATCCTGATAATTATCCAACAGAAATATCACCCAGTGAAGGGTGGCAAAGGAGGTTTTATGTGGTCACTTGGCAAATTTACAGCTTTTCAACATGAGGACTACTTTCCTGTAGCCCAGCTAGGGACAGGCGCTAGTCTCTAGATGTTGGTATCACCAGGGAACACCTCTCAAGTGACTGACACGAGTCCTGGTAGAAAAGCAACAGTGATGGGACAACATGGACCGTTCAAATGTCCACAGTGGAAGGGCTCCTGGAGAGCAGTTTGTCCCAACCTTCTCTTACCATCGGGAGGAAACATGAGGGCCAGACACAGGAGAAGGTCAGCCGTGTATGGAACGTAACTGAGATGGAGCTAGGAACTCTTCTGAATCCCAGTCCTCTGGCTCCAATCACATCAGAGCCTTGACTTTTCACAAAACAATCTGAATCTAACAATCAGTCTGGATCCCCCGAGATCCTTGTCCCTGCTGCACCTTCCTGGGACCAACGGCTTTTGTATGCCTGCTTCCTGTCTGTTAAATGAAGATAATGATAATTTCCCAGGGTTGTGGCAATGGTCTTAAAGGGAAGATTAGATGTACTCTCACACTGCATGTCATCAATGAGGAGTGAGTGGGTATCATCAACTCATCATCTCTGTCATTAATAGACTGACTTCATAGAGAGGAAGAGACTCAAGGTCACAAAGCAACAGCTTCATCAATGTATTAAACAACTGAGCACCTCCCAGACAAATCTTGAGGGTCAAAGGCCTGTCTGTCTGCTCTCCTTCAGGGATTCTAGTCGTGTGTATCTGAGGCCACACAATGTCTCACGACTCACCCATGTTCTGTTTGGTCTTGGGGATTTTTTTCTTTTTTGCATCTCATTTTGGATGGCTTCTATTGCTCTTTCTTCAAGTTCACTAATATTTTCTTCTGCAACATCTAAACTGCTGTTACTCTTGTGCAGTCTAGTTTTCATCTCAGCTATTTCCTGTTGACTTCTTTTTCTACCCTTCGAAGTAAAATTTGGGTCTTCTTATGTCTCCCACTTCTCTAAATGCTCATTCTTTTCTCTGTCTTCTTGAACGTATAGAAAATACTCACAACAGTTCGAGGGTCCTTGTGTACCCAGTTTGCCATCTGTTTGATTTCTGGATCTGTTTTTGTGGATTGACAGTTTTCTTCTCTGTGGGCTCCGTCTCCCTGCTTCTCCACATGGTTGGTGCAGCTATCACATGGCTGAAAGACACTGCGAATTTTACCCTCTTGGGTGCTGGATATTTTTATATGTTTTTCAAATGTTCTTGAGTTTTTATTCTGGACATTGGTTAAGTCATTTGGAAGCAGTTTATTTTTTCCAAGGCTTACATGGGGTTCCTTAGTTCAGATCAGAGCAAGCTCAAGTCCAGGTTAATTAGACCTATTGCTGCTACGAAGAACATAACTTTCTTATACTCTACACGATGTCCCATGTCTTACAGGATTTCCTCTCTGGCTGGTGGGAACAGATATTCCTGATATATATTCCGGATCTGTGTGAGCTCTGAGGATCATTATGCCCAGTGCTTCAAGGGACTCTAGCAGTTTCTTTGTGCAATTGCGGCTCTGAGGAAGGAGAGCCTCTGCAGGTCTCCAGCACTCTCTGCAGCTGCCCCTCAGACTCTGCCTTGGAAGCCTGAGATTCCCAGGCCACCTCCCCCTCACAAGGGGACCACCAGCCTCCACCTGGGCTGAGCCCCACTGCTACAGCTGGGAGATCCCCCACCACCCCAGCAATAAGCAGGACAGCACCCCTCTTTTCTCCAGGACACCTGTGCTGGCTGCCTGCTGCTCTGGTCTGAGAAGCACTGTACATATACTGTGTCCTGGTTTTCAGTTGTTTAAGGAGGGGGTGAACGTGGTCCATGTTGCTCCAACATGGCTTGAACTTGAAGTCAGTCCTGCTTAGACTTTTAGAGCAGAGCTGTTCACTAGGTTAGGACCTCAGAGGACCAGGGATCCAGCGGCTACTGCCACTTCACCTCTTCAAGGAGCCTCAGCCCAGAGCCATCACAGCAGAAGGCAGAGTAGAAAGAAAGGGAGGGGAATCTGTGTTGGGGACATCTTTTGAGCCCTGATTAGGGCTAGTCCACCAGATTTGGCCATGTGAGAGAGGAACCAAGTCTCTTGGCACAGGCCAGTGGGGGTCAGGGGTTTCTAACATGTATCTTAAGTGATCCACCTTAATAATTTAAAATGCACAGGAACAACCTCCTGTGCTTGCAGAACTGGGGCAAAGGTCACAGAAAACAATCTGTTGTAAAAAGCTGTCCCCACTCCTTCAGGCCTGTATACAGTAGGTAGGTACTCGGGAAATGCTGTCTCGGTCCTGTCCTCAGATAACTGCTTCTTGATCCAGCCTTCAGAGCTGATCCATTCTCTCTCCCGCCACCCCTAAGTTCCCCTTTCTTTCCAGCAGGTAGCTGGTCTGATCCTGGGGCCCTCTGAGCAGAACCAGGCTTTACAGTTAATATCCCGCAGCCTCTGATTGCAGCTTTCAGAGGTGTAACATTTGATAAGCTCCATTTAGCTTGGCGGGGCTGCATTGTTTAAATTATTCAAAGACAGATTGCTCGCTCCACCCCCCCTCCAGGGTTTCTGCTCTGCTGAGCCTGCCGGCAGCACGTTACCAGGAAATACGGCGGGGAGTCAGCAGGCAGTTTCTCACTGCCGCTGAAATCAGTTCCAGCCGTTGTTCTACACCCATCACACCCCATTATTCCTTGCTAATTGCAAGCCTGGTATGCAAGTTAACTCTTTGAGAACAATGCTGGCTTTGATTGCTGGGGAGACACAGTGAGCCTCCCACCTCCTCCTGCCTCCCCTCCCCCTCTGTCCCCAGCTGACTGACTGTCTGGGATTCAGCAAGTCAAGGGGTGGGAAGAAATCTGAAAATCTGAGGTAGAGCTGGTTCCCCAGGCATTCCGATTGGGCGGGTGGATACCGCCAGTCGGGTCCCAGCCTCAGGCTGGAGCAGCCTCATCTCTGACTGGTGTTGGACAGCCCAGTCTTGCTGTTGTGTCCAGCCATCCGCCTGGCACCTAGAGGGTGTGCAGGCTGGGTGCCGGCTCAGAACAAGCCGTCACCTCCTGGTCCAGGGAGCCCTCACCACTGCCCTTGGCCTCACTCCTTCTGCACCTGAGCTGTTTGCTCCCTACACACGGAATGATTGCCACGGTCATCTGGCAGTGGTCACGAAGAACTTTCTTCCAGGGATCCTTTTCATCATCAACTTAGAACAAATAAGAATCATTCTAAGAGTTGGTTGGCCATCAAAGCCTAAAATATGTGCTCTCTGGTCTTTTGCAGGAAAAAGGCTGCTGGCCCCTCCCCTAGACTCTGAATTAAGAGACGGAGGCAACGAGGTGTCTGGACCTTGAAGACAGCATGGGAGCCTGTCTTGGCCTGGATCCTAGACCAGAAGAAGACATGGCTGGAGCTGCACTGCAGATGGGACAGTAGAGTCACCTTGTCACTTCCTTGATTCTCATCATTGCACCGTGGTTCTGCAAGGGAGACATATGGGGAATTGTACTATTTTTGCAACTTTTTTGAAAGCCTGAAATTATTTTGAAAAAAAAAAAAAACAGATACATTTGGGGGGCGGGGGAAACATGGGGCAGGCAGGCGTGGTGGCTCATGCCTGTAATCCCAGCAATTTAGAAGGCTGAGGCAGGAGGATCACAAATTTGAGGCCAGCCTTGGCTACTTAGTGAGACCCTTTCTCAAAATAAAAGGGGCTGTGGATGTAGCTCAGTGGAAGCATGCCCCTGGGGAGGGTGGCTTTTAGGTGGGGTGGAAATGGGAAAGGAGCACTTAGACAGATGGCCACTTCCCCAGAGGGCCTGGGGGTGAGCTGGGGATGCAGGCAGCAGTCCAAAGAATGCAGGCTTTGGCAAGGACCTGGAGTGAACAGGGAGGGGGTGGCGGCGTGGTAGAAGGTTAGTCTCCAGGGGCTGCCTACCATAAAGCCTAAAGCCTCAGTGAACTCACTAACCTCATGAAATAAGTGCCCATAGATTTCCTGTGTAGGAAGTGAAGGGTCCAGAGTCAGGCTAACTGGCAGGAGGGCAAACAGAGTGGGCCCACCTGGATGCAGGAGCAGACAAGCACCCTAAGGAAGTAAGGCTGGCCCTGTTCGGGGTGGCCTAGGCTGAGCCACAAGACCAGAGCCAAGTTCACCTAAATTGCCGCAGGCCAGAGGCCCCAAGAGTGGGTTGCCCTCTCAGGGGTGACCCCTGTCTACTCCCTGGCCCCCAACCTGATGACCAACAGGGTCTCTGATGCTGGCCCCTCCGAGCCCAGCAGTGCCATGGTCACACTGCCACTCCTGTGCTTGGGCTTTCACCAACCTCAGGGCTGCTAACCCGAGCTGGGAGGGCCACTGGCTGGGCAGGGAGCAGCATGCTCCATGAGTAGACTGGGCACATTAGTAACTAAGAACAGCAGAAAGCTCCTGCCGCAGCCGAAGTACCTTTAAGCACCAGAAGTTGCGAGGAGGCCGGAGGATCCTTCTCAAGTACACAGCAAAACGGCGCAGTCAGAGAGGACAACCATGAGCACGCTCCAGGGGGCCTGACTGGCCAGGGGCCATCCATGTGGCATGGCAGGAAGGCCTCTGCCCAGCTCCCATGGCCACTCCCAGCCCAGGACTCAGTGCAGCAGGGACACCAGGCAGACCTGGCGGCCAGCGGGAACAGAGTCCCTTGCTGCTTGACCAAACCTGCCGGTGACTACCCATCTGTCTAGAGATTCCACAGGACCTTCTCTCCGTCTTCATCCAGGTCAAACTTGTTTTGCCGACTGGCTTCTAGGCTCCCCAGCCCTCCCCATTTTCTCTCACACAGGCATGACCATGACGCACATTATCAGCACATCTCAAACACGCAGAGGAAATTCCTTACTTTAATTCCATCCGGGCCTCTGCTGTTTAGAGTGATCTCCCCTGGAGTGACTGGCCTAGTTCTGCTCCACTCTAAGGTTCCTCCAAGATAACCAATCCCCTGCCCCATGGTCTCCCAGAAGGAGGGGACAGGATATGCAGCAAGGCCTTTTAATTTTCCATAATTTTAATGTGTTTCTTTTTATTAAAATTAAATCTTTTTATAGCTTTATTTTATTCATTTATTTTATGTGGTGCTGAGGTTTGAACCCAGGGCCTCACAGATGGTAGGCAAGTGCTCTACCACTGAGCCACAACCCAGCCCAATATGTGTGTTTAAAATCTAAAATGTAGGGGCTGGGGATGTGGCTCAAGCTGCAGCGCGATTGCCTGGCATGCGTGGGGCCCGAGTTCGATCCTCAGCACCACATACAAACAAAGATGTTGTGTCTGCTGAAAACTAAGAAATAAATATTTAAAAATTCTCTCTCTCTCTCTCTCTCTCTCTCTCTCTCTCTCTCTCTCTCTCTCTTTCAAAAAAAAATTAAAATCTAAAATGTATAATTCCTGGAATACAACCTTTACTTTGACTGTAAGGTGGTCAAACACCCACTGTAGAGGGAAAAAACCATCCTACTGTTGATTTCTGATTTGAATTTCCTACCAGCTGAGGTGTTTATCACTTTTGAACTATTTAGTGGCCATGTCTTTAAAGGTCGTATTGGACAGTTGCTGGAGGTCATATGTAAGGAAAAGCCTCCTCCTCCTCCTCCTCCTGCCCAAAACATAGATGCATAAACCTCAGAATTAGGATTCATGAGAAGCCAAAAATCACGGTGGGACACTAACAGGTTGAGTTAACGTCTTTCTCAGTAAGTTGCACGAGGCCTCAGTGTGCAGATGTCAAAGACACACAGTTCGCAGACTGGCTTTACTTACGTTTCCACAAAATAAGTGTATACGGGGTGACTCGGGGAGCTGCTTCAGAAACAGCATGACTGACATGGAAAGGGGAGTGATGGGAAGAGGAACTGAGAAATGGGAGAAAGGAAGATCAGGGAGGAGTCTGCCCCGGGTTCTGTGAGCAGGTCCACTTCCAGGACTGGCATCTGGGTCCTGGCAGGACAATCAACTCCTTAATGAGAGAGCCCCTCAAGGATGAATTTCCAGACAAAACTGTCCCAGACGCCCCCATGTCACCCAGATGCGTGGAAGCCATCAACCCACAGGGAGAATCTTACTCTCTGACGAGAGAAATGCTTGGAAAACTACCCACCCCAAGGGTGTGAGAGACACGGGGGGGCCCCAGAGGGAGGGAGTGTGAAGTGTGGTGTGGGTCCTGCCCAGGGCTGGTTCCCAGAGAGGACACTGGCGTGGGGCTCAGCTGTCCCCTCGATGAGCAGCCGAGGACGTGGAGAGCCAGGGCAGCTCCGGAGCCTGGGAGCGGGTGGACCCTGCCTGGTGCCTTGAGTTAAGAGACCAGGTCAGAGAGCCTCCAAGCTACTAGGTGAAGAGCTGGCAGTAGAACATGTCTGCAGGCACCACGTGGGTGTCCTGACACCTGTCCCTTGGCGCCCATCGAGAAGGCCTTTCTGACTCCTCGCCTCAGTGACTCTGGCAGCCCTCATTTCCTCGGCTGGGTTTGGGGCTTAGAGCTGCCCAAGTGAGGAAATCAGATCTGCCTTTGCGTAAAGCAGCTCTTTAAATGTATTTTTCAGCACGACTCCCTGCAAGAAATAGACGTTCAACTGCACACACATGTGCACACACACACACACACACACACACACACACACACACACACACACACGCTGTCCGGGCTCACAGCGCTCTGCTCGCTCTGACGGCTCTCAGGGCACTCTGTGGCTCTCTCCCACTGTCTCCTCTTCCCCTTTCTCCATCAGGGTTGAAAACAAAAACGTTGCTTGGAATTGGATGAGCCCTGGCTGGAAGGAGCGTCACCACTCTGGTGGCCCAAGGGGCCCTCTGAGAAGGTGGCAGGTCCCTGCACATGGTCATCATCCCACCTTTCTGAGAAGGCTGGAATTGGGTCCCAAGGAGGTCCCCACGGTTCCCACGGGTCATACCACTGCACCAAAATGTCACGCTCAGACACCCGCACGGTGTCACAGTCGGGGTGACTCTCGTGGACTTACACTGAATGCCTCGCTAGGAAACCCCAAGAGCTACATGGCCAAAGAGTGAGTGCTATTCCTCCTTCGTTAACTGCTAGGAAAAGTAAAGCTTGAAACTGTGTAGGGACTTGTCCAAGGCCAACTGCAGCTGGCAGGGTCAGAGCAGGGAGCCCAGGGTCTCACGATGCTCTATGTACCGCGCCCTGCCCTTCCACAAAATGTGAAGTTCCTCTGCTGATGGAAGCCCGCAGCCCTTGCCGTCTCCACCTTTGGAAGTCTCATCTGGTCCCCAAGCTCTGGACCAACAAGGTCCTGAATACGGGAAATTTCTTTTTTTTTTTTTAATATTTTTATTTTTTTAGTTGGAGTTGGACACAATACTTTTAGTTTATTTATTTTTATGTAGTGCTGAGGATCGAACCCAGGGCCTCACACTTCCTAGGCGAGTGTTCTACCCCAGCCCCTACGAGAAGTTTCTAACAGTCATCTTACATCAGATGGTCCAGCTGGATGCCCCTGCGACACGAGCTTCGACCAGAGTTGGCTTCCACGAAGTTCATGAGCCAGTGTTTACGATTTAGAGAAAACAGTGGACTGCTCAAGACATACTAGGAACATCCACGGTGCCTGCCACGCTGCCGGGGGATTCTCCTAGGCTGCTGTGGCCAGGACTGGTTGCAGAGCCCTCCAACACACTTGACCGAAAGACACTGTGCTGGAGTTTAATGTTTTTATGAGTTGTGTTTGTGGCTTCTTCAAAATACTGTGTAGCTGCTGGCACCACCCCAGCCCCGCTGCAAGAACCTCCTCCCCAGCCTCCACTCAACAACAAGCTGCACCCTGCACCCAGGGATTGCCCCCCACCCCGCCCTCATCCATCAAACAGGCCGCTGTCTGCAGACGTTCCGGGATTTGTTGTATTTGGGATTAAGGGGGGGGTAAAATTAATAGGGTTTCTATAAATATATCTTCTCTGGCTCTTGTTAAAACTCTGGGTCACAGGAAATCTCTGGTTTCAAACGGCTCTATGCAGAGTGGCCCTGTTTACTTGAAATGTCTCGCCAAGATCTAGCTTTGCCCCATTAATACTAAATAAATAATTTCCACAGAAGCCATTTTTTGGTCCTCTTTGCCAAAAATATTGAGAAAAGGGGCCAGCACAGAAGCCTCACATGCGTGTTTCATATAAAAACCACAGGATCAGTGGGAACCTTGCTGCCTTAGTTGTGTAAACTGTTTCAGGACAGATGAGACTCAGTTGGTGACCCAAGTCAAGCAGAGCACCATTGGGGCACTGGTCCCAGCTCCCACCCGAGAGCAGATCCATGAGCTTCACACCCGTCCACTCTTCCTATGTAAGCCACTCTCTGCAGAGGGTCCAAGGAATGTAGATATGCACCTGAGGAGTAACTGGATTGTGATCTAGTAGGGTTGCTAAATTGGCATATAAAATACAAGATACCCAAAAGGAACTGAATAGACACTTCACAGAAGAAGAAATACAACTGATCAACTAATATATGAAAAAGTGTTCAACATCTCTAGCAATTAGAGAAATGCAAATCAAAACTACACTGAGATTCCATCTTCAATTAGAATGTCAATCATCAAGAATACAAGCAACAATAAATGTTGGTGAGGATGTGGGGAAAAAGGTGCATTCATGCATTGCTGGTAGGACTGCAAATTGATGCAACATTCTGGAAAGCAGTGTGGAGAGTCCTCAGAAAACTTGGAATGGAACCACCATTGGACTCAGTCATCCCACTCCAAAGTTTATTCCTGAAAGACTTAAATCAGCATACAATACTGATGCAGCCATATCCATGTTTATAGCAGCTCAATTCACAATAGCTGAACTATGGAACCAGCCTACGTGCCCTTCAACAGATGAAGGGATTAAAAAGGTATATATATATACACAATGGAATATTTCTCAGCTTAAATAAGAATGAAATTGTGGTATGTGCTGGTAAAATGGATGGAACTGGAGAATATTATGCTAAGCAAAATAAACCAATCCCAAAGAACCAAAGGCCAAATGTTTTCTCTGATAGGAGGATGCTAATTCACAATAAGGGGTAGGGGAAGAATAGAGGTATTTTGGACTAGACAGAGGTGTGTGAAGGGAGGGACGGGAGTATGGGGGTAGGAATGATAGTAGAATGAATTGGACATTATTATCCTGTGTGCATATGATTACATGACCTGTGTACCTCTACATCATGTACAACCAGATGAATGAGATGTTATACTCCATTTATGTATGATGTGTCCAAGTGCATTCTACTGTTGTGTATATCTAATTAGAACAAATTTAAAAAATAAGAAATGAAAATAAATAGAATAAAATACAAGATGCCCGGTTAAATTTGATTTTCAGACAAATGACAAGGAATTTTCAATAAAAGTACATCCTGTGCAATACTTGAAATATACTTATGTTCATTGATTATATGTGGCTTATCTGAAACCCAGATTTAATTGAGCATCCTGTGTTTCTCCGGGCCGGGCTCTGAGGCCTCTCTCCTGGCATGCAGAGGCTGTCTTCTGAGTCTCCCCCTGATCTCCCTGTGTGTGTCCTAATGTCTTCTTCTTCCCCCTCCCCTTTTGCAGCGCTAGGGACCATACCCAGGTCCTCGAATGTGCTAGGCAAGCGCTCTACCACTAAGCTACACCCCAGCCTGCGATTTCCTCTTTCGAGGGTACCAGTCGTATTGGGTTGGGACTGGTCCTAATGACCTCATTTTAACTTAGCACCTCTTTAAAGAACCTGTCTCCACACAACCATATTCTCCGGGAACTTCAGCATCTGCCATGGGGGAAGGGAGCACAGGTGGCCCACAGCAGGAAGGGGATGAGTGTGGCATCCACCAGCCCTGCCCAGAGCTGACCACTGGCTTCACAGGCAAGAAGACAGAAGCGCCTTCCCACAGGCCAGGCAGCCAGCTGGATCTCTTGTCCCTAAAAAAAAAAGAAGCCTCCATTTATCAAGTAACCGCTGCACGGCAGGTGCTTTCCACATGGTGCCCCACTGCATCCTCAAGTGCCCGGCGGGCAGCTGTGTTCTCCTGGCCACAGGAGATTCAGAGTCAGGGTTCAGTGAGCTCAAAGGCCTGCCAGAGTTCTCAGAGCGCCCGTGACCAAAGTTTAGCCCGACCCCTGGTTGGGCCTTCTGTACATTGACGTGCCTGTTGGGAAAGCCCAGTCCACCCCCCCAGGAAGGGTGCTGGCACTGGGGCCCTAGGAAGAGGCTTGGCCCCTGTGTGGCCCATTCCCTGCCCAAACCAGACAGTTCTGCCCCGCCCCCCCCCCCCCCCCCCGCACCAGGGATATGCCCGTGGAAACAACAGGTAGCTCATGGGAACCAGAGCCTCCGGTCAATATTTGCCCAGTAATTCAAGCAGGTAATAAACAGCTTACAGGTAGCCTCCCTCGCTCCACACGAGCTTCCTCCACTGCTGGACAGGGCCCGGCCCCCGTGAGTCTGGGATCAGGCCTCTTCTCTTTAGCCGGAGGAGCAGCACATGAACCCCCAAGGGAGCTCTGAAGAATTCCGGGCTGAGGCCACCTGTAGACCAATCAAGTCAGAACCTCGGAGGTGGGACTCACGGTCCCAGGAAGTTTCCCCACGGGTGGCCACTGCTGAGAAAATGCTGCCATCAACAAGTGCAGTGACTGTTCTTAATTGTCCTGAGGACAAGAACAAGAGGTGGGGGCAAGTGGAGCCTCAGTCAAAGCCCCTCCACCTCCCACTTCCAGTGCCCCCCACGTGGACCCAGACCCAGCCCCCCATGGATGTACACACCAAGTCATACGCACACATGTGCTCACTTGTACCTACGCACAGGGACCCTGGCTCGCAAGCCGTCAAGCCGAGTCAGGCTTCTGTGGCTGGGAAGCACAGGCCACTGCTGCAGTGTACCCACAGCAGAACCCAGCGTCAGCCCCTCCTCTGGTCATGTCCATGGTCAATTCTGGGGGGGGCGATGCCGGTGTGCGCCAGCATGGAGCACCAAGGTAAGGGAGGAAGGGGGCCTCACACTTGTCCCACCACCTCTTTCCTGTGTGAGAAACGCGCCCAGAGGGGAAGATGTGTGTCCCAGGGTCGGCCAGCCTGGGCACTGGCCTGCAGAAGGACTGTGTGGGCCAGCACAGCCGTCGACATGAGTCAACCCCTCCACTCTCCCGAGGATGTTGGACGTGTCCTCAGATTCAGCACTCAGCAGCCTTGGGCAGCGGAGCTTCCCATAATTTGAGACATGAAGAGATTGAAGTAAGACTTTTTTCTCCCTTTATAAAAATCATGGTAAAATACACATAACGAAGAATTCATCATCTTAGCCATTTTAAGCATACAGTGCAGTCACAGTGAGTACTTTCATAATGGGCAAACATCACCTCTTTCCATCTCCAGAACTTTCTCATCTCCCCCAATTTGACCTCTGTACCCATCACACATTAACTCCTCCTGCCTTCTCCCTTGGGTCCCTGGAAACCCCTCTTCTGCCTCTATCTTGGGGTGCCTCACAGAAATGGAATCCTACAGTATTTGTCTCCTTGTGATTTCCTTCACTTAGTGTAATGTCTTCACGTCCCATCCATGCTGGAGCATGTCGGAATTTCCCTCCTTCTAAAGCTGAATGAGATTCATTGTGTGGACATGCTGTGTGTATCTGTCCAGTCGTGCACTGATGGACGCTGGGGTTTCTTCAGCCTGGGCTACTGTGCTGTGAGCATGGCTTTACAAACACCTCTTTCAGGCCTATTTTCAGTCCTCTTGGGTAGATACGCAGAAGTTAGAATGCCAGATCACAAGGTAATTCTGCTAATTTTTGGAGGAACCACCCTACAGTTTCCCACAGCGCTGCACAGCACGCTCGCCCACCAGCGGTGTACATGGGTCTGATTTCTCCACGTCCTTGACAACAGGTTATTTTCTGTTTGTTGTTTAGTTGCCATCCTGATGGATGAGAGGTGACACTTGTTGTGGTTTTGACTTTCCTTTCCCTAAGTTAGGATCCAAAGAAGTAGCTTCATGTGTTTCTTAGCTATTTGGATATCTTTTTTTGCAGAAATATGAAACCCTGGGCTTTGAAATACCGTGACCCAGGCTGTGGAGCTTGCAGGGCTAAGTTCACATCCAAACATCTACCTGCAGAAACTTGCTCTTAACCACTGATGTTGAGTTGCCATGAGGGTTGTTCTCGAAACAGTGCCGCAGATGCAGTAAGTGCTCAACAAATGTGAGTTAGAACCACCACCAACTTTACTGCAGCAGCTGCTATTGTCACAAGGCTTCCAAGATAGGGACTAGACAGTTTTGTCTCAGCACTCAGCTGCAAACCCAACACCATAAATGGGGGGACTATTGGCATGGTTGTGGCCAAAGGAGAAGGGATTGAGGACCATCAACAAACCATGGTGGTTTATTTCCTGTTTCAGCACTTCTCAAAAACTGGACCACGACTGGCGGGGTCAGAACAACCCAACAGAAGGCAGCCCAGCACAGCAGTTCAAGTCAACCCAAGATGTTGGCTCTAAATGAGATCCTGGGTCTCCTTTTCAGACTGACTGGACCAGATCTCTTGGTGGAGACATTTGCAGAACATGAGCCCCCAAGGAAGGTTCACTCAGTTCAACTGAGCATCTTGGCCCTTTGGTGCTGGGGCAGGGGCCTGGCTCATGGTGGGATCCATCTATATCCTTTCGGTTACAGTAAAAAAGATCTCTCACACACACACACACACACACACACACACACACACACACACAATGAAGGACAACAAGTCCCAAGTCCTCTGCCAGTGTCTTCCATTCTAAATTTCTCATAATCCTGTAGTAGTTTTACACAGAAAAAAAAAAAAGAGAGACATTTTAAAGCAACTAAAATTTTTGAGGCACCTATATATTTTTTTAACAACTTCATGGAAGTAAACCCCATACACATGAAACTACACTTATTCTGCCCATGCACTCTCTACCTTCCCACAAGACCTTCAGCATCTGAATATGTAGATTTTAAGGAAAGAAAGCATCTGAGCCCTTTCCTGGTGGGCACTGTTGGCAGAACGCCCTGGGGACATTGCCCGGAATAACAGAGCGGGTCTCGGGGGCTGGGAGTCAGTTAGGCGGGCCCAGAGGAACCCAGGCTGTGGCACACACACCACAGCTGGCCCACAGACAGAGGACAGGGATGAGCAGGGTGGTGTGGTCTCCAGAGGGCCTTCCTCTGACGGCTTCCAGCTTTCAAACTCCTGTTCTTCCCTCAGAACTCACCTCTTCCTCCAGGAAGCCTCTCCGTGTCCACAGGCGCCTCCAAGTCTTGTCTCAAGGCGGTGTCCATTGGTTGGGGGCATCTTCTTCTGGGCGTCAAACAAATGTGGAGGACTTGGGACATTCTCCTGGCCACCTCCCAACAATGAGAACCGTGGTTTATAAACCTGCCCCAAACACAAACGTCGCTCTCCTTCTCTATAATCCTTCCAAGGAAGACCTCAAACGCCTGCTGCATGCCGGATGACCTCTCTGTTGTGCCCAGCTCCTTGGCAGCTGCAGCCTGACACCCCAAGTCCTCTGCCAGTGTCTTCCTGGCTGGCCCTGCCACCCCAACTCTTGAGCGTAGTGTTTCTGGAAACTGGCCACCAGAGCAGCCCCCCTGGGCCTCAACCTGCAGGGAGAAAACAGTGGTGGGGGGCAGTGGGGGCAGGACTGAGGAGAGTGGGGTCAGAGTGTTCTTGGGAACCGAACAGCGGCGGTTGCAGGGAGTAACAACTGGCTCTACTTCTTTGCTGGCATTGCAGCTGTGGGTTCTCCCAGCTGGGGGGCCAGTGCAACCACAGCTGCATCTTGTTAAACACCAGCTGTATACCAAAGTCATTTGTGCACAGTATTCCGTTATTATCACTCCTCTGCCAGGTCGCCCAGCTCAGATGAGGCAGCACCAGGAATACCGTGACTGCAACTTACCCAGAGTCCAGGCCCTTCTCCCCAGCCCTTCCTCACCTCCAATCCAGACCCAGTGTGTAGCAAATGCAAAACCATCTGCAGGTGAGTGTGGAGCTCTCAGCCCAGGACTTCAGCTCCTTGCTGGGAGCAACCCCCCACCCCCGCCACCCCCACCCAGGCTTGGGAGAGAGGCCCACTCCTGTCCTGTTGCAGAGCCCAGCAGACGTGAGCCTGCCCGGGGTGTCCTGGTGCCCAGCTCCTGCCACAGGCTCCCGCACACCTGTCCCTGCAGCAGACCCATGGGCAGGTCAACAAGGTGGCTCCCGGTCTCAGCCCCCTTTCCATTCTCCAGGGTCACCTTGGTGATCTGTTCTCCTTCTCTGAAGACCCTTCCTGGCCTTGTCACACGTAATAAAGTGAAAGGAATTCTGAGTTTCTAAGCAACTCAGCAAGAAGGAGATAAAAAGGCAGAGCAGGAGGAGGGAAGGAGGGGGAATAGGTGGGCTGCTGCCCCCTCCCAAGCCAAGAAAGGCCCTCAGTGCCATGCTCCCCTGAGGTGGCCCAGGAAGCCCCAGGCATTTCATGTGCTTGCTGTCCCTGCTATCCCCCAGGCCCCTAGTCAAGCCAGCCTCACACAAAAGTGGCCTGTCCCGGAAGCTTTGAGACGTGAAGGAAGAGGCCTGGCACTGGCAGGACTGCCCAGGGGCAGGCACAGCCCGGAGCAGCAGCAGGCAGGCACAGGACAGCAGGGGGCTTACAGGAACTGCAGAGAAAGTCCAGACCAATGGCAGGAACTAAGCCCCTGGAACCCTGCCCATGTCCTGTGACAGCCCCCAGAAGTCTTCTTGGGGATTCTCCTGCGGAGCTCCTCCCTGTATTGGAGTCAGAGGATTAAGTCACATGCCCAAGGACCAGAGCACTTGTGGTCATAGGGACCACGAGAAGGAAGAGGCGAACAACCCCATTCTACGGATGAGGAGACTGAGGCTTCTGCCCACTTGCTCCATCCACTCAACTGCACACCCGTCCTCTGGCTTCTCAGATGGGAGGAGAGGAACTCGGGCCCTTGCCGTCGGCACTACAGCCACTCCAGCGCCTTGCTCCCTGCCTGAATCTGCCAGCACTTGTCCCCTCCCTCCCCGGAAGAAGACCCTTCTTCAGTCACTCCTGAGGGTGGAAGCCACAGGTCCCTCCCAGCCGCCTGAGGACCCAGGCTCAGCTCCTTTGACCTCCCTACAGATGCCAGTGACGAGGAGCAAGTTCAACCTCCAGTGTATTCCCCCAGCACTCGGCTTCTGCATGGTTCCTCATGACCAGATGTTCTACATCGTGGAAAATAAACACCCAGACGACTCTCCACTTCCTGCCGCATCTCGCCTGGCTCCTGGCGCAGAGCTGTGGGAGGTCGCCCTGCCCTGGGTTCAGTGGGGCTCGGGCACCTGTCCTGCCCCAGCAGGTCGCTGACGGCCACCGACCCTGGCCTCAGCTCTGCCAGGGCAGGCTCCCAGCCACAGGCTGTCGGGAATTCTGCACTACTACAGGCGATTGGTTAAAATGAACCCTCTGCTCATTGGCAGACGGTGGGGTTTTCCCAGCCACATTCAACAGCTTAATCAGAGAAAGGTGGTCCCAAAGACACCTCACATATAAAAAGTCCCTTCCTGCGAGAACTGGGGTCTTAGGGCCAACAGGCCTTCAGAAGGTATGCTGTACCGAGCGCTCCCTCTAAAACCCCAAGGCCAAAGGACATTGCCCTCCTCTTGGAAATCCTAAGGGGGAGAAAATAATTCTCTACTTATTTCTTAAAGTATACTACCCAAAACTGTGGGCTGCGGAGAGCCAGGGACATAACTAGGGCCTGGTGAAAGGCTACTCTCCAGGATTTGAATGCATTATCTGGGCCACTACGCAGCGTGAGATCATATTAAAACTGAAAATTCCTACTACCCAGTGACATTTGAGTCTTCATAGTGTCATAACACTTTGCAAGAAGTGCTAGAAGAAAGCACAGGCTCATCACCCCAACATTCATGCTCAGGCAATGACTTCCTCCCTAAGACTCCTACAGCTCGGGAAATAATACAAGAATCAATAAATGGGATGGCATCAAATTAAAAAGCTTCTGCACAGCAAAGGAAACAATTAAGAACATGAAGAAAGAGCCTACCGAATGGGGGGGAATTTTTGCTTGTTACTTTTCTGACAGAAGATTAATATCCAGAATATATAAAGAACTCCACACCCAAGAAGCAAATAACCCAAGTAATAAACGGGCAAAAGAACTAAACAGACACTTCTCAAAAGAAGAAATACAAATGACGGGCAAGTAAATGACAGTATGCTCAACATTATTCGCAATCGAAGAAATGCAAATCAAAACTATACTGAGATTTTATCTCGCTCCAGTTAGAATGACAATCATCAAGAATACAAATAATAATAAATGGTGGTGAGGATGTGGGGGAAACGGTGCACTCATACATTGTTGGTGGAATTAGTACGACCACTCTGGAAAACAGTGTAGAAATTTCTCAAAAAACTAGAAGTGGAACCACCATATGACCCAGCTATGCCACTCCTTGGTATTTACCCAAAAGAACTAAAACCAGCATGCTATCGGGATACAGCCACATCAGTGTTCATAGCAGCACGATTCACAGTATCCCAATGGAACCAGCCCAGAAGACTACCAATACATGAATGGATCAAGCAAATATACACTGAAGTTTTGCTTAGCCATAAAGAAGAATGAAAATATGGCATTTTCCTGTAAGCGGAAGAAAATGGAGAGCATCATGCTAAGTGAACCCAACCAGACTGAGGAAATGAAGGGTCAGATATTTTCTCACATACGTGGAGGCTACAGAAAAATAAGGAAAAAGTGGAGATATATATCATAAAGATATGGGAAAAATCAGAGGAGTAGAAAAAGGAGATCAAGAGGGATAGGAAAGGAGAGATAAAGCAGAATAAATTAACAAAATCACATTACATGCACATATCAACATGCCACAAAGAATTTCACGTATAGGTGTGATGAAAAGCACCAATCAGTGGTGGGTACCTGGAGGAGCAAGGGGAGGGTCAGCGGGGTGTCAGGGGAGGAGCTGGAACTGAAACGGAGTTGATCAGATTTCATACAAGTATAAGTTTGAACCCAGCTACTGTGTATAACTATTATGCTCCAGTAAAAAAGTTTCCGTATAAAAAGTGAACACAGGGCTGGGGCTGTAGCTCAGTATTAGAGCAATTGGCTGGCACGATGAGGCACTGAATTCCATCCTCAGCACCACATAAAAATAAATAAATAAATAAAATGAAGGTATTGTTCATCTACAACTAAAAAAGTTTTAAAAATGAACACAAATTATAACAAATGTTGGGTGAGGGCATGGGTGAAAGGAGCACTTATAAACTGTTAGTGGGATCATGGATTAGTATAACCACTATGGGGGCTGGGGATGTGGCTCAAGCGGTAGCGCGCTCGCCTGGCATGCGTGCGGCCCGGGTTCGATCCTCAGCACCACATACCAACAAAGATGTTGTGTCCGCCAAAAACTGAAAAATAAATGTTAAAATTCTCTCTCTCTCTCTCTCTCTCTCTCTCTCTCTCTCTCTCTCTCTCTCTCTTTCTCTCTCATTCACTCTCTCTTTAAAAAAAAATAAATAAAATCATTATCATTGTGCTGTGGGGACACAAAGATATCCAAAAAAAAAAAAAAAAAAAGTATAACCACTATGGAAACCAGTACAGTAGCTTCTCAAAAGACTAGGAATGGAGCCACAATGGACCCAGCTGTCCCACTCCTCAGTGTTTATCCCAAAGAACCAAACCCACATGCTATGGCAATATGCACATACCTGTGTATATAGAAGCACAATTCACAATACACAAATTATGTATAATTATAATGCACTAATAAAACATTTTTAAAAATAATATAACACAATGCATTCCTCAGGTTTTGTGGTGGTGTGTTTCACCTGTTGCACATCCAGAAGCAAAAAATTATAGTTATACAATTGCCTACAGTGTGTGATACTTGATGATAATAATGAATAACCACGTTTCTGATTTACATATTTACTCCACGCTTTTGTCATTATTTTCGAGTATACTCCTTCTACAGACTGCAAAAATAGTTTGCCAGCAAGAGCCTCACACCCTCTGTGTTTATCCCATCTCTTGACTGTATCGAGAGGCCATGTCGAGGGGCTGACCTGCACCACTATGCAGCTGGGATATGGAAAGTTCCCCAAAGGATCATGTGTGGAGGGCTTGGTTCCCAGGGCAGCAATGTTCACAAGTGGGGCTTTGGGGAAGTGATTGGATCACAAGGGCTCTGATCTCGTCAGTAGATCATCCATTGATGGACTTATTTTACTTTTATTTATTTATTTTGGTGCTGGGGATTGAACCCAATGGCACTCTAACACCAAGCTACACCCCATCATTTTTTAAAAAAAATTTGTTTAGTTGTAGTTGGTACGATATCTTTATTTACTTATTTATTTTTATGTGGTGCTGAGGATCGAACCCAGTACCTCACACATGCAAGGCAAGTGCTCTATCACTGAGCCACAGTCCCAGCCCCCATTCTTTTTATTTTTTATTTTGAAACAGGCTCTTGCTAAAGTGCTGAGGGCCTGGCTAAGTCGCTGAGGCTGGTCTTGGACTTGTGATCCTCCTGCCTCAGCCGGCCCAGTTGCTGGGATTACAGGTGTGGACCCCACACCTGGCCCATTTTGTTTGAGATTTTGAGGCAGGTCTTGCTCCTTTGCCCAGGCTGGGCTCAAACTTGCAATCCTCCTGCCGCAGACTCTCGAGTGGCTGGGGTGACAGGCGAGCAACAGCTCCCCTTGCTGACGGGCCCATGTTGGACTGGACTGTCGGGAGGTGGTGGGAGCTGGAGCATCTAGGGCCTGGTGGGAGGAAGGATGTCACTGAGGGAGTGCCCTGGCAGGGTCCCTCTCCACCCTGGCCCCTTCCTCACTCTCTCTGCTTCGTGGCTGCCGTGAGGTGAGCAGCCTCCTCTGCCACACGCGCCTGCTGTCATCATGTCCTGGCCCAAAGCAAGGAACCAGCCAGCCCTGGACGGAACTCTGAAACCATGAGTCGCTGTGAGTTGATTTTCTCAGGTGCCCGGTCAGGAAAGCTGACTGCAACCCAACCACCTAGGTCTGTGTCGGTGCTCTGTGGTGGCGGCGTGCCCACGAGATCCCCTGATGGTGTCATCCTCAGAACCTCTTGTCATTCCACGTGAGACTGTATTTCATATTCCAGAAATATTTCTCTCGCAGCATCCAGCACACATAATGTTGAGTCCTCATTGCATATAAAGATGCTGAGGGGCTCAGAAGTGGAGCAGCTTGCCCCCTGAGGGATGGAGCTGCAAAGTGTCTGGGGTCTGCAAAGACCCCAGACCCGCCACTCTCAAGTGCAGCCTCCTTCTCTCTGCTGAGGTGGGGAGTGGGGAAAGGCCTGGTGGGGTAGGTGCTGGGCCTCCCCGGGCCTCTGATTTGCAGGGTTTGTGTTGGACTTCGTCCTCTCCATGACTGGCGAGCAGGCTCCAGAGGTGGGACCATCGCTCAGAGGAGATGGACTCCGAGAGAGGGAGTGTCAGGTAGGACTGGATGGGCTTAGGGTCCCTGGGTCCCAGTCAGCCACGATCCACTGGGTCAGGAAGCCAAAGTATATCAGAGCCAATTTCACATATGCATGCGCATGCACATGCACACACAAGTGCACGCATGTGCGCACACACACACACAGCATGCAGAATGAATCTACGAGTTTTATTAAAGCATTTTTATTGTGGTAAAATGTGCACACATTTGCTCTTTTGACCACCTTTAAGCATATGGTTCTATGGCATCGAGTGTGTTCATGTTGTGCGACCATCCAGAACTCCTCATCTTCCCCCAATGAAAATCTGTCCCCATTAAACAACTCTCCTCACCCCTCCCCTACGCCCGGCACCCTTCATCCCATTTTCTGTCTCTGTGAATGTGACCACGCAAGACCCTCTCCTGAGTGGAATCTCACAGTATTTGTCTTCTTTGAATATGCTTAGATTGATGTCTTCAAGGTCAAATTTAGAGGTTTCTAGAGGGAGGATCTAGGGCTGGGGATGTGGCTCAAGTGGTAGCGCGCTCGCCTGGCATGCGTGCGGCCCGGGTTCGATCCTCAGCACCACATACAAGCAAAGATATTGTGTCCGCCAAAAACTAATAAATATTAAAATTCTCTCTCTAAAAAAAAAAAAAAGGTGGGAGGACCTACAGCTCTCTCCTTCCTGGTTCGATGTTCTCAGCTGACTCCCTCCACCACACCCTTCCACCCGATGGAGTCAGCCATCTATGAACTGAGACCTCTGGAACCCTATCACCAAAGCCTCAAGGTCACTTACGATTTGTCCTTGGAAAACCAGAAAGGTAGACCACTCTTCTGCTGGATGGGGCATAGGGTGGAGCCTAGGTTTTCATTTGTTTAGGTTTCTGAGTGTCTTCTTTTCTAAGTTGGAAGGACATGACCATTTCTTTGGCATCAAAAGGCTAGGAAAGAAAGTACAATTTTGTTTCTTCTTTTTCGTTAGCCAGTTGCTTTGAACTAGGAACTTAAGCTCTTAAATTTGCTAGCATGTAAGTAAAGTGGACAAGTTGTTTCAAAGGTTCAAGCATTGGAGGTGGATAATGAGTAAGGAAACTAGATTTTGTCAAAGCAATCTAGGGCAGAGAGCATCCAGAACGTGTGGTCCACACACACGTCACACACTTGACATAGTCAAAACATACTGGGGTTTAAATTAAACAAACAAGCTACAGACTTTTTGAAATTGTCTAATTTGTAGATGACTCCAGTCCCTTTGCTAATGAGATGGAATTTCACTAAATGATTATGTTGTCTGCCTTACTGCTTTATACATTTTTTGTTTTGATGCTGCATTAAGGATCTTTATTCTCATGCAGTTGTGTTCATTAAGATACTTCATTCTATTTTTCAAAAAGTAAACTGTAAATGGATTGAAGAGGGATCAGTGGAGTAGAGGAAGGCGGTGGGGTGCTCTGGTCGGCATGGAACAAGTTGTGTTCCGTGTTTTTGTGATAATGTCAGGATCATAGCCTGATGTTGAAAATAACTAAAAAGAATAAATTAAGATTTTAAAGAAAAAATTAAAATAATCCTTACATAGAGTGTTGTGGCCTGGTGAGTCGGTGAGTCAGCCTTCTCCATTAAGAGATCTAATGCCCCCCGTCGGCCTGAACCCATAAGCCCACCCTGGCCTCCCTCCTGCAGACTGCCCCCCACCCACCAAAGCCTTGTTATGAGAATGTCCTTTATCTTCCTTTCTGTCCTTCCAGACCTCCAAGAAGCTCCCTCCCTCTGCTTCTGCAAAGTCAAGGAAGCCAACTCCGGGTACCTCCTGCTCTGCTTCACTCCAGCTACACCAATGACCTGCAGCTGCCTCTGGCCACCAGCGTCACCTGGCCTCTGCGGCCTCCCGGCTCTAGAAGATCTTCTCCCAGCCGCTCAGTGAGGGCAGAGCCCGCCAGTCCCTCCCCACCCCTGCCACAGCCCCAGGCTGCCTGGGCAGCTGCACCCGACCTCAAGGTGCACAGCAGCCAGGGATTGCAACACGTGCACCTTTAGACTGCAAGTGCCACATGGGCAAGGACTCTGCTGTTTGTCTTGGCTCCACCTTTTTTATTAATTCCCTGCTGTCCTCATTTAGGGCCCCATAAAACGACAGGATTAGAAAGAAATAAATAACCAATTGGCAGTTGGTGCTCCCTTTTCAGAGGAGAGCTTGGGAGGGGTCCTACTTACCAGGTTCAGAAATGACAACATCACCTTTCACCTACCTAAGAAGCACCAAGATGCTGGCAAGGCCTCCCTGCAGGGTGGGGCCCCCACAGTTGAGTCCCAGTGGTGAGGCCAGACACGCAGGCCCGGAAAAGACCCCACCTCATCCCACCGGCTGGCTCCAGGCCACCTTGCTACCTGTAACTGTCCAGAGCTGCCCCAGATCCCTCCCCTGTGCTCCTTCCCTGTGGTCCCAGTTGGCCAAGTCCTTCTCCCTCCACCAAAGCCACCCTTCTCCTGTTTCCAGCAAAATCCCCCTATGAGACTGCCGCACCTTATTTGTAAGTGGAAAAGGAAACGAAGGGTCCTGCTCATCTCCTGTGCAGGTCCAGGGACACTGGGACTCCCTGCCCCTCCCCCACAGGTCATCTTGCTCTCTGTTCCTGGGGCTTCTGGACCCCTTGCCATCATACTGGGGTTTGCATATGACCGTCCCCCCAAAAGTCACGCCAGAATTTAACCCTCAGATCATCTGTCACTTGTGTTGAGAGGGTGGAAACTCAATCCAACTATAGCACTTGGAGGTGTGGCCTCTGGGAGGTGACTGGGATTAGATAAAGTCATTAGGGCGGAGCCCCCACGATTAAGTCCGGTGGGTTTGGAAGAAGAGGAAGTGAGACCAGACCCACAGATATGAAATGAGATGCCTGCCTCCTGCCTGTGCTGCCCATGGACTCTGCCAGCAGAAGGCCATCACCACAGGTGGCCCTCAGCCTTGAGCCTCCAGAACCATAAGCTAAAATAAACCTCTTTGTTAAGGTGAAGTAGACCTCCCAGGTATTCCACTCTAATGAAATGCTAATGAGCACACCCTGCCAGCATCGACCCCACCCGCCTCCTACAGGGACACCCTCACTTCCAGAACTAGCTTCAGGCCTCCAGGTTTTAGGACCCACATGGCTTTCATTTTCTTCCCAGGCCCTTAAAAACAGAAAAAAGAGCCGGCACAGTGGCACACACCTGTGATCCTCGCAGCTCCGGAGGCTGAGGCAGGAGGATCGAGAGTTCAAACTCAGCCTCGGCAACAGCAAGGCACTAAGTAACGCAGTGAGGCCCCGTCTTTAAATAAAATACAAAATTGGGCTGGGGATGTGGCTCCGTGGTCGAGTGCCCCTGGTTCAATCCCCGGTATTCCCCACCCCACTGCCGCCAAAAAAGAGAAAAGACAAGAGATTCCCCTTGGTCCTAGACCTTCAGTCACCCTCTTGAAGACATCTTCCAATCCTCTACCCCATCCGTCTCTTTGGCTGCCTCCTAGTTAAGGACTCAGTCACCTCCTGCTTGGGATGGGCAGTACCTCCCAATGCCCCACACACTGCTGCCAGAATTACCCTGGCAAGACAATACTAGAACCTCCATGTCCTGGAACACCCTAAGAAGGACCTTAGCACCCAGAGCCCAGCCTCCCCGCCCAGAATCACCGCCCACAGCCTCCGTGAAGAGTCCTGCAGCAGAAGGCACCCCTCCCCCTCCCTAGAGTTTGCATCCTTTAGGGGAAGGTGGAATTCAGTGAGGGAGACTTATCCTCTGACAGTGGAGGGGAGGAGCCAGGGGAGCAATAGAGGAATCAGCCTGGAAAGAGTGAGGTTACTGGAAGGTGGGGGTCGGCCCACGGGAGGGAGGAAGTGGCCTTGTGTGAGATCAAGGGCAGTGCAGCCACATGCGACAGGGGACGTCAGGCCAGCACAGCTGGGGCAGGGGGACACAGGCTTCTGCCTTCTCAAGGAGGTCAGGAGCTGAGGGAGGAGGGCGGTGTTAAAAGTTGGAGAAGAGCAAAGGTATAAAATACAGGTGATGTCAACCATGAGAACGTGTGTCTAAATGCGACAGCTCTGTCTGTCTGTCCATCTGGCACGTCCAGCCTGGCTCTCCTGCGGGTGGCTGGCCAGAGTCACAGCCAGGTGCACGCAAGGTGCTCAGCAGTTTGTGGTGGCCCACTTCCCTCTTTGTAGGGTTCGGATTTTCCAAATCTTGCCCTGGAGCATAAAATCATCTCATAGTTAAAATGGAACTGTTCATGACAGAATTAAAAGGAATTCCAGGCTGGCATCTGAAGAAAAGAAAAACCGTTGCCTCGTAGAAGAGTTTAGGAGTGCCTCGAACCAGAGCCGGCCTTGAGAGAAAGGCAAATTCTGACTCAGACTCAGTTATTATCAGGAGGGGCTGCCCCCTCAATATCTCTCTCTCTCTCTCTCTCTCTCTCTCTCTCTCTCTCACACACACACACACACACACACACACACCAGGAGATGGAGACCCAAGGAGAGGATGGGGCTCCAACGCTCTGCTGTTCCTACCATCTGGGCTCACGGGACCCCCAGACCAGCCAGAGTCTCACAGCCTCCAGCCAGCACCAAGCTGTCCACAAGCGGGCCTCTCAGGGAAAAAGAGGCCACACAATCTGGCAAAGCGTGGCCTTCAAACAAAGGTGAGGTAGGTCTGGGCTGGCCTCGGGAGAGCACAGGAGGGACACCAAGAAGGAAGCTCACACCTGCCCGCAGCTGCTGAGAGAGGACTCCCGCCAAGCTTGTCGCCATGAAAAGGGCCGACTTTCTAGTTCCTGGTTCCCTCACAGACCCCAGAGAATAGGCTCAAAACCCAGAAAGGATGGCCCCAAAAGCAAAAGCAAAAGCAAAAACAACAACAAATAGATGAATGGGACTCCATCAAACCGTAAGACTTCTGTGCATCCAAGGGCACCACCCACAGAGTGGAAATGCGTCCTAGGGAATGGGAGAAGATGAGGTTGCAAACCACCCAGTTAAGAAACAGCCAGAGATGGGGTTGTGGCTCAGTGGTAAAGCAATTTCCTAGCACGTATGAGGCCCTGGGTTGGATCCTCAGCACCACATAAAATAAATAAATAAATAAAATATATTGTGTCCACCTACAACTAAAAAATAAATATTAAAAAAAAAAACAGGCAGAGGACTTGAATAGACATTGCAAAGAAGATGTACAGGTGGCCAAAGGCAATGAGGAGGTGTTCATCATCACCCACCATTAGAGGCTGGCAAATCATGAAGAAGGGAAGTGGAGGCTAAGTAGTCAGAAAGGAGGCCTGGAGAGCCCCCGCAAGGCTGAAGGGTTCACCTGGGGGCAGCACCCATTGCTTCCCTGGCTAGAGAAGCAGGAGATGGGACCCTGCTCTGGGGGACAGTTGGAAATGATGTGCAGGTTCTCACGGGTGGCATGCTGAGTGATGGGGGGCCCCAGGACTTCCATTCCAACCAGTTCCTTTATTACACCTAAGAAAGCACCTAGGAGCCAGAGGTCCACTCAAAGCTGACCGGGGCCCCCCTGCCCTGTGCAACCTGAGCAGCAGCAGAGCAGGTGTGTCTGCTCCTCCTGCAGCTCTGGACATGGGGAAGAGACCACTCTGGTCAAAGGCCAGCTGTGGAGCAGGTGTGGGCAAGGTCAGTTTCTCCACAGGTAGGGCGCAGAGCCCTGCCCAGGCCCGACTCCCCAGCTGTCCTTGCCTGGTGCCAACGTCTCCACAGAGTCCAGGATCTTTTTCAAGAGGCAGCATGGAAATTCCAGCAGCTCCCTCGGGTCTCATTTAAGCTCCTCAACCTCCTCTGACCCCCTGGGCCCTGCGTGTCTGTCCCCATCCTTATTTCTTTATTACCCAGACCAAGACTTCCTGCTTTCCCCAAAGCCCCCGGCACACACCAGGGCTCCTGGCATATTTGCAGCCATGTGAAGAAGCAACCTCCTCCTGGAGCCTGCTGCTCCTCGAGGGCACAGGGCAAGGGGACCAGTCTGTCGGCTCCAGGTCTTCAGGGCTCCTGCCCGGGAGAGTTGGTACCTGCGCTTCCCCTGGGGTAGTCTAAACAAGCATCTTCAGAAAAAAAGACATTTATTGCCAAGACAATCGGAGATAAGGGAGGATCATCTGTCTGCCCAAATGACTCGGGCTGGGCCTGCGCTGCGGCGTTGTCAGAGTGATTTTAGCCCAGGCCCTGCGAGACATGAGTCTCTTACAAACTCTAGATAAGGCCCCGTCTTTATAGAGCTCGGAGGAGTTGAGGGGAGACAGGAGTTGCGGCGGCGATAGTCCCTGCTGGAGATAAGGAGAATATATATTTTGTTTAAGCAAACCTGTCCGTAGGCAGGAGACGCCAATGAACTGGCATTCATCAAATCCTTTTCTGATTTACACGAATACCTGATTCCCCCGATAAGGAAAAGTGTAAGTCAACACTGCTCTGTTGTAATTGGGTGTTACCTGCCCAGATACCGGACTTTTTATCTACAGATCCCTTTGCAGGCTCCCTCCAGCTTTATCTGCGTCTTAGGTGTGACTAAATTGTCGTGTGTGCTTGTGTGTGTGTGTCTGTGTGTGCGTGCACGCATGTGTGTGAGCAGGGTGGGGGTGGGGAGCTCCAAAGATTTGCTCCTGAACAGGATCTGAAAAAATGCCACAGAGAGGTGGTGACTTGGAGTCCAAAGAGGAAAAGGAGGAGGTGGCGGGAAAGTGATGGACCCACTTAATAATCAGACCAAAGCCGCCTGCCGCTGTCTCCTCCACAGAGCTCTGTCTGCTCTCCATCAGCCCCAACACCGGGAAACCGGGGCTGCCCTGATAAGAGGCCAAAACTGTGCTAAATCATCCCACACCTCTGGACTCAGTTTCTCCATCTATGAAAGGGAAAATTATATCCACCCCTGTGCATCTATCATGAAGATAGATGACCTGCATTACGCCAAGTGATCTTCGAACAGGAAGGCTGGTGGATTAAATAAAGATTTACAAAGAATTATGTCCAAATGATCCTTATTTATGATGTGCTTCGTGAAGGTAATAGATGGTAACTGGAAGGGACCCCAGGGAGAATCTACTTCCAGTACCTCCTTTTCCGAGTGAAAAAAAAAGTGAGGCCCAAATTAAAAAGGGACTTACCCAAAATAAACTATTCCCTTCCCCTTCCTCTGCTAGGAAGGAAAGAATTCTATGCTGCAAGTCACTGGTAACTTCAAGCCTACTCTTCCAGCCTGAATAGTGATACTTGGGAAGAATTTTTAGCAACATAGAAAAACAGTTTTGATAAAATGCTAATCGCATAGCAGGATACATAAATAATAGTGGGTATCCTACAACTGCAACTGTGCAATATGGTCTGTACAGGAAAAATAATACAGCGGTGGTCCCCCATTATCCAAAGTTTTGTTTTCCACGGTTTCAGTTACCAGTGATAGACTGTGGTCATATTAAATAGAAAATAAATAACTCATACATGCATACATTTTGAATTCCATGCCTGAGAAGCATGGTGAAATCTCGTGCCACCCCTGAGCATGAATCATTCCTTTGTCCAGCATATCCATGCTATGCATGCTACCCTCCCAATTGTAACTCGGTAGCCATCCTGGATATCAGATCAACTGTCCATCACAACACAACATTCCTTCCATCTTAGGTGTGACTAATTTGTCCTGTGTGCTTAAGTAGGACCCTGACACTACATCCCCACACCTGTGATGGACCCAGTACAGTTTAGTAAGGATTGAGAGAGAGAGCAAGAGAGAGAGAGATCACAACCATATAACTTTCATTATAGTACATTGCTATAATTGTCCTATTATTTGTTATTATTGTCAATCTCTTACTGCATTTAATTAAAAAATTACTGTTTATCACAGGTGCGTACATAAGGAAAAATCACATAGTTTGGTACTATCTGCAGTTTTAGGCATCCACTGACCCTGGAACGGTAGTCCCCATGGATAAGGGGGTGGAATCTTATATTTCAAAATAAATGAAAATAGTTGTGTTGGGGTGAGGGGGGGGTGTGAGTTTAAATTTTTGTTTCTGTTATTCTGTTATTATTATGTTTAAAAATATTGTGTTCTCTTTATAAAATTTTTAGACACAATATAGAAATGTTTAAAATAGAAAAAATGAAACCACCTTCCTTTCAACTCCCAAGCCCCAGTCATGTTCTCCCAGGTGATGAGCTGCCCCTCCCTTCCTTCCTTCCTTCCTTCCTTCCTTCCTTCCTTCCTTCCTTCCTTCCTTCCTTCTTTCTTTCTTTCTTTCTTTCTTTCTTTCTTTCTTTCTTTCTTTCTTTCTTTCTTTCTTTCCAGGGCAAAGAAAACCCAGGGCATTCTACCATTGAACTACCACCTTTTTTTATTTTTGAGACCAGGTCTTGCTAGTTGCTAAGGCTGGCATCCAACTTGTGGTCTTCCTGCCTTGGCCTCCCAGGTTGCTGGGGTTACTGCCACCTGCCACTACCACACCTGGCAGTAATGAGCTTTAGATTTGCACTCTTTCCAGACCTTTCTTAGATACAAACCTGAACCTAAGAATTTGTATTTGTGTGTTTGCTCATTTAAAGGGGGAAGCTCAGTGACAGAGCACTTGCTCAGCATGCACAAGGGCCTGGGTCCAATCCCCAGCACCACAATCATAATAATAAAATAAATACAAGGAGCGGTGGTGGAAATTCTCAGGTGTCACTGTAACCAAGCACAAGCTCTACTGCGACAACAGGCCAAGTGGGGAAGATGCCCTCCCAGCAAGGCCACCAGGAAACGTGCCTTGCAGCTGGCTGAGAACAGAGTCCACACCCTTCTGCAGGGAGACTTTACTCCCAGAAGGACACTGACTCAGCCTGTCTGCTTGCACCCAGCCTCGGGCTGTTGGCCTCACGGACTCTGCCACCTCTGGTGCCATCACAGGTCAGTTTGGCGTTGGGAGGCTCTCAGACATCACTGAGTCAGTGCATGTGAGTGACTTGAACAAGCAAATAATAAACAAGAAGTAAGGTGGCAGTGGGCGGAGCTCTAGTGTCATGAGTATGCAATATTCCCGGAGTCCACCATCCTTCATGATCCAGCTCAAATACCATGTTTACAGAACATTTGCTTATTTTTAGTTCTGGGTTCTCGTAATGTACTAATCCAAACTTTGGAACAGAATGTTTTCATGATTCAGGCATCCTCGGGAGATGCCCACATACTCCTATACTGTCCCCACCAACATCAGAAACACTTGGAGCAGCTTCTCCCTATCCAGGGTTGCCAGCTTTAGTAAACAAATCATGGTTTATCATTGTTATCATCAGTAGGAAAGCTGGTTTTAATAATTCTGATACTCTTGTGTTATAATCAGCTACCATATTGAATTCTTTTGTGAGTTTGCACACTAGTCAGGGATCAGTGAGGAAACAACCTACATCAGTCATTTTCACAGAGATCACTTCATAAAAGAATTGTGAACTAGGCATCAAAAAACTAAAAAAGCAACAAGATAGCCTGTGTTATGTGGGTCGAAACTATAAAGGCAAGTATCACTCCTCGGGCTGGATGGTCAAAAGGAAAAGGTTGAGATGAGTAACACACAGCCACTCGGTGACAAGGCCCCAGAGCTACACCTGTGCCTCTGAGGAGGTAGGGCTGGCAGATGGTATTGGCATCTCTGCAGTGTCTACCAGGACAAGAAAACTGGAATCTAGATTCAGCTGCTACGACCACAATGATCTGCTGCCAGGCGCAGTGGCCCATGCCTATGATCCCAGCAGCTCCAGAGGTTGAAACAGGAGGATCGAGAGTTCAAAGCTAGCCTCAGCAACTCAGTGAGACCCCGTCTCTAAGTAAAATACAAAATAGGGCTGGGGATGTGGCTCCGTGGTGCCCCTGAGTTCAATCCCTGATACCACCTCCCCCCCACCAAAAAGAGAATGATCTGCTGCTGCCAGGATGCAGAGACTGTGGTCAGACACTGAAGACACGAGAAGCAAAGAGAAAGAAGCACCCCGCCCCTCCCCAGGCCCCAGCCTCCCTGCACACCTTGGTGGCAGAGTAACCAGCCAGAAAGGCAGGGTGTGGTGTACAGTCCCTGCCCGAGCATCAGAGGGTGACATATAGAAAGGTGACTTTGAAGCTCCAGGACTGTTAGACTTGCACAGTGTGCAGATAAAAATGGCTCTGCTTCCTTTCTTCCAATTTTTGTGTCTTATGTGTTTCTTATGCTATTGGATTGGCTTGTGTTTACAGAATAGTGATGACAAGCATCTTTCTTTTATTCCCTGAAATGAGAATTCTTCTGGTTTTTCTGGTTATAAAAATATCTTTCTAATTTTTATTAAGAAGTTCATTTTTTAATTTTAATCAGGAAATAATGACTTTTGTTAAATGTCTTTTTGTTCCTATTGGTATAATGTAATTGTATAGTTTTTCGTCTTTTGACTGAGTACTATGATACATTTTATTAATTTGTTTCTTAATATTAAATCACTTGGCTTCATAAAAGTAATGCATGTTTGATATTAATATCTTATTTTTATTTGCTATTTATGTCAGTACATAATATTTTATCCATTTTGAATTGTTATATCAATAGTAAAAAGAATAACTTAACATCAAACTATAACTTTTTTTTTTTAAAGAGAGAGAGAGAATTTTAATATTTATTTTTTAGTTTTCGGCGGACACAACATCTTTGTTTGCATGTGGTGCTGAGGATCGAACCCGTGCCACACTCATGCCAGGCGAGCGCGCTACCGCTTGAGCCACATCCCCAGCCCAAACCATAACTTCTTAAACATCTAATTTGTGTCAGTTTTGTCTTTCATTTTAAAAAACAAATCCTACGATTATTATCATCCCATAGATCTTTGAGTTGTGTAGTGATTCTCCCCCCAGAATCAGAAGTGTCCATATGGTTTTGTTTGTGTTCTTAGAACTGCTTTACGAACTGTTCCTTGCTCTTCCTTTCCCATTAACTGTCAGTTCTAGGGGCTGTACACTCACCTGCTTCTTCAGGAGCCACCGCCACCCCCAGTGTTAATTTGCTGCTTCTGATTTCCTTGGATTAGGAAGCCAAATGTTCAATTTTTTTCAATCTAAAAAAATATATACATAAGACTGTCACTTGGAGAAGTTAGGAGTATCCTGCAATGTTACTCATATCCCTCCTGTTAAGTATGGCTAAAACCCTGAGCAAATGTAAGAAGACTGTAAGGGAGGGAGAAGGCAGATGGGCTAGGGAACTCAGGACCAAGAAGGACAGAAAAGAGAGTTGCCAAGTGTTCCTTTTACCCTAAGCATCCTATCCTGGGTGATGGAGAGGCCAACAACCCAAAAATACTAAATGGCACAAAACAACAACAGCAAAATAATCTTGCTCTTTCTGGCCAGAAGAGGAACCCACAGCAAGATGGACAGCTCCTGGACTATAAGTACAGGCCCAGCCAGACAGCACAGAGGAAGGATGTGAAGATCCTCGGCTTCCACCCTGCCAATGCCTCAGACCCCCAACTCCCCAACGGGTGGTGTCAGGCCCACTTAGAAATGAGGCCTTTGTTTCATGCAGCAGCATGAGGCTTCCCATTCTGCACTGTCAATGAAGGCCACAGAGGAGCCTGGGCTCAAGCCCACCTCTCAATCAGAGGCAGACTTTCACCACCATGGCGGGCACCGGGAGAGTCTGCTGTTCCCAGGCAGGGTGACTGCAGGAGCAACTTGGGGGGGGCCTGAACCCCAGGGCTGCCCAGTGGAAGCCAGGAGCAACCCCTTTCCTGGGCTCCCTCCACCCAGTATCAGCCGAGGCCAAGTGCAGAGCTTTGACTGCCACCCCCTCCTGAAAGTGACGAGATCAAGGCCCCTCTTCCACCTCCATGGTAGTGCAGAGACCTCCTGTCATGAATATCTAGATAAAATCTGGATTCTCATAACAGTACACAAAATGTTCTGGTTTCAATTGGAAATTTCTCATCCTACCAAGAACCAGAAAAACACTCCACTGGTAAGGAGAAAATTGACTGACAAGGATTGTGTTAATATTATGTGACAAGGATTTCACAGCTGTCATCATAGAAATTCCTCAACGAACAATTGAGGAATTTAAGCAAATGTTTCTATATTTTCATTTAAGCAAATGAAAATATAGAAACTTTGAGCAAGGAAAAAAGATATAAAGTTTTAGAATCAAATAGGGCTGGGGCTGTAACTCAGCGGTAGAGCACACATGTGAGGCACCGGGTTCAATCCTCAGCACCACATAAAAATAAATAAATAAGGCGACTGGGTTCATCTACAACTTAAATATATATTTTAAAAAAAAAGAAGAATCAAATATTTTAAAACTGAAAAATATTGTAACCAAAATTAAAAATTTGGTAGGTTGGGCTCAGCAACCAAACACAAGTGACTGAGCAAAAAACAGTGAACTTGAAAATAAAGCAATGGGAATTACCCAGTTCAAACCACAGAAAGAGGACAGATGTGAGAATGATAAAACCGCAGAGGAGAGGGACTGTATCAGATGACTTAGCTTTCATGTCACTGGGAAAGAAGAAAATTGAGAAAGTCTTAAAAAGAAGAATGATGAACATCTACGAATCTCGCAAAAAAAAAAAAAAAAAAAAAAGATAAATCCACTATTTGAAGAAGCCAAGTGAAATCAAACCTCAAACAGTGTATCGCAAGGACATTCAGGCCAAGGTTCATCATAGTCAAATTTTGGAGAAAGAAAAATTTTTAAAAGCCGAGAGGGTTAAAAAAAAAAAACCAAAAACCTGACCTAAGATGGCAAGTGACAAATCCACTGGGATGACAGCAGATTTGTCAGAAGAAACCACACAGCCCTGAAAGAAATGACAGAACAGTTTCTAAGTGCTAAAAGAAAAAGACTGTTGGTGAGGGTGTAGTGGCACAGGCCTGCAAATACCAGCTACTTGGGTGGCTGAGGCAGAAAGGAGGATTGCAAGTTCAAGGTCATCCTAACCCCGCCTCAAAATAAAAAATAATAATAATAATAAAATAAAACAAATTGGGGGTGCAGTTTAGTGGTAGACTTCTCTGGGTTCAACCTCCAACACTGCAAAATAAATAAATAAATAAATAAATAAATAAATAGGGTGGGGACGTAGCTCAAAGGTAAAGCACCATCAGCACTGCAAAAATTAACTAATTGAATAAGAGAGGAAAAAAGAAAGAATGTCCACCCCAAATTCTATACCCAGCAAAAATATTCTTCAGAAATGAGGGGTATATCAAGATATTTTCAGGTAAAGGAAAACAAAGAAAATTTGTTGCCAAAAGATCTTTTTTAAAAATGGCTAAATAGAAAGAAACTGAAAGATATTTTCTAAACAGAGAAAATAACAAAAGAAAGAATCTTGGAACCTCGGGAAGGAAGAAAGAACAATATAAACATGAAAATAGGAGTAAATACAATAGATTTCTTTTTCTCTCTTCTTGAGTTTTTAAAATTATATTTGAAGTTGAAGCAACAACTGTATCACTTCTGTGGTTCTTGATTTAGGTACAGGAAATACTTAAAATATATACTATAAGTTAGAGAGAATAAAGGAACCTAAAGAGAATTAATTTTCTGCACTTCACTCAACCTAGTACATGTGGGTATTAGTAGATAGTATATGTGTAATGTCATACCCATAATACCCAGTAAAAAAGCTATACAAAGAGATATGCTCGAATGCACCACAGAGAGAAAAAATGAATTCTAAAAATTATTAAAGTAATTCATAGGAGAAAAATAAATAACATGGGGAAAAAGGAACAACTAAACTCCGAATATATTGATAATTACATTAACTGTAAATGGTCTCAATACATGAATTAAAAGACAGGACTTGGCAAAGCACATTTAAAAAATAAAATATTGCCCAACTCTATGCTGTCTAGAAGAAACTCACTTCAAATATAACAACATAATTTGAAAGTAAAAGGATGAAAAAAGTATACCACACAAAAACCAGTCAAAAGAAAGTAGGAATGGCTATATATGAGGTAAAGTCCACTTCAGAACAAAGAAAATTACTGACTATAGAGGAGGATATGGCCTTTTGATAAAAGGGACATTCCATCAAGAAGACAGACAGCCTAAACGTGCATGCACCAAACAACAGAACTTCAAAATATGCAAAATAAAGACTAACAAAATTAAAAGGAGACAGGAATAAACCCACAACTGTAACATTTCTTTATCAACAGTTGTTGATAGAACAATGAAACAAAAAATTGGCAGACAATTAAAGGAATTTAAAAAACAACACCAATCAAAACAAAATAATCAACATTTATACAACACTCAACCCAATAAAGCAGAATATACCTTCTTTTCAGATTTCATGGAACAAACATCAACCATATTCAGGGCCATAAGATAAACTTCAACAAATTTAAAGACCTGAAATTATATACTGTTTCCTTGACCACAAAGAAATCAAACAAAAATTAGTAGCAGAAAAATAACCAGAAAATACCCACACACTTTGGAGACTAAATGATACCAATCTAGGGGCTGGGGATGTGGCTCAAGAGGTAGCGCGCTCGCCTAGCATGCGTGAGGCACTGGGTTCGATCCTCAGCACCACATAAAAATAAAATAAAGGTATAAAAAAAATGATACAAATCTAAACAATCCATGGTTTGACAGCAAATCTCAGGGATATTTTAAAAATACATTGAACTGAATGAAAATAAAAACACAACAACAAACGTTGAGGGACATGAGGAAAGCAGTTCAGATGAGATTTATAAACAGATCAAGAGTCTCAAATCAACTATCCAAGATCCTACCTTAAAACACTAGAAATATAAGGAAAAAAAAAATCAATCCAAAGCAACAGAAGGAAGGAAACAATAGAGAAAAGAGCAGATATCAATGAAACTGAAGGCGGAAAAATAGTTTTAAAAGTTGATAAAGCAAAAAGCTGGGTCTTTGAAAAGATTGGTAAAATATTAAGAAATTCTAGCAAAACTGAAAAACTTTTTAAAAGGGGTGAAAACACCAATTACCATGATTAGGAATGGGTTATTACTCCAAACCTCTCAGGCATCAAGAGACAATAATACTGTGATCAACTGTACACACATCAATTTGACAATTCCTCAAAAAGGGAAAACTATCACCAAGTGGTGGGAGATGAGGACCGAGGGGGAAAATGCTAGGGAGTGATATTGGCCAAGTCATATTGTTATATTGTGTGCATGTACCAATATCTAACAACAAATTCCATCATTATGTACAACTATAATGCACCAATAACAGAATGTAAAAAAATTAAAATATTTTTTAAAAAGTTACTTCTCTCTTTTCTTCAAAATCTAACTGAAATCAAAATCTAATTGTGAAAGAGTTTTTCAATTACAAGTGTCAGCATCAAACACTGTGCAATCTTGCCACCAAGGAAATCACTTTAACATTGTTACCTATGTCTCAAAATATTATATATGTTCATTATTAATTCAAAATGATAGCCATTGTTAAGCCTGCTACTATAGCCTGCTATTTAATGCTTTAATAAAGCAGCACTAATTGTTTTCAACAAAAAAGTACGAACTATTGCAATTCACATAATGTGAAAGAGACCACTTAGTCCTACAATTTTTAAGAAAGTTGAACTTGCAATTAAAACTCTTTAAAAAGAAATACACAGGCCTACATGATTTCACTGGAGAAGTCTTCCAAGTGTTTAAGGAAGAAATAACATCAATCTTTCATAATCTCCTGCAGAAAATGAAAATGAGGGTAACATTTCTCAATGCATTTTATTATTTTCCAACTCGTCTGTTGTCCTGACTAGAACACTCGGTGTTGGACAGAACCTGTGAGAACAAAAATCCTTGTCTTTTTCTCAATCTTGGGGAAAACATTCAGTCTGATACCAAAATGAGACTAATACACAAAAAGAGTACTACATCCCAATAGTCTCTTATTTATATAGATGTGTATTATTAGCAAAATATTAGCAAATAATAGATTTATTCCAAGCATGAAGAACTGGTTCAATATCTGAAAATCAACCTACGTGATGTATCACATTTACAGGCTAAGAAAGATAAATCATATGACCATTTCAGCTGGTACCAAAAAATAAAGGCTTTGACAAAATTTGATATCAATTCATGACAAAAATTATGAAAGGAGGAATAGAAGGAACTTCTTCAACTTGACAAAGAGCACTTATTAAAGACCAGTAGCACAATAGGCTGGGAGGAAGGAGTGGAGATTCACTGGAGGGGGGATGGGGGATGGGGGATGGGGAGAAGGAGGGAGGATGGGAATGGGCAAGACAGTGGGATGAATGGGATATACTTTCCTATGTTCATATATGAATACACCCCCAGTGTGACTCCACATCGTGTACAACCACAAGAACGAGATTTTAATATAAAAAGTATAAGCATAAAACTTTTTTTTGCCATGTGTATATGACATGTCAAAATACATTCCACTGTCATGTATAACCAAAAATAAACAATTTTTTAAATACCTATGGCTAATGTATTTAATGGTGAAAGACTGAATGTTTTCCCCAAGATTGAGAAAAAGACAAGGATTTTTGTTCTCACAAGTTCTGTCCAACACTGAGTGTTCTAGTCAGGACAACAGACGAGTTGGAAAATAATAATGAGAGGAACACAGATCAGAAAGAAAGAAATGAAAGTATGCCTGTTTGAAGATAACTTGATCATTTACATAGAAAACTCCAAGGAATCTACAAAAAACACTCCTAGAGCTAATAAATGAGATCAGTAAGGGTTCAGGAAATAAAACTCACAAGCAAAAATAAATTTTATTTCTATATGATAGCAATGAATGAGTAGAAACTGAAACTAAAAACACAATATCCTTTGTAATTACTCTCCAAAATAGATTATTTTTAAAATATTTTTTTAGTTGTAGATGGACACAATACCTTTATTTTATTTGTTTTTATTTTTATGTGGTGCTGGGGATCGAACCCAGTGCCTCACGCATGCTGGGCAAATGCTCTACCACTGAGCCACCACTCCAGCCCCCAAAATAGATTCTTAAATGTAAACTAACAAAACATGTATAGGACTTATATACTGAAAATAACACTGGTGAAAAAAATTTAAAAAATTAAATAACTTGAGGGACATACCATGTTCACAGATTAGAAGACTGAACATAATAAAAATGTCACTCCTCCCAAAATTCCTACATAGATTTAATGCAATTCCTATAAAAATCTCAGGAGGATTTTGTTTTGTAGATGAGATTAAGATTATTGTGAAAATCTATACAGAAAAGCAAATGAACTAGAAAATGATTTTGGAAAAGAATAATGACTTATGCCGCTATAGTAAAGCACGCAGTAGCAGTGGTGGGGAGAAGACACACAGGTCAATGGAACAAAACAGAGAGCCCAAAATAGACCCCCAACACACACAGCCAAGTGCCCCCTGCAAAAGCAGTTCAGAGAGGAAAGGTACTCTTCCTGACAAGAGGTGCCAGAGCAATGAGACACACACAGGGCAAACAGATAAACCAACTTTTTTTTTAATATTTATTTTTTGAGGTGTAGATGGACACAACACAATGCCTTTTTAATTTTTTTTTATGAGGTGCTGAGGATCGAACCCGGGTCCTGCCCATGCTAGGCAAGCATTCCACCGCTGAGCCACAATCCCAACCCCCTAGATAAACCAACTTTGAACTAAACTCACACTTACATGCAACTAACTCAAAATGGACTCGAGATTTTAATATAAAAAGTATAAGCATAAAACTTTTAGAAAACTACAGCGTGGGACATGGAGAAGACTGGCTAGACATGACATCAATAGTCAAGTCCATCCATATGAGAAACATCAGAATGCATCAAAATTTAAAACTTCTGTTCTATGAAGACCCTCTTAAGATGAAAAGACAAGCTGTGGATGGGGAAAAAAATACTTGTAAACCATGTGTCTGACAAAGGACTCACACTTAGAATTTGTAAAGAATCCTCAAAGTTCAAAAGCAAGAAAAAAAAAAAAACAGCTCCATACAGGGACATTTTATTTCAACAATTACATAGGATGGCAAATAAGCATATGAAAAAAATTAACCTGACTAGCCAGAAGGAAAATGCAAATTAAGACCACATCGACTCTCACTACACAATTACCAGAACAATAAAAAAGTAAATGAAAGTAACAATACCCAAAGCCAATGTGGAAAAATTGGATCTCTCACATATCATCACGCTAGAGCATAAAATAGTACTGCCACTTTAAGAGGAAACTTGGCAGTTTCTTAAGAAACTGAAAGGCTTGAGGCAGGGGAAGCACTGAGTTCAATCCCACAAATAAAAGAAAAATGAAACTAAATGTACACTTCATATATGGCCTGGCAATGACATTCCTGAGCAGTTGTCCTAGAGAAGTGAAAACTTATGTCCAGGAAAAAAAAAAAAAGACAACTGTACACTGGTCTTAGCAGCTTTATTTCCAAGAACTGGAAACAACCAAAATGCCCCTCAATGGGTAATGATTAAATAAACTACCGTATGTCCATATCCTGTACAGCAATGAAAAGAAATGAACTAATTATGTATGAAATTACTTGGGTGGATCTCAAGGACTTGCTGACTGTCACATATGGCATTATTTTATTTAATAACATTCTCAAAATAACCAAATTACAGAGGTGGAGAAAACTGTTGATTGCCAGGGATTGGGGATGTCAGAGGGGAGGGGAATGGAGAGCACAAGGGGTGGTCTTCACCGTGATGGCCTGGTTGCATCTTGACCCAGTGGTGGTTACAGCCACCTACATGTGATGAAATGGCACAGAGCTTAGCACAAACATTGTACCAATCTCAAGTTCCTGGGGTGGGTGGTGTACAATAATTATATATGATAGACTCTTTGGGGAAGACTGTCAAGTACATGGAATGTGTATGTACTATCTTTGTATCTTCCCAGGAATCTTAATTTCAAAGTTAAAAAGTGGAAGTCTTTTCTTCACATTTTAATAGCACATATCTCTTTCAGTAAAATACTAACAATGGTCAGGGATGCAAACAATGATCAAACCTTCTTGCTTTTAAAACATGTAATGTTAAGGAAAGCTTGATCATTGAGAATTTGATATATTTGTCAGGCCATAAGAAGAAAAGAGATTCGGCATCTCCTCATTTCTACAAGTCAATCCACCAACAGAATTATGGATTATTCTGTGAATTATGGCCGTGTTGTTAGCCAATACTCTTTCCGTTGCAAAGGTCCAAAAAAATCAAATTAGCTTAATAAAGTTTTGCACAGTTGAATCTTGGGGTCTCAGCCATGTCAGCAGGGTCCCTGAAGATGCATATTCTACCAAATTTGGAATTCCAGTGGACAGATGGCTTCTGCTCATTAGCTCTGGCTGGAAAGTCCCAGGAAAATTCTAAGGGGATGTTTAAACTGGCCAAACTTGGGACACCTGTTATCTCTGAGCCACAGGGAATGGATGTCCCATGGGAAAGAGGATTCTGCCACTTGGTGCTGAGATGAGGGAGGCCTTGTGCTAGGACACACCTTCCCCCAAGATCCACTTGGCCCTGAAAAAGGAAATTTCCAGATGTCCTGCCCTGAAAACTTTATGCTCCAGGCGGAACACAAGATGAACTCAAATTCACAAACCCAAAGACTAGAGACAGGAGAGGGCAAATATGCACCGCTGAGCCTCAACCTTTCGGAAAGACACTGATCTGACTGGGGATCAGTAGAGCGTGAGCGTGAGCGTGAGATGCTGAGCTGGTCTCTGAGTGACTGGAGGGCCTGAGATTGCATGCCTCTGGTAGGGGGAGGCTTCCAGGGACAGGTTCCAAAAAGGGGAAGCATGAAAACCACTTGGTTCAAACAGGATAACAGATGTGACCACGTCGTCCACCGTAGACTGCTACACACAAAGCCAGGAGTGTGAGCAGAGCTTCCCAAACTAAGGAAGGGTACGAGAAGCTGAAGGTCAGCCTGGCAGAGCAAGAGTACAAACTCGGAAGCCAGAAGCCCTGAACTCAAGGCCTCCCTGTAAATCAGATAGATGGAGAAGAGAGGACACACCTGGGCAGAGTGTGGGTCAGTGGTGGGGGCTTGCCTACAGGCGGCAGGCCCGAGTTCCATCCCCAGCACGGCAGAGAGGGAAGGAGAGAGAAGGCACAGAGCACTCAGCACAGTGCCTGGTACTTGGTGAGACTCCACAGCGTGGCTCCAGTCCAGGGTCGCCAACATCAGCCTGCAGGAGCAAAGGAAGCAAGGCTGACTTAGTCGCAGGGCTGACCCAGAAAACCAAGCCAGCGTGGAGGCAGACCAACCCACTCCAGGATGGCTCTGCCGGGATGCCTGGCGCTGCACATGAGAGACTTCCAGGAAACCTCTACTGAACCTAGCAGATGGCAGCCCCAGGAATGAAAATGCTCTGGGTTTAGACACTGATGAGGGCTGTGCAGGCTGGTGATCATCTAAAACCCACTGTACTGTGCATGTAAAGACGAGTTTTATGACATGTGAATTGTATCTCAATTAAAAAAAAAAAAAGCAACTGAAGACTGGCAAGCTGGAGCAGAGAGCAGCTGTCAGAAAAGGGCGGAGCGTGGAGTTCAGTCGGAATGTGGCTGAACCCCTTGCTTTCAAACTGTCCTCGCCCCTGCCCACACCACACAGACTCTGGGCAGTTCCAGAGTTGCTGAGATCTCAGATGCAAATAACTGTCACCCACCAGAATGAAGTGACTTAGGGCATCCTAGTGCCAAGGGTGGTGTGTTCCAGTATCCCTGCCACAAGCCAAGAGAAGCTGCCCAGCTAACACTGCACAGTCATGAGCTCCCGGGCCTGTGTGCTCATGTCCAGTTAAGAACGGCCTGGCCACTGGTTGACACAAGTGGCCAGAGCAGGGTCTCTGGGCTGAATGCAAGCCTCCTGCTGCCCACAGCTGATGCTGATAATGGTCACAGCAGCAATGACTAACATTTTTAGCACCAGGCATCATACTTCTGATTCCATAGAAGTTAGCACATAACTTTTGAGGAGAAAAAAATTATTACTGTACCCATTGGACAGATTTAAAAGGATTCTGGATGTTCATTAATCTCACACCAGAGGAGGAAATATAATGTCCAGAGACTGTCTTTTAATTATATGCTTAGAGTCAAATATTGCAAAACAGGACAGTGTCCTGAAGGGAAGTCGGGTTTCAAGAGCTGTTTGAGGCGAAAAGGTCAGATGGCGAGGAGCCTGTCCCTTTCTGCCTTTGATTTTAGCAATGGATGCATCACAATCTGATAATAAAAATTAATAAAAAGTGTGTGTGTGGCTGAATACAGTGGTACACACCTGTAATCCCAGTGGCTCAGGAGGCTGAGGCAGGAGATTGCAAGCTCAAAGCCAGCCTCATCAAAAGCAAGGTGCTAGGCAACTCAGTGAGACCCTGTCTCTAAATAAAATATAAAAAAAGGGCTGAGGATATAGGTCAGGGGTTGAGCACTCCTGGCTTCAATCCCTGGTTTAAACAACAACAACAACAACTCTGTGTGTGTGTGTGTGTGTGTGTATACATGTGTTCCTGGGTGTGAATACTGAAATCACAGGAGGGGCTGTAGGTAGCTCAGTGGTAGAGCCTTCCCAAGGATGCAGTAGGCCCTGGGTTCAATACCCAGCATCACATCAAAAAGATAAAAATAAAGAACAGGGAAGGAGTGTCCTTAGAAAGTCTCTGGCCCTCTCACAGGTGTGGATTTTCTTTTCTTTCTTTCTTTCTTTCTTTTTTTTTTTTTTTTTTTTTTGAGACAGGATCTTGCTAAGTTGTCCCGACTGGCCTCAAACTTGCAATCCTTTGGGCTCAGGCTCCCCAGCAGCCGGGATTAAGGGGTGCCCACAGTGCCCCCCAAGCTGGTGTGGATTCCCAGTGACTTTTGGAGCCTGGCTGGTGTTTCCAATAGTTACACTGCTGTCTCGGTCATTGTCCTCGTGGACAATGGGCTGAGCTTCTGCCCCAACAGACCAAGTGCAGGAATACAGGAGACCACCAGCTTCTGCCGAGGACAGGCCCACTCACAAGTTGCTGGAAGGTGGCTTCACTAACTCTATGCCCACAGTTTTCCTGGGTCCATGGTTCTGTCTAAGGACCCTACCCTGGGCAGTGAGGGACCCAGGGTTCTGATTTCCCTTCCAAAAGACTCCCTGGCCTGGCTGGATCAAACTAGGCCCAGGATGGTGGCATCCCAGATCCCCCCCAAATACATAAAAGTTCTGGAATGTCTGAAGCTGTAGGGGACAAAAACTAGGTCTCCTCCCACCTCAAAAAACAATTCATAAATTAGAGAGAAGTGAAAACACACAAAGTGTCATTAGTATTTGCACGAATGTTTATTTATTGCTGTTTTTATCCTGAACCACAGAAATGCATTCTCTCTGCTAGCATTTTTTCCTAGACTTTGGTGGCTTCATAATGTTCTGGGGTCACTGGTAGAGCTGCCATAGGTCCCATGGCTACCGCCCTATGAAACGGGAAGTTCTCCTCCCTAAACCTCTGGTAAAGAGGTGTTCTGTCTACTCCTATGCAATCCTCTGAGAACTTCGCGTTCCACCTTCTTCCTTTGTTCTCTTTGGTAAAATTCCTGAGCAAGCAAAACAAAATCTGCATCTCAGTGTGACTCTAACTGGGACAAGTGGATATTGCTATTTGCAGGATCTGCTACTTTGGAGGCTGGAAACCTCTTCTCCAAAGTTTAGATCAAAGCTCCAAACCGGGCAGAAAACATGATGAGTTAATAAAAAACCAGAACGTAGGCTGGGCACATGCTTCTAATCCCAGCAACTCAGGAGGCTCAGGCAGGAGGATCGCAAGTTTGAGATCAACCTCAACAATTTAGCAAGGCCCTAAGGACTTAGCAAGATCCTGTCTCAGAATAAAACATTTTTAAAAGAGCCAGGAATGTTGCTCAGCGGGGAAGGGACCCTGGATTCAATCCCTAGTACCTCCCACCTCCAAAAAAAGGAACATAGGATTACCATGTGATCCAGTGATTGCACTTCTGGGAACATGCCCAGAGGAATTGAAGACAGGAACTAGAACAGACACGTGAGCTTCTGTGTCCACGGCAGCATTACCCTCACCAGCCAAAGGGGGCAACAACCCACATACCCATCAACAGCCTGGGGGAGAAGCAAAATGGGGTCTACTCATACCATAGAGCATCCTTCTGCCTCAAAAAGGTCCTCACAGAGGAAACTTGAGGACGCTCTGCTTGGTGAAATAAGCCAGTCACAGTCCTGTGACCCTCTGACAGAGCAGGCGGATTCACAGAGAAGAAGGTAGAAGAGAGGCAGGTGTGCAGGGGAGCTGGGGGTAGAGCACTTGCCTAGCTTGTGCAAGCCCTGGGTTGACCCCTAAAGAGAGCAGAGAAGTAGGACCAGGAAGTGGGGGGAGAAAGGGGGCTGGGGAGCTGGTGTTTAATGGACAGGAGTTTCAGTCTGGAGAGAACGGAGAGAGTTCTGGAGGGTGGCGATGGTTGGATTAGTGAAGGTACTAATGCCACTGAACGTACACTAAACAGCAAAAAAGCTAAGTTTTGTGTGATGTATATTTTACAGTCGTAACAACAGCTCCATGAGCGGAACCTCCATGTCCGCAGGCAGCCCTCTGGTGACGATGGCGGCCCCTGGGTGGAGAAGGCTGTCCTGGTTTCTGCCCCTGCGCCTTGTCCGCCTTGTCCGGTTCAGCTCACTCTTCAGGAATTTTAATGATCTGACACTGCAGGGAGTTTTACACGAGAATCTTCCTGTGGCATAGTTTCTAGAGTCATCTGGCGGGGAAGAGTGCAGAAACAGAGAGCAGTAAAGGACACCTTATTCATCACTTAGGAAATAGTCATAGCTAAAAGTTCTTGGAAGGAAAAAATACTCATGTTTCTCTTATATTTTCCCCTTCTCCCAGGCCTTCGCCTCTCATTGCTCTCCCTGCTCACACGGGCTCTGCCATATCTGGCAGCCCCCTCGCGGGCCTACATTCAGAGAGGGTAGCGACTTGCCTGGTCTCTCCCCACTTTCAAGGATCCCAGAAGCTATGCATGGGGAAGTACGTTAAAATAGAAAGAAATGTGTTTGTTCTTGAGATCTGCCTCTCCGAGACCCTGATTCTGCAGCAGGGACAAGCTGCCCTAAATAAAGCCAGGCATGTGAAGAGGGACCTCAACAGCCGGCAGCCTGTCAAGAGAGATCTGTTTGGCCTGGTTCCTTGGATCACACCACAGCCTTCAGTTTGTACGTGCCTTTCGGTATGCCTGGCCCCACAATTCTGGGTCATCTGGGGGCCAGCAGAGCTGCACATCCCTGGCGTGTAGAGAATGAGCTCCCCATCTCCGGGAGCATTCAAACAGTGCAGACAGTCACCTCGAAGGGGATTCCTGCTTTGTGTAGAAGTGTGGAATTCTGAGGTCACTATTCTAGGAATCCAGTGGCTTCTTCATTGTCAGATTAGGAATCAATCGATTGGGAATCCAATATGGGCTCCTCCTTTTCCTTGAATGTGACTTGACCACAAGTACATTCCTAACCACCCCCCCCCCAGCTCGGTTGCTCCATTCAGGGTGATAATACACAATCTGCCTAGCCTACCTGCCCCTGTGGTGAGGACTCCTAAAATGCTAATGAGCAGCGAACTAAAAAACCTATAATTCTATTGCCATCCTAGAAGGAGTGGTGCTCCTGCCATGACATGAGCAGTCCTCCCGCTGGTCAGACGGCAGGACCCGTGGAATCCTGAGGAAGAGGAGCACACTGTGAAGGGAGCATGTTTCCCCACGAGTCATGATTCCTTAGGCTGGTTGCCTGTAGGTCTTGTGTTCTTGGAGTGACCTTGAGCAGCATCTCTGAACCTCATGAACATCGGCTTTAAAAAAAAACAAAAAAAACTGTCCAGCAAGGGCGTCATTCCCTAGCAGGGTTTCCTTCCACTTCTGCACATACCAAGAAAGAAAAGTCGACCACAGGCTTGCTGAATTAATGAACCACTTCTCTTATCTATTTTTCCTGTTATCTAATTCTGAGAGGAAAGCTGGGAGCTCGAGGGAGCTGGGAGACGCGGCTCACAACGTCTCCCTCCCACCCGGCGGAGGACAGCCTGGAATCTCTGGGCTGGGGCCAGGCTGTCCCTGAAAGCCCGCTCCACCAGGCCTCAGGAGCCGCAGGAAGACCGCTCCCACCGCGGGTGAGTCCCCTCCTGGTCCTCCCCGCCACAGGAGGCCAGAAGGAGCGGCGGCCGGAGGGAACTCCCTGAACACAGGCCAGGTTGAGGGTCTGAGGGGGAGAAGGAGGGCAGGGCAGGGCCTCCGCGAGCAAGCCCAGGGGCTGTGGGGGCCTCTCAGGCCTCTGCCGAGCTGAGAGCTGAGAAAGGATGCGGGCTCCAAGGCCAAGCCACAGAGGCAGGGCTCCCTGCTCCCCTCCCTCCCTCTCTCTCTCCCTCTCTCTCTCTCTCCTTTTGTGTTTCTTTTTCTTACAGCTGGTTGGCATTTTAGTTCTCTGTTTCCTGGTCCAACGCCCCACTCCACGAGTCGAGTCGGAAGCAGATGGGAGGGTTGGTTTCTCAAGAAAAAAACGAATTGAATAAATATGGACCACACCAGAAACCAAGTGGGTTTGACCAGGTGTCTCTGGACCCTCTGTCTTTGCTCCATTCACCAAACCCAAATCACATTACCTTCCCGGGGGTCCCTGCTGCTGTGGGGGTCCTCTTCACCCCACTGGAAAACTCAGGCAAACCCTTCCTGGCCCCTGTCAGAGCTGGCCCAGTGTGCTTCCGGGCGAGAAAGCCTCCATAGTGTTTCCTGTAGGCTGTTCATTTATGGAATAGGTCTCAACCTTCAGCATCTGAGGATTTTCTTTGCCTCTTTGTAGGAAGGGTCAGTCAGCTTGGAGAATGGTTTAATTTTCATTTATTCTGGAGCCAGACGTGATGGGAAGGAGTGTGAGGTGTCTCTTCCCCAAGCCCACTGCTTGTTTGGGGAAATTTGAATATGCTCTTAGCTGCCTGTGCTTTTGCAGATCAGTCACTTACCTCTCCTTCCTCTAAAGCCAAAGTGTAGCAAATGAAGAAGAGCAGACACCCAGGGAGAGGCAGAAAGCAGCTTTCAAGGACTCAGGTGGAGAATGAGGAGCTCAGAGTTCTCCTCATTCAAGTTGTGCCTAGGAGATCCGGCTCTTGGGAGAGTCTGCAACCTACCCGGCAGCCCCTGCCTCCTGGCGCTCCAAGGCTAAAAACAATGGCATTTCTAACACTGTAGCTGAAAAAGGATTCAGCAACTGCTCTTCTGGCATTGGGTAGGATTTGGTGCACTGGGGCAATGACTACAAATATTAGCTCTGCCAAGAAGAGAATGGAAAATATTTCCCTGTGGGTATCTCTCCCTCTCCAACAGCCCTGTCAACTTCCAGCAGGTTGAATTCAAAAACTGTCTCAAAACTTACACTCATCTTTCCCGACTCTTTGACTTCCTCCTCCTGGCTCTTTTTTCCCCCAGTGCCGATATACATACTCCTTATGTTTTCCAAAGTAAGGGAAATGAAATGGTTTTAGCTGGGAAAAATCAGCCAGTCTGAATTGAGGGAAACCTTACTGTGTACAGCTGCTAGAATCTTGTGATTTGTCATCACAAAATTGGATTTGCTTTTTCAGTAGTAGTTGTAGTAGCAAATATTTTGTTTCTGCTAGTCGTATTTGACAATTTGGCCCAGAGGAAAGGGTATTTTAAAGTCCCTTTTAATGAACTTTTTTGACAGAGTTCATTTTTAGCCACGTAGACATTGGCAACCATTTCCTTTTTCTTCTAAGAATGTGTCTCTGAAAGTGATTTTGCATTTATGAGGTCAATTGGCAGAGGGAAATATTGGTTTTCTATGGTTGGTATTGAGTATGTTAATAAATTGTTTTTATCCATGTTCTGTTTTCAAACACAATAAAATACCCATTTCCAATGGCTTTCTAGTTCCCGGTTATATTTGTCGAGTGATTTACAGGATAGAAAATTACAGTTTGCACGTGTGAAGTGCAGAAATGTTTTAGAGCTGGGAAGGGTGGGGAGGAAGGGATTTAGGGCTGGGGCTGCACACCCGACTAAAGAACTTCAAGCCATCAATCTCCAATTGTCTAAACACAGCACAAAGGGAGATTCGAGGCAATTATCCGAATAACTGGGTGGGGGGGAACTTTTCACCTAAATTATCTCGATTAAAATGCGACTCTGGAAAAAAGTCCCGGATTTTGAACCTCTGCCTGGGCTACTCACCGTTGTGCAAATTCAGGCGACTTTTCTATAGGTCCTGGGATCAGAGTCGGGAATGGGAAAGGAAAGGCAGGTTTCTAGAAAAGTTTTAAAGGGGCTCGGGCCGCGCCACTGGGGAGGGGGTGGACGCCGGGACGCCCCCCTCGGGTCTGATGATAAAGCCCAGAAGCTGATCTAAGGTCAATAAACCAGGCGGCGTCAGGCTGCGCCGCGGGGTCGGAAAGCTCAGGGGCGGCAGTGGGGAGAGCTTAAGGCTGTCGGCAAATGAAAAGGAGCCCAGGACCCGTGCGCTCCCGTCCCGTGGAGCCGTCCGCGGAGTGTGGGGCGCGCAGCCCTGGAGGGGCGGGCGGGCCGGGGTCCCCACCTGCCGGAGTCCTGGAGGCCGAGTAACCTGGGCTTTCTAAGTGCCCCAGCAGAGCCCCGGTTGGCCCGGGTACCGGGACAACAGTTTTACCCCTGCCACGAGTTTGGAGAAGGAAACGAAAAGTGACAGTTTTTCAAGGGGCAGAGATAAGGTGAAAAGGGAAATGGAGGTTCCCTCAAATAGTGCGAGCACACGAAAAGCCTCATCCTCACCCCTAAAGAGAGAACTGTCCTGGAGTGAGGAAAATCAGGAAGAAAGAGGATGACAGTATGGCTCATTAGCCATCAGTTTTGATCCCTTTCGTTTGGCAAATTCCTCTTGCATCAACCTTTTGTTTCTGCCACTCCCCGCATGAAGAGAAGAAAGATTAGGAGAATTAGTCGGCCCCAACCCTGCTGCTTGCTCAGTTGCTAACTGGTCTGAATGATCCAGGGTCTTCCCAAGACACAGCCCCAATTCCACGTGCGCAGACTGCGGGGAAAGGTGGACAATGGAGCCTGGAAATGACGCTGCTCCCACCTGGGCCTTCCTGTGCCGCCTCAAGTCCTGAATCTCCCGACCCTCGGGCTAAACAAACTGCAAGGCACTAGCGGGCAGTGGGAGACGGGAGAGTGGAGTGGGTTGGGGAGTGGACTCCTTCAGCAACACGAGCCCCGAGGGGTCCCTTCTGACAAGCGTCACAACGCACTCTAAAGCCAGCAAATAACCACATCATAAAGATTTTTTTCCCCATTTCCCCCGCGTTGGGCCCAAGAGGCAGCGGATCTCTCCCTCCTGTCTCTCTCCTTCTGGAGGCCCAGGCTGATTTCTTGTAATGCATGTCAACCCATCTGGCGCCTCGTGGGCCAGGTCATCCCAGATGGATGTTGCGCCTGTCAGGGTCGCGGCCGGGAGAGCTCCACGGGTCCACGTTCCCAGGGCAGGGCTGTGGAGCCAGGAAGCCCAGACAGCAGGCAGTGAGTTCCGAAACCCTGTCAGTCGCCTGACCTCCAAGTGGAGCCTGACGCCGTTCAGAACTGCCATCGTCGCTCTTTGCGCGGGAGACCCCTCCCCGGACACAGAGCCCTTGGCCGCTGAGCACACCTACTGCCCAAACCGCCTGAGCGCCTCTCGCCACGTGCTGGGCGCTCGAGGGACCTTGGACCTGTTTGCCCTACGCCACTGGCACCAGGGTCTGGGCAGCGAGGCGCGTGGCAAAGCCCCTGTCCCCATTTCTCCCCAGTCACGCCCGCCGAGTGACGTTCCTAAACGGGCCAAGGATCATGGTTACAGAGTCCCTGTTTCGCATGTGCGAGGCTTGGGTTCATCCCCAATGCCGCGAAAGAAAGAGAAAAGAGGTGACTAGGGTTAGGGTTACCTCGGTGGTAAAGAAAAAAAAATTGAGTCCCCAGTTAAGCTGTACTACACCCGAGACCTTCCTACGTAGAGGACCCCGCAGTCCAGCGTCCCAGCCACCTCCGGCTCCAGAGAGCAAGGCACAGATTCAAACCCGCTTTTCTTTGGCAGGGTTTGGAGCGAGATTGAGGGAGCACAGGGACCCCAGGGTCGTGGGGTCAGTGGCCACGGAAAATGAGTCCTGGGAGACTCCGGCCAGATGTTTGCAGAGCCTTAAAATTTTAGACACCATCTCGGACCTGCCTGGGACCAGGATAGAGAGCCCGATTCCCAGGCCTTGGCACGCGGGTTCGGGGAGTGCGCCGCCTTGCAATTACTTCCCAACCTCAGCACCGTCTTCTAAAAACTGGGTTCTAGAAACACGCCGGGCGCTGACAGCACCACGTGACGCCAAGCCCCGGGGTAGTAACTGCAGTCCCTGCTGGACCCCGGCGTGGGTGCCGCGGTGGCGGGAGTGGGAGCAGTCGTTCCTGCCCGGGATGACTGTTGTCTTTTATTTGATACTGAGAAGGGTTGTTCTTCCCTCAACCGCCCACCCGCCATTCTCAGGAACGGTCTTTATTCGTTTATCAGTAACTCCTTGACTTTCCTCGTTTTCTCCTTTCTCCCTAACCCCCGTTTCTCCTTCTCTTCTCCCTCTGTTCCAGAGTGTTCCGTTTCAGATTAATCAGAATCCTTCCCCCTTCCTTTGTTCTTTATCCATCGAATTGGATCTTCTTTTCTAACTGAGAGCCTTTCCCTTGGACAGCTCTTCTTGGTCCTGCGGATCAGGTGGATTTACTGACTGAGGGGTGCTCCCAGATCCAGCCCCTGCGTCTGGCTGGGTCGCTTCCCACCCCAACCTGAATCCCTGAACCCTCATAATAAATTTGTTTTATAAATTTGGGTGTAGTGCTTACATAGAAGTTACTGGATCATGTTCAAAGAATCAGAAGCTTTCCTGGTGGTGAATTATTTTAAATTCTGAATATTAAACGACACAAGTAGCTGTTGTTGCCCTTAAGGAATTTCTTAAATATCCACCTCTAAATAGATATAAATAATTTTCCAAAGGCTAAGTCAATGTCTAACAAGATCTGTTCTCTCAAAGTCATGGCATAAAATATTTTAAATGCTGTAGAACTTATAAAATCCAGCCAGATGATTTATCCTGCCACACTATTTATTATGGCTTTCCACTAACTCCAAAGATTTAACAGGAAATTGATATGGCATAAATAGATAACTTTTCCTTGTTCGCCAGCTAAGATTTTGTTTGCTTTCTGTTAGATCGCAGTACTTCTATCATAATAATGATAGAACAATTAGTCTTTCCTTGTAGATAAATAATGATTTTGAGGGCTTGTTGTTTGTTTTATGTAGAATTTGTTGTTAGATCACACATGAGAATTTTTTATATAATGGTGTTGATAGATAGTACATGGTTTTTGCTTTCAGAAAATGATTGGAGACAGAAAAATTGACCTAGAAGGGGAAAAAAAGATTATTTTTCCTTTAAGAAAGTTAAAGAAAACATTGTTAAAAACCCACTAACCAAAACTTTCTTTAAGACACAAGATCATTAACAGATAAAATTTTGACCATGGGAAATTCAAAAGGAGGCCAGAAAGTCAGCTCTGGCTCTTGTACCATAATTCAAGACGAGCTAAAATTAGGAAAGTTATTACCCACAGCCGGGATGTAGTAGTCCCTGTTTTGAGGGGAAAGCAAACCAAAACAAACAAACAAACAAACAAACAAAAACTAACGTGGGTTATTAAGGGAGGGAGTGTCTCAAAGTTAAGCTTTGAGAATTCTAGCAGCTACGGACCCCACTGGGTATCTGCTTCATTAAGTGCCATGGGGGGTTGGGAAGACAGGATTCAAGGAGATTTCTGGGAAGGGGCTCCTTCCATGTGCTCCAGCTTGCTCAGCTGTCTTGGTATCCCCTCAATTTCTCACCCTTTCTGGGACTGCCTTGGAAAGCTCTCTGCATGGTGGCCACTGGGGTTGCTCCAGCCTCGATAACGGAGGGGCTCGCTATCTAATCTAGACAGCAGCATGAACAATCCATTAGACCTAGGCATTTATCCGGGTCGGGGAGGAGGGAACAACAGGGCCTGGCGTGCCCCACCCAGCCCTGAGAAGCACTGAATTGCTGCACTGGCTGAAGGGGGAATTAATGAACCAGAGAGTGTGTGAAGACTCAATACTCACCACAATTTATGCTTCCAGTGCTAGTAAATAATAATAATAATAATAATAATTATTATTATTATTATTATTATTATTATTATTATTATTGGTACTGGGGGTGGAACCCAGGGCCTTGCATGCTACACAAGTGTTCTATAACTAAGCTACTTCCCCACCCTAATTCTACCCACCTTCAGTGTAAGAAAGAGAAAGAATACTTTGGGTTGAAGGGGTTGTTTTTTCTTTTCAAAAGTTCAACAGGCTTTTTTCATTGTCTCATTATCACTCGCCAATGAAAGGTTGTTGTAAGATTCGAATTATTACCAGTATTCCTTGAGATTCAAGAGACTGAAATCCATCCACCCATTCATTCATTCATTCATTCAGCAAACATTTACAAAGCTTTACTCTGCGCCAGGCATTGTGCCTTGTACTGACAGGTTAAATTATTTGCCCAAGATGAGAACTATGCTGGCGACTGGGCGGGGACCCTAAATCAACTATTCCAGTCCCATGACTGCTCACTTCTCTCCCCCAAGACATACAAAACTGAGACTTGGGAGTGGGAAGGGCCCCAGAGGTTATCTAGTCCAGCTTTCTATTCAATTCAGGAATCCCCTCCCCAGAAAGCCGAAGCCAGGCTCCTGCTTCTGCCCTCTATCAGATCAAGGAACTATGAGTTCCTACCAGGCTTCACATTTGAAACTGGCTCAGCAACCGGGTAGGTCTTTCCCTGGAAGAAGATGATCTTGGTCTGCCCATACCTATGCCCAGTGTGCCATAGCTCCTCAGGCTGCTGCAACTCCCAAGCATCAGGCTTGGCTCTGTGCTTCAGGAGCAAAGGCTCTGTACCCCCCCCCCCCAACCCTGACTGACTGGCCAACTGCTCTCCCACAGCCTCTACATTGAAATGCAGAGGCCTGAGTTGCTGGACACTAAGACCCTTGAAACTTCAAGGAGCTATGGGCCTTAACCAAGCTGACCTTCCTCAGTGGCCCACAGGAGATATTTGTTGCCAGGTCAGGGAATATACTGGGCAGAAGCTAAAGAATAGCCAGTCTGGATCTAGTTCCCACACAACCACAGACAAAGCTGGGTGGCAAACCAAAGTATTTCTAGCATATTCTAGAAATAAGAATAGTTGAGCATGCCACGTTTTCAAAGATAAATTTGCTCTCTATAAATAATCTGCACTTACAAAAAGCAATTTCTAGACAATGAGCCTATCACAAAAGAATATTCTGGAAGTTTTTCAGAGCCATTGTCCTAACATCAGGGTTAGAATAATGTATATTGAGGCCCAGCTTACTACTTATGGGCTATACTACCTTGACCAAATCACTTCACATTTTTGTGCTTTTGTTTCTTATATTTTGAATCTTCATAATCCTTAGCACACAAGCAAGTCTCTGTTCCATGAAAGGATTTCCACACTACATGGCATTCTGCTGGACATCAATGGCCTCCTTGTTTTTATGTGACGTTCCCCCTTAACCTATGGCTTGAAAATTCTTGAGAAATTAAATATGTCTAACAAGAGGTAGTCCACCTCTTGACAAGTTAATAAATATATTTTTCATTATCTTAACCCAAATTCAGTGCTGCTGCTGATGGGTGTGGCCTGTTGAAAGGCAATTTGGCAATGTGTCTCCTGAACCCTAATGATTCTAACCCTAAGGAAGTAATGAAAGAGTTGCAAGATGCTTTACTTACCAAAATTTATGATTTGACAACAACACATTGAAAATTGATCTACAATAATAAAGAACAGAAAATAGCCCAAACTCTGGGCAATTAGAGTTTACTTAATTAACTACACTTAATTCATAACATTATTATTAAATTATGTTTTCTTAAGCCAATTAGTGACACAAGAAAGTCTCACATTTATTTTAGGGATTTTTCTTTTCTTTTTCTTTCTTTTTTACTACCAGGGATTGAACCCAGGGGTGTTTAATCTCCCCGGCCCTTTAAAAAATATATGTGTTATTTAGAGACAGGATCTTGCTGGATTACTCAGAGCCTCCCTAAGTTGCTGAGGCTGGCTTTGAACTCATATCCTTCTGCCTCAACCTCCTAAGTCACTAGGATTACAGGCATGTGCCACCACACCTGGCTATTTTGGGGATTTTTTTGTTTGGTGCTGGGATTAAACATAGGACCTCCTGCATGCTGAGCCACACTGTACCCCTGAGCCACACTCCCAACTCCTCATGATATATTTCTAAAAATAAAAATTAGATTGCAAAATACTCTTTACCTGGAAAATTTGTGTTGAGACAAAGAGAAAAGCCCAATATTCTCAATGGTTCTTTGAGGGTATGGTTAAGAATGGATTTTGTCTTCCTTGGAATACTTTTCTGTATTTCCAAAGGAACTACAATGAGTTCATGTTTGTTTGACATTTGGGGGGAAAAAAAGAAAAAAAAGAAGAAGAAGAAGAAAAGAAGTATTTTGAGATGGGAATAGGGAGGATCGATCAGATGCAGGCCGGCCAGGCTTCCTAACGTCCTGTTGAGGGGTCCAGATTGAGTCCCCGGCCTCCGTGGAGTCTTCCTGGCTCTGGGTCGGAGCGCTGGGCAGGGGGAGCTCCCACGGCGGGAGAGTTTCCCCGCAGAGGCTCCCTCCCGCCGCGTGGAGTGTTTTCCCAGCCTTCCCGGGTGCCCCACAGTCCCACTTGCAACCTTGAGCGTTTCTGAAATTGAAAACAATAGGCTAAGTTTTTGTAACTTTTCCCTCGGCTCACAACTCCCTTTGCTGGCAGGAGGATGCTGAATGCAGGGCCAGGTGCTGGCCCAGCTGCGAAGGCAAGCTGATTACACCCCAGGGAGAGGAGGGGGACCTGGGCGGAGCGGGAAGTCAGACCTTGGCGGTGGCCAAGGAGCTGGACCGACTTTCAGAGAGAAGACCTTGGCAGGGAGTCCAAGCCCGAGCGGGACTGCAGACCCAGGGAGCTGGAAGAGGACTGTTAGGAAGCATCAGGGGCCATTTTTGGATCTGAACCGTTTTTTAGCCTGTGGAGACATAAGTAACAGTTTACAGAAGTCTTCCTCTCACTTTGCAGGCGGGGTGTAGCATGGGGCTGAGGAACAGTGGTAACAAAATTCCACCATCAAGCAGGAAACCTTCAAAACATCTTGTGCTGTTTTTTTGTCTTAAGGTAACGAATCCAGTGAAGGAAAGATACAAGTAACAGAATAAGGACCAGAGCCATGATTGTTAATTAGCAAATTCACTTTTAGCAGATAATGTTTTGAATGTAGCAAGGAATATGGACGTGAAATATGGTTCCCATCCTTCCTCCAAGTTCTACACATAAAGACAACAACAAACAGAACCCTTCAAGGTCAATCTTTGTTTCTTAGTTGGTGGAAGGTTGATGGTAAGGGAGTATTAATAGAATTGTTACAAACTGCAGAATTTTCGGTCATTAGAGATCTTAGCTCTAGCTCAGTTCATCTGTTAACAAGGCAAGCAGGGTCACCTCAAGTGCCACGGTTGTTTTCATGCCACATTTGCTAGCCCTCCTATAGCATAGGGAAGTCAAACAATCCTCCTCTTGGCTCTGCTACAAACTGCTCAAACAATACCTCAATCCTCTCATCTGTAAACTGGGAACAATGAATATCATTTATGATGCTTCCAAGTGTTTCCACATATGTATCACACTTCATCTTCACAGTAACCCTCTGGGTAATCCGTGCCTACTATTAGAGTATCACCCCTGTTTTATAATGAGAAAACTGAGATTCAGAGATGTGGAAATGCCAAAGGTCACACCAACAATAAGGAACAGAATTAAATTCAAATGGCCTGTACTAGCTACAGGGGATTACATCTCCACCCCCAGGGGCATGCCAAGGCATGTATGAGATTGCCCTTGTGAGCTGACTTATAATTACTTTAATAGGTATTATCAAGATTCCTCAATTTTATTCATCCAAAAATCATGGAATCAAAGAATAACACAGCTAAAGGCTCTTAGAACTGCTCAAGCCCCCCCTCCCCATTTTGCAGGTGTGGCCCAGGGAGGTTAAATGATTTGCCAGAGGTCACTCCATGAGTTAGTAGAATATGACCAATGTCATTTAAAAAAAAAAAAATTAGTTAAAAAGAACTGCCTACCAAGCCCATTTTTATGGCTTATTTTAAGCAGGTTAATAAGTATACCAGCTTTAAACCCAACTGAGTAAATGCTGACACTAGTTTATAGATTGGGCAGATAAGTAGCAATAAGGAATTATTCTTCTCCCATTTATCATCAGCCTCTCCAAGGTGCAAGTTATAAAGTGAAGCAAACAGCAGTTCAAGTGCCCCTCACACACGTGAAATCAAAAAGGGGGAAATAAACTGTTTTACAAAGCCAAACCTTATTATTATTTTAAAAGATGGGGCTCTAAGTTGCCAAGGCTGGCCCCAAACTTGTGACCCTCCTGCCTTAGCCTTCTGAGTTACTAGGATTATAGGCATGTACCACCACACCTGGCTCAAAACCATACATTTATGAATCTATGCCTGAGATTTCCTGAGATGTGACAAAGGGAAATATTTGGGAAAATTGTTTGCATTCCACGAATAAGCACATTTCTTATACAGAACTCTATATTTGGTTGATACAAAACTCTATATTTTGATTGATTTGTGTTCAATCACTGATTCATTCCTTTGAGTGAGTATTGAGCACCTACTGTGGGTGGAACACTGCTTAGGGCTCTAGTATTAAATACTATTACAGCTCTCAGGAAATTTAAGCTTAATGAGATGAAAAAATGAAACACTGAGCACAGGCACACACAAGACCCCATCTCAACCTCCTGGGCCTGTGGAATGAGCACTTTGTATCAAACCCTGACCTAGCACATGTCAGGGCACTGGTGGGAGTAGGCAGGAGGGGGCAGCTGGTTGGCCTGGCAGGGGTGGCCACAACAGGAGCACACTGAAGTAGCCTTGCCAACACCCTATCCCCAACAAAGCTTCCGAATCAGAATGGGAATGTCAGAGGCAGAAAATGAGACTGTGAATTGATGACCCCAGTTAAAGGCCTAATCCCCAAAACTCAGAAGCACAAACAAACTCGTAGAAAGATGGATGGGGATGTAGCAGTACTCTAACATACACTGAAAAATGAAGAAAACCAGCAGACAATTTGAGAGTAGGCCCTAATGAATTCTCATGTGCCATTCTGAAGTGCTGGTTTATTTCATTTTATTATTATTATTATTATTATTATTATTATTATTATTATCATCATCATCATCATCATCAAGCCCAGTTTGCCAATGGTGAACCTCAGGCCCAAAGTTCAATGTCAATAACAGAACAGCTACAAATCCAATAAGTGACTTTGCTCTCCACTGTCTGGGCAAGAAGCTGTGAGACACCACCAGGCTCCATTCACCCCCCCTCCCAGTGGCTGGACTTGTGTCTTATAACATGTAACCACTCATTTCAGGCTCTGGGCCCTGCATTCATAAAATTGACATGTCATCCAGTGTAAAGAAAACACAAAAGATATTCACTCAATCCTTTACTCAGGGAAATGAGGCTTAGTGAGTTGATGATATATTTTATGTGATATTATGAGTATGTATACATGCCACTAATAATTACTCAGGACAGCCAAGTGTGATGCACAACCAGTACTCCCAGCTGAGGCAGGAAGATCACAAGTTCAAGGCCAGCCTCAGCAACTTGGTGAGACTCTGTCTCAAAATAAAAAGGACTGGAGATACAGCTCAGTGGTCAAGCACCCCTGTGTTCAATTCCCAGTACCTCATCCCCCCGAAAATAGAATTGCACAGGACAATAGGCATCTACTAGGCCTGTCCTAGGCCAGTCTCAGGCAATCTAGGACACTGGAAAATTCCTCAAGGAGGAAAATGAGAATAAGGACCAAGAGCAGATCCCTGTCCATTATACTCCGCCCCCCAACTTTACTATCTTATTTTCTTTATTTTGAAGACTGGAACACATATGAGTCCGCAGGACAGTTGAGAAGGCACTCAACCTAATATGGGCCTAGTACCCCTTTCGGCTTGGATTATCCCCTGTCGGAGGAGAGCATGTAATACCTGTGATTCTAAATGTCTGTGACTCCTGACCCTTTACCACATTCTCAAGCTCCCACCTGCCTCCATTCCTGGCTGAGCCAGGGTCACTGTTTCCCACTGCAAAGGGTGGGAGCTAACCCAGGTTCCCAGGCTCCCAGGCTCTACCCCAGAGTCCAGGGCTGCCTTATCACTAAGTCTTTCACCCCAGTGATTGCATCACAGTGAAGAAAGTTTGGCCTTGGGATTCAGATTTATAGATGGAGCTATCAGCTCCTGCAGCAGCGTGTTGAAATGGGGAGCAGGCTATGGCCAGGGGCTCAGCACACCTAGTCCTGGCTGTGCAAATGAATGACTCTGGATAAATCTGTAGTCCTCCCTGGGTCCTAATTGCTTCATCTTCAAAAGGAGTGAGTTAGACCAGAATCTTCCAGGTCCTTTGGAAATCCATCAAGCCATACCAATGTCAAAGAAAGACTGTCCCATGACTGATGAGTAGGCCAAAGGTACTGGGGCCACAGTCTCCCGACCAAAAAGGACAGGTTCCAGTGCTGCTGAGGTATCATGTGGCATCTTCTGCATATGAGCCTCTCTGTGCTCACACAGTGGAAGGGACCTTGGCATGTGTGTGTTGGCCACAGCCCTCATCTGACTCCTTAGTCGTGCAGGGCAGGAAGCCATATTATATGAAGACAGGTGGTAAATTCCAATTTCCTGAACTCAACACATTTTCTTAAACAGCTACTACATGTTAGAAACTATGGAAAATACAAATATGTCAACCACAGAATTTTTGTCCTCAAGGAGATTGAAATTTGGAGGAGAGAGGAATGTAGGCATTCAGTCCTGTGGAGAAATTAAACTGAGATATAATATTTTAAAGGCTGTAGGGGCAACCCTTTCCATCGACTGTGGAATGGGTTGAAAGTAGAAGTGTTTTTTTTTTTTTTTAAGCATATGTAAACATTTCTTCTTCTTTTCTTTTTTTTCTTTCTTTCTTTTTGGTTGGGGGTGGGATGTGTATCAGGAATTGAACTCCAGAGCACTCGGCCATTGAGCCACATCCCAGGCCTTACTTTGTATTTTTTATTTAGAGACAGAGTCTCACTGAGTTGCTTAGCACCTTGCTTTTGCTGAGGCTGGCTTTGAACTCCCAATATTCCTGTCTCAGCCTCCTGGGATTACAGGCCTGTGCCACTGCACCCACTTGACTTCTTTTTTCTTTTAGTAGTGCTGGAAATCTAACCCAGGGCCTCACGTGGTGCTAGGCAAGTGTTCTCCCACTGAGAAACACTCCCTGACTTATCAGTCACGGGGCAGCCTCTCTTTGACATTGATGGGGTGTGCTGGAGTTGCAAGGGCCTGAAGGATTCTGGTCCAGTCCACTCATTTTGTAGATGAGGGAGTTAGGACCCAGAGAGGACTACAGACTTACCCAGAGTCTGTAAGTGTGCTGAGTCCCTGGCCAGAGCCTGCTCGCCATCTCAACATGCTGCTGTAGGGACTGACCTCTCCCTCCATAAGGCTCTTGAGTTCTTCCCTTCTCCTTCTCTCATAGTACCAATGCCTCGTGCGTGTGTGTGTGTGTGTGTGTGTGTGTGTGTGTGTGTGTGTTGGGGGGGATTTGGTTTTTGAGTTATGAAATCAAACCACTTGAGTTTAAATATTGGCTCTGCCACCTATTAAACTGGATAAGTTATTTTATAACCAGTTTCTTTACCTGTAAAATGGGGAAAATGAGGTGACTGTGAGGATAAATGAGATAATTTGGGCAACATATCTGGCACCATGCCTGGCATATAGTAATGCCCAGTGTTAGCTATTGCTCAGTGTTTGCCTAGTAAATGAACTGAAGTTTTCCTCCAGAGTCTAGTCATTTTATCTTACATATTCAAATGGGCCTCCCATTTTGAGTTCCTCATGGAATATATATTCATTATCTATCTAGGTTGAGTTCAGATGCAGAGTTCCCACCCTTCTGTTGTGTGGGACCAGGAATGAGCCTGGTAATATGGAACCATTTGACTAACAGAATGGCGCAATTTGGTGAAATCTATTTAGAAAGTTTAAAGTCACAACATGTTAGTGCAGGAAGGGACCTGGGAGATGAATCAGTCTCTTCATTTTATTGACAGAAAACCACAATTTAGAGAAGTGACTCTCATCTGTGGCCATGGCACTCATCAGGTGGCAGCAGCAGAAGCAGAACCAGGGATCCTGAGAGGAGATCCAGGAGCTGCCCCCAACCTCACTTGCAGCCTAGTCACCTAAGCCACATTTGACTCCTGAGGCTCTTGGGTCACAAAACCCTGGGACCCCTCCCTCCCCTTCCTACTGTGTTCTAGAGGAGACTACTTGTTTCTCTGTTCTTCTGTCACATCCAAGGCAGACACAGGGCTCTTACCTCTCCAGACCTAGCCCTAGCCCTTAACTCAAGGTGGGGAAGAAGGGGTGGGGGAGAAAGAAGCAGCAGCATCAATTCTTTCTCTAAAGCTCCCTGTTTCCAGAGATGATTTTCTCCTTTAATTCTCTCTCACTGAAAGTGTTTTGCAAGGAATATGTTCATGATCCTCAAATTATTGTCACCAACAGAGAAGGTGGCTGTGGAGGCTTTCAATAGAAAAGGCAGGTAAGGCAGCTAGGCCACCTTTTCTCCAGCCTGTCAGACCCCAGATAAGAGCCGCTGGGCCTTTTGCTTTTCCTGGAGTAATGGGAAGAAAACACGAGGTGAATCCGAGGTGGAGGAAATCAAGCAAAAATTAATCGAAGGGCTGGGAATGAGCTAAACTCATCGCATCTTTTCCAACAGGGCAATTAAGATGGATTCACCATAATAAAGTAACCTTGCTCAATGACAAAGTTTGAAGTGTGCAAAGAAGAAAAAAAAAAAATCCCATGCAGGAACTTACCGTCTTTATACGTAGAAATACCTCTATTTATCTACCTATCTTATCTGTCCCTATATAAAAAGACGAGGGAGCTCTAAGAGACCATTCACTGGTGTCTGATTTTTCTGCTGTCGCGCGCAGTGCCGGGGACTGCCGTGAAGCTGACCATTCTTCTGAACCGCCTTGAGCCGGACCCTCCTGGCAGCGAAGTCCCGGCCTGGAAGGGCGCAGCGCCTTCGCGGGTGGCAGGGACGCCACTCCCGGGGGCAGAGGACAGGGCACCCGCGAGCGCCTGGGGACCCTGCGGCGGGGTAAGAGCGGAGATAGGGCGCAGAGCGGGGCTTGGGGTCGCCGTCCGGGGCTGGGAGGCCGGGAGGCCGGGAGGCTGGCGGCGCCGGGACGCACGAGGGGGCGCGGGCGCGCGGGGGCCGGGAAGGAAGCTGGGCCGGCGCACCGGGCGCCAGGCCCCGGAGGCTTCCGCGCCCGCCTCCCTCCGCGGAGCCGGGCCCGGGCGCGCCGCAGGGGCGGGGGCGGCCGGCCGGGGGCTGACCCCGAGCGCCGCCGAGTCTGCGCCCGCCCGCCGCCCCGCGCTCGCCTCCTGCCGCCTCGGGTTACGCGGCGGCCGTCAGCGCGCACCTCATCAATAAGGCCTGACAGGCCGCCGGCTCCGAGGCCATCCATCAAGCCGGGCGGCGCGCGGCGGGCGGGGGCGGGCACGCGGGGCCCAGGAGCCCACGGCCCCCTTCCCGGCCCGGGTGGCAGCTCAGCCTCGGCAGCGGCAGCGCCTCGGCGGCTCCCGGAGGCTCTGCGGAGAGGGGAGCCTCTGCGTTGGTGCTCCAGCCCCTGTTCACCCAGAGCGGGCCCTCAACAGGCCCGCGGAGCTGGAGGCAGCATTTTCCTATTCATCAACTAATATGTGACTTTGTCCACTTCCTAATCGTAGTGTCTTTTAAAGACGTGCTCGTTTGTTTTTAAAGACACGCAAATGTTAGAAATGATCTTGTACAACTCATTTGTTTCACAAATGAGGAAACTGAGGGTCAGGGCGGAGGTCTGGCATGCTTGAGGCCCCACAACCAGGTGGAGACGGAAACTTGCACTGTCGGTGTTTGCACTTGGCTCGCCCCAGTGACTGTGTGCGGTATTTGGCATCAAATGTGTGGAATGGGCGAAGTTGTGTGTGTCCTAGATTCTAGCCACTTCTCTCTTTCTGTTTGCACCTTTCCTTCTTCTGCTGCTTCATCAGCAGGCTCTCCTGGGGTTAGGACGATTGTATCAGAGGAATTGACCAGGCCTAACTGCTTTGTTTCCTACAGGAAACACAACGTGTGGGGTTTGGGTTCGCTTCTGTTGAGGTGTGGTGTTGGTTTTTTAAATTCAAGTGTAAAGGATGAGATCAGAACCAATGATCTGACTGGGGGTGCAGCTGTGTGGCACACTGGGTGGTAGAGTGTTTGCCTGGCATGCTGGAGGCCCGTGTTTAGATCCCCGGCACAGAAGAGGGAGGGGGAGGCAGGATGACGGATGGGTCTCTGTTAACTTTAACATGCATTTTTCTTCCATTACCACAGAGGTTTGGCAGAAGTTAGAAACAGTGATATTATCAACAACTCTAGGACATTAGAGAAATGATCCCAGTCTTTCTCTCCCCTCCTCTTTAGTATCAAGAAGGCAAGCCAACCTGTGGCCCAGGTGGTTAGTGGATTTGGGGCTCTCATGTGATGTCCATGAGAAGATAATCTTTGAAATTCAGATACCAACTGTGGATTCATCTGGCACAGAGCACTTTCTTTCTGTCACCTTTACATACAGGGTACCCCGCCCATGTGGTCATCATGAGCTGCACCTGATTATAATGAAAATTGACACAACAATTAGAGCCATAACAGCTTCTTCTGCAAAACCATCATGAAGGTCGCATGGGTGTTGTACTGGCAATATCACTGGTACAGTGTGTCACCAAATGTTTTTCCCTTGGTTCATTCAATCCTACTGTCAGGAGCAAACTTATTCCTCTTTAAAGACTAAGTCTTGGCTTTCACTTACCCATTCTGGGCTAAGTGCCTGGGTCCCCCCCATCTCACCCATTAAGCAGACAGCAGGTTGCCTAAGAACTGGCACAGTCACTGAGAGTGATTTAGCAATTCCTGAGCTTCTGCTGTCTGGCTCCAGGACCCTCAGGATGCCAGACCAGGATAACCTTCACTCTGATGTCACACCCTGCAGTCTGCTGTGAAATATGAGCATGCATGTGTCATACCAGCTGGAGATAGGCACTGGGGCTGTGCCTACGATGGACCATTGTAGCTATTCCTATTAATTTAGGATGAACAATGGGGGAGGACCAACCTTGGAACCTGGATTTTAAAAAAAGAAATGCAAGGCTTTCTTTTAAACATAAATCTCTCTTCTGAAGAAGGGAGTCAAACATGGGCCAGAGTTACAGAGGCTTTCTGAAGAATGAGGCCAGGGGTGAAAAGTGGGGCAGGGGCATCTTATCTTGCTGCAGTAATACTTTTCCCCCCATTTTTACAAAGTTGGATTTATTGAGGCAATTTGCATACTGTAAACTCATTCACAGTTTTATAAGTTTTGAGAAATCATGCAATCACATATCAAAAGAGTCCCAACACTCACCCAGATTTCCTCCCGTTGTGCTCAGCTGCCCCCCATTCCTTGTCTCTGGCAGCCTCTGGCCTATTTTTCATCTCTGTGGTTTTGCTTTCTTCAGAATGTCATGAATTTTTCTTTTCTTTTTTTCTTTTTGTGTTTGTGTGTTTGTGTGTGTATGTAGGCTCTTTTTTAAGAGAGAGAGAGAGAGAGAGAGAGAGAGAGAGAGAGAGAATTTTAATATTTATTTTTTAGTTTTCGTCGGACACAACATCTTTGTTTGTATGTGGTGCTGAGGATCGAACCCGGGCCACACGCATGCCAGGCGAGCACGCTACCGCTTGAGCCACATCCCCAGGCCCTGTGTGTAGGCTTTTGCTCCTTCTTCCCCATGGCTGAATGCACAAGAGAGCCATTCGTGTCCTTGGGTGAATTTGTAGCATACTCATGTTTGTGGCCTAATACTGTTCCATCATGTACATGGAACTCAGTTTGTTCATCTGCTTCCCACTCGAGGATCATTTGTGTGGAACCACTTTGGGGCAATTATGAACTAAGGTGAACCTCTTGAAGATACCTATAATACTCCTATATATTAAAACACAGCTTATATTCACCTCTTCCTATCCTGAGCATATTACAAATGATACATAAGCTGGCCATGTCTAAAGAATAAGTCACAGTCCCCGACAAAGATAGCACAGACCCTGACAAAGGTAGTTCACAGAAGTGGTGGGGGTGGGAGTAAGACAGACAGACAGACACACTATGAGTCCAGAGCTTTTAAAGTGGAGTGAAGACAAACTGTTAGTATGGATACTGAACAACTGAAGCCTTACACAGGGATACACTCCTGTGAGAGGCTGAGGCAGAAAGATTGCAAATTTAGGCCAGCCTCAGCAAGTTAGCCAGTCCCCCCCTCAAACACTGAAAAGGGCTCAATGGAAAGGCACCACTGGGTTACACACACACACACACACACACACACAGTTGACTTTTTTTTTTTTTTTTTGTCCGGGGTATGGAACTCCTGTCCTTGCGCAGGCTAGGCAAGTGCTACCACTGAACACACCCGCGGCCCCATTATTTTACTCTGAGACATGGTCTTGCCCAGGCTGGCCTTGAACTTGTGATCCTCCTCAGATTCCCAAGTAGCTGGGATTACAGACAGGCACCACCGCACCAGGCAGGAATCGATCCCTCTGACTGATAAGGACAGCCAGCCCTTTACTTCACCTGTTCTGAGCCCCTCCCTCAGGAGGAGAGGGCCAGGTGCTGGAACCAGGCTTCCCCCTGAGACTTCAGGGGCCTGGTGCCCAGCTGGTCCCTGCTGTCACCGTGTGAAAGGGGGAGGTAGGAGGTGCTGGGACCGGCGTTCTCGTTTGAGAAGTGAAATCCTGAGGGCTCCCTTGGTGCGGGTCATCGGGTTTGTCCCTTTAGCCCCCTGCCACGTGGCAATTTGTGGAGCCTTAGCACCTCTGCTTTAGAGGAGCCGAGGAGACGGGACTGCGGGAGAAGGCTCCTTCCATCACACCTACGCCCACCTGGTGAAGGTAGCGAAAAGTTGAATCAGCCACAAGGAAGTGGGGCGTGAGGAGCTTGCGTCTTTTGAGTCACTCAGTTCAGGGTATCGTAAGTGCACAATGGAGGAAGAAGGGCCGTCGGACTGCCCACTCCGGGCACCCGTCGTTGTTTCTAGAAACCGTTTCCCAGCAATACTTGCCTCCAGGCTGCGGGCCCCGGGGGTGAGCAAGCGGGCAGCCCGCTCCGAGGGCACCTGCTGTCCTGGGCATAGTCGGGGTGTCGCCCGAGGCACTGTGCTGTCTGGCGACAGGGAGGCCCAGGCCTGTCTGAAGTGGGTCCTCGCCAGCGAGCCCAGCAGGACCTCCTGCGCCATCCCCTCCCCTGGCTCTCGGTGGCCGTTGGGCGCGACGTTTCGGGGCGAGACGCTGTTTTCGCACTCGGGCTTTGCGCTTCCTTGACACCTTCCTGTCTCTAGCTCGGCCGCGCCAGGTCGCGGCGCCTGCCTGGGCGTCTTCCTCAGCTCCGGGTCACCTAGGGCTCCGGGGCGGCGAGGCGGAGGGTGCCGGGCCGCTGGGCGTAGCCGTCCCCTTGGGGGTGGTGGGGGCCCTCTGTCCCAGAGCTGGCGCTGGGAACGTCAGGTCTCCCGGCCCCGGCAGTCCCCTGAGGTGTGCGTCGGGGTCGGCGACCCACCGGCAGACCCCAGCCACCTGGGTCTCCATCGACGACCGCCGCCCTCTGCGGAGACAGGCGGGAGCCCTGGACTCCGGGATGACCTAGTCCCCGTCTCGTCCCCTTTCCTCCTACCGCGCTCCGACCCTTTCTGCTTTCATTATCCTCCGTGGGCGCCGGTCCCGGTCTCTGTCGCCGCGACTCTGAACTCCGAACTCGCCTTCTCTCCAGGATCTCTGCGTCTGTCTCCTTTCTCTCTCCTCTTCCAGTCTCTCCCATTTCTCTATTTGTCTCTTTGTTTTCTCTATAGCACTTTTCACCACTTAACTCTGGGTGTATTTGACATTTATTGTCATTTTCCTTTTGGAATGCAAGCTCCCTGAGGACAGAATTTTTCTCAAGTCTCAGTGCATTATAGCCACACCTGAAGTGTTCCTCATACCGGATAGTGCTCAGGAAATACAGAACGACCAAGCTGGCAGCACAGCCTGTAATCCCAGAGATTTAGGAGGCTGAGGCAGGAGGGTTGCAAGTTCAAGGCCAGCCTCAGCAATTTAGTGATACCCTGTCTCCAAATGAACAAATGGATCCCTGTCTCTCCAGCATTCTTGGGTCTGTCTCACTCCCCTAACCCTCTAGACTTTTCTCTCTATTCTGGTTATCGGTCTGCCCTACATCTGTCTTCCTTTTTTCTCCTTCTTCTGGTTTCTACTCTACACACACCCACCACCACCACCACCTAGGCCATTCTCTCTGACTTTGTTGCTCACTCCTTCCAGGATTTATGGGTGGGAGTTCTCTTGATGTCACAGATGGTGGACTTCGGTGACCTTTATCATCTACATCCCTGGAGCCCTGCTGCCTCTCTTGACAATAGCTATTGCCTCAGCAAAATTTGGTTCCTGAGCTGGACTTGACTTCCAAAATCCTAAATGCTCAGAAATCCTTTCTTCCTGCAGACCTCAGAGACACCAGAATTTCCTTAGGAGCAGTCAAAATTTTGGCTGGCAATTTGTAGGTAAGGATGCAACCAGGACTGGGTTTCTCTCTCCCTCTCTGTCCTGGGTCCCTGACTCTACTCAGAAAAATCAATGAGGCTGCACACCTTCAGGCTTAGCCCTTCAAGAGGAGCTTCCCGTTCTCTTTCTCCCTGCATCTAGAGGGATGTTATTAGCAACCCCATTGTAAACTTAATTATTCAACAACATTTATTGAGCACCTACTGTGCCAGTCATGGTTACTGCCATTAGAGCTTACTACCTTCTGGACTATGATAGGGACAACTCACCATCAATAAATGATAACTTCAGGGAACAAAACCCACCCAACTAGGTATAGAACATATGTTTTATGTAATCTAAGAAAATTAAAGGTGCTCTTGGTCTCAGCTCAATGCTGTCAGGACTGCAACTTCAAATGTTTGACTGGGAAGGAGAGAGGACCCACAAATTAAATGATGGGGGCCCAGGTCCCTAGAGAACCCTAGAGGCAGAGCTTTGGTCCTGGAAGAGAAGGACCCCTATGGACAGCTTAAAGAGCCTGAAGGGCATCGGTAATTGGAAAGGTACTAGGTATCTTCTTCTTCCTCTAGCTGCTATTTTCTCAAAGTCCTTCCATAAGGAGAGCCAGTCATTTTGGAAGCTGGAAGAAAGGGCATAAGGGACAGGTCAGCGTGGCTTGGACTTGGACTTGAGGGCACCAGACCAGGTTTCAGTCCTGGTCCTTGAGGCCTGGGGATTTGAAGAGCACCCTCCCCATTGAAAAAAGGCTTTGGCATCCTTTCCGAGTTTAGCAGAATGTTCAGAGACTGCTTTTCACTTTTTCTTTCCCTTTCCATGATCTCAGATTATGAGACACATCCCATTTTATTTTAAATTGATTTTAATTTTTTATATGCTCATTAAATGAAATTTAGAAAATTCAAAAAGAGTTACAGAAAGTATTCCATGGTAGAAAGCTGATATCAAATAGGGGAAAAAACAATACCTAAGACTCGGGATCTAGATTTCAAATTTGCTTCCACCCGGGCTTTGCCACCACGGATTGGTACCTTAACTTCTCTGGGCCTCCCGATTCTAAGATAAGGATGATAATACTTTCCCTCCTCTTCGTCTGGCAATATTGTTGTTTCCTAAAGAAAAATGGGATTGGAGAATGAACTGTATGTAATCTGGAAGTGACTATAAAATATAAGGAAGTGAGCCACAAACTCAGGTCCAAGGCCGGAAGGCATTTGCGAGGTCTGTAGGGAAAGCGTGGCTTCGCTCTGCACCTCCGAACAGTATTAAAGCAGACAATCAAAAAGCGTGGTTTCCTCTAGGTCTCGCCTCTCTTCCAGGACTCTAGAGTGCAGACGCGGTTCCGTGTGGACCGGACCGGGGTCTCTGGGTCCACCCTTCTTTGCCCAAGAATGTCAGTTTTCTGAGGCACCGGGTTCAGAAAGGAAAGAGGCCCTGCCGCTTAATTCGTTCTTCATTTTTTGCATTAGCCAGGTCCGGCCCTGCTCTGCACCTAGGTTCTTCGCGCCCAGCCCCGGGGGGCTGATGCAGGGTGCTGGGCGGCTGGGTGAAGGTAGCAGACGGTAGTAGCTACCTGGATAAACGTGCTCGGGGCGCCAGGCCCGGCCAGAGAACTGTGAGGGTACAGAACGCGGCATTCGTTCAGCGCGGGCCACTTTTGCACGTCGGATCCGGAGTCTTTGTGCCCGGGTTTCGCAGAGGCGCATCTACATCTCAGAGGAATTCGTTCGTTCCACAGGACAAGGGTTGACTTCTGCAGTTCCCTCTCCGGTCTCTTTCTCTGGGGCGGGAGGGCGGGATGTTCTCATTTCCCATTACTAGACACTGGGGACCTCCGGGGACCTAGATCTCTTTTTTCTCTGGGTGAGCTGAGAAGCCTCCGCCCCCGCAACCCGCCGGGTTGGAAAAGGCGGTTGTGGCCCCTGAAGTTGCTCCTGGCCAACCTGTGTCTCCCACCCGGAACTCGCCGGGAGACCCTCTCCGTTCTCTCTCGGAGAAGTCCAGCATCCTGTTTACTTATTTGGTTTTTGGAGGGTATTAGGATTTAGACTCCTCTGCACGTCATGTTCAAGCTCAGATCTTGTCTCTGCCAAGCTATGGATCGGCTCTGGTCCCAGGAGCTTTTAAGGAACAGGGTTTGCAGTTTATTCTTGTGTCCCGGATAAATTGTTTTTTTTTTTTTTTTTTTTTTTTAAAAAGAGTACAATAAAACTAAGTCATTCTTATTTGTCAAAAGCCTCATGATTCGACACTGCTAGGTCATTAAACATTGGCCCTTAGTAAAAAGAGGTTAAAGAAAACAGAGAGACGAAGGTGTGCACAGTGTTCACTTCTCCCCATTGACTGTGGGAAAGGGAAAGAGGACGTGAGGGGATTTGAGCCATCATCCCCAGGCTGGGCCAGGCCAGGAACATCCTCCTTAAAAATAGCCTAGAGCCTGAACCTCGGAGCACCCAGCCCCTGCCCCCGACCCGCAGCGGCCTCCTGAGCTAGAGAAGCCTGGGAACCTAAAGAAGCAGCCGATAAACCTCCTGCAGCCCGCCTGCGAGGCCTTGAAATGCTCCCAGCTCCTGGCAACGCGCACTGGGTCGCCCCGGCTCCCTCTTCGCCGGAGGGAGGCAAAGAGGGAGGGAGCAAGGAAAAACAAAATACCCCAAAGAACAGCTTTTGCCAACAAGCTCTGGGGCGTCTGGAGCCCAGACGTTCGGAGAGAAATGTGGGGCGCTGGTTCCCGAGAAAAAAAGACACAAATGCCTCTGCCCCAGGCTCCTTCCAGAGGCAAAGAACATTCGCGGCCACGAACTCCCGGCTTCCAGTCCATCAGTTGACTGCCCGCGGGAAACGTGGTCCAGGGCCTGGCCAGGACCTGCGTCCAGGGAATTCGTGATAAGCAAGCGCTTAGCCAAAGCAGGCTTCTACACAGAGGTCTCACAACAGCCACACCGAGCAGAGCCTGCTGTGGAGCCCGCAGTGTATAGAAGAGATTGAAGTTCAGGAGGTTGGCAGAGTGGTGCGGGTGGTGAAGGCAGGAGACCGCACATCGCGCGGAGGCCCATCCTGATCTACATGAAAGAATCCGGAGTGGGGGGCTTGGGTCCTCATCTATAGGGAGGATTCTCGCGGGTGTTCGGGGAGACACAGAGCCATAAGCCCCTGGCTGGTTGCAAAGAAAATCTGTTCCCAGGCTCAGCCATTTTCGCCTTCTTAAGGTCGCGCGGGTGGGATCTAGGGTATAGCCGAAGCCACAGATACCCGCGGAGGAGACAGAGACCTGGCCAGGTACTGGTTCGCCCGAGTGCATACTTTCAGTTCTCCGGAAAGCCTTAGAAGTTCCCTTGTGCAAAGTTTTGGTTTGGTCCTGCTCTCGCTCGCCCCAACGAAGATGAGGACCCGATTTAAATAGGCAGGGGTGATACCCTTCTCTCCGCTTTGTCTGAGGTACCCAGATCGGGGTGTGCCCAAAGAGACTGCTGTTCCCCAGTGCCGGCTCCAGGGATACCCAGGACACCCCCACTCTTAAGTTATCAGGCGCAGAAGCACTGGCTGGGACTTGGGGGAGCGGGAGAAGGAACTCTAAGCACGCCGCCCCCAGCTTCTTGGGCGCACAGGGGCGGAAGCTGGCCACCGCCCGCGGGGCGTCGTCCGTAAGTCCCAGGCCTTCGGCATCTCGGAGCCCCCTTGGTCTCAGTTTTCTCTCCTCTGCTAGGGCCGCCCTGAACCTCTGCATCTCTCATACAAGGAAGAGAATTCCCCGCGCAGCCGCGCTCAATTCTTCCTCTGGGATTTTCCTGAGAATCCCCAGGAGTTGGCCACGGTCCCATGGAGGGCGGGGGGCGGTTTCCTTCCAATCAGCCCCGCATCCTAGCCTGACTCTCAGTGCTTGGGTTGCCCTCCCTCGGGCCGGGTTCCACGACCGATTTCCAACTGCGGAAGCGCGTGTCAGCCCCAGCCTTCGCTCCGCGCAGCGCACTTTCTTGCAGGGTGGTGTCCCAGCTCCCTCCAGATCCCTCTAATCTGGTACGAAAAACCTGGGCCAGGGGAGGGGGGTGCGGCCTTTAGATGGGGAAAAAAAAAAAAACCGTTTAACCCAAAGCGTGAGAGCCACGGCCGGCTGTTATCTGGGGCTGAAGGCTGCGGTAATCGATGGGTTATTTTTACGCGGTAATAGGGCCCTGTGATTGCTCTATTAACCTTTAGACCTGTCTGAGGGACTCTCCGGCTCACAGTCCCGCTGCGCCAGGGCCTGCAGGCACTGACGCCGACTCCAAACTCAAGTCTGACACCCTCCCCGCCCCCACTCCAGGGAGGAGACTCCAGCCCCTGGAAGAGCCTAGCACGCGGGGAAGCTCGCCTGGATCGCCGGGTTCCCAGCCCCCACCGCGTCCTTTAGATTGGTGCAGCGGCCGCTGCAGGCTGCTGAGAAAACAGGGAGAGATCAGAAGCGAAAAGGCCGCCGGTGGGGAGCGTCGCCGGGAAGGGGTGCAGTTTTGCACAAGTACATAAAACAAGGCTGACGCCTGGCAGGCTCCCCGGGCTGCTGGGAAGGCAAAAGGGAGGCTTTGGTCTCCACACTCTGATTTTGGAGACCAGTCCGGAACTTGATGTCTCCTCAGTTTCTCTGGAGTCCGGGGGTGAGAAGTTTCCCAGTACTCGGTCCCAGAAATCTGCGGCCAGCCGGACACCCCTAGGTGGCCCAGAGCCCTAGGAAAGATCCGGCGTCGAGGCGGAGAGGTCACCTTCCCCTCTTTTAGCCCCGCCTCTCGCCCACCGCGGCCGGTAGAGGACGACTGCAGGTTGGAGGTAAAGAGGTAACTCGTTCATAAAGCTGGTCCTGGGCAAAACAGCAAACCGTATCGACCTCAGGTTGGGCGGTGGCCAAAGCCCCGCGCCCTGGCAGTGGCCCTCGGGCGCTTTCCACAGAGATCCCTGCGCCTGGACTTTGCCTGCTGGGGGAGCTTTTTTGAACTGCCTCCCGGCGCCCAGCGGAGGGACAGCAGAGGCACCCCTCCCCCCGTCCTGGCACGTGACTGCTACCGGCCAGTCAGCGCCCGCGAGCCCAGCGCAGGGGCAAGCGGAACGGCGCTGGGAGCTGAGCTAATAGCTGCCGGAGGCACAGTGGCCGCCAGAGGCTCCGCCGCCGCTGCAGCTCCGGTGGCGCCCGGGGAGCGCGAGCCCGCTCTTCTGGAAGCTCGAGGCTCGGCAGGTAGGGTTTTCTCCCTCCTCTTTGCTGGTTCCCGTCCTTCGCGGAACTCGGAGCTCCTCTGTCCTGGTTTGCCTGGGAACAGAGAGGTCTCCAGGAGGTGGAAAGGAGTCGTGGGTCACTCCCTCTCCCAAAGTGCTCAAAGCTTTCTCTGCTTTTGACTTTGGCATGGCAACTCTTTATCAAAGTAAGACCGGGGCCAAGCGGAAAGAGAGGTTGAAAGGCGTTGGGATTCTTGTTGTGTGGACTTGAACACTTGATCCGCCCCTGCGTGCAGACTCTCCAGCCCTCTTTGGCATCTCGCAAACCGGGCCTGGGTGGTGATGGTGGCCATAGGAAATAACCCTGACCGACCGATTAGGGACAGGCCTCAGAGCAGCTCTCACACGGAGGGTGTAGACCCCGGGGTGTCGTCCGCCGGCGACCACGGGACTCGGCGTAGTAGTGAGAGGCAGCGCAGCGGGGCCGGGGGGCGCTGGGGGCACTCAGAGTTCCGGCCGGACTTTTATGCCCTTTAAGGCCAGCTTCCTCCCCTTCTGTACGGGGGTCCGGGGAGCCAAATGCCCCGCAGAAAGCCAACCACCCACCCACCCTACTGCTTCTGGGTGGAACGCGTGGAGAGCCGGAACCGGGCAGCGACGTTCCTCCGCCTGCCACCGCAGGCTCCCCGGATCCACCTTAGGTCTGTCGGCTCTGGCCTGAGAGTGGGGGCCGGTTACCCTTGGGAGAGGGACTCCGGAGTAGTGAACTGCCACCAGTTTGAGGGGAAGAGAGGCCTTTCATGGAGGGGAGGAGGGTGGCGAGGGAGTCGTGGCGGAGGGCAGTCCCGGAGCTGCTCGGCCCGCGCTGCTGGGCAGGTTGGGGAAGACCTCAGGGAGGCATTTCCTGTGCTTCTCCGAGAGGGAAGGCAGACAGAGAAGGTTTCCAGAGTCTAAAGAGAGAGAAGCTTCAATGGGTTGCCGGGGTAATGCTTCTGAGTCTCCTTATCCCGGATTTCGGCAGGTTTGGTTGCAGCTGGCCAGTGAGGACGCTCCAGGGTGACAGTTTTCTGCGCGGTAGGCCGAGAGCGACGGCGCGAGCTCAGTCCTGTAAATGGTCTCGAGCATTCAGGCGCTGGCAATGTTCTCACTTTCAAAAGATAGTTCAGAAAAGGGCCGTCGGTTAAATCATGAAAGGAAGAAGTATTTCCTTTGGGCCTGAGAACTTGAGGTGAATTGGGATGAGTGATCAGGAGGGGGAAAACTGGGGCACGGGCCAGACTCTTTTGCCAGTCTCAGGAGCTCGCTGGGCTTGTCTGCGGTAGGCAGGACCAAGGCTCAATTACAGAAACAAGCAAGCCTCTTAAGGGAATAGTTTCTTAACTTTCCAGAAGGATATAGAGGGGTATTTTCTCCATCTTCTGTGGTTCCAGTTATCCAACTTCGAGGTGATTATATCAGCCACTTGGAAAGGCAGAGAACGTACTAAAAAGACAAATGTTAGATTTGTAACATTTCTAGCATTTATATTTTAAAGTTTTAAATTTCGCACCTATATACTGCAAGTTGGATGGCAAAATTCTGAATTTCCTTCCTTTTTTGCAGCTTTATGAGAAAAGAAAATTTACAACGCTACATTTTAGAATTACAAGAGTTGAGTTTTACAGAAAATGCAACTAAATAGGTCAGCTACTTGATATAAAAGTTAAATATTGGATATTTTATTAAGGGAAACCTATTTATTTACTTATTGAAGTCCAGAGACTACTAGGAGGTATTAATTTTTTGCTTTTGTTTTCAAAAATAAATGTTGGTGACCTCAGTTCAATTTTTTTTGTATCCATCTTCTAACTAAACTTGATGGAAGGAAATGTGCACCAAACTAATAGTTTATTGTGTATTTTGAAAGCAAATAAAAAAGCCATTTAGCAGTTACCATGTGTCTAAGTAATTCAGTGCTATTAATTTTATTATTGTTACTAGTGATGTTGAAAAAAATGGTAGAAAGTATTATATAATTAAGTGTAGTAAAGATTCCACTTTTAGAATTTTTACAATAATAAAAGTAATCATTTATTGTGGCATATATTATGTCTCAGTGCTTTTTATAGTATACTAAAAATCTGTAATAATAGCCAACAGTTATATAGAACTTTCTGTGTGCCTGTTGTAAGACCTTATTATAAATACTTTATGTGTATTCATTTATAATTCATGTTCTTAATTCTCACATTGGCTGTAGGAGACAGAAGCCTTAATATTTGTACTTTGCAGTGAGGAACTGAGGCACAGAGAAGTTAAGTGATTCATCTAAAAGTTATTAATTTACTAAGTGACAGAGCCTAGATTTAATACATGGTTCAGTTAATATCTTCGTAAGTCTGCTGTTGCAATAAAAAGAAACCACTGTGAGAAGCAGCTGTCTTTTCTGGAGGAGAGAAATGTGGGTGTCATGGATGGGTTCAAGCTCTTGGAGCCTTATGGACACACACCCCCCCATGCCCTCTAATTGTACTTTGATCTTAGATGAGTTTCAAAATTTTCAATGCTTCCTTTCCCTCTTTTGTAAAATGAGGGAAGACCCCTTGACTTAGGGTGCAGGATCTGGGAAAAGGACCTGGGGCACAACAGGTGCTTCAGAAAGTGGAGTTCTATGTTTTTAGGAAGAAGAAAAAACAAAAATCTCTGGCATTATGAAAACAGAATGCTAGGAAGCATACAGTCAAACTCTATGAACTGTGCTTTTCCCAAGCAGACTCACTGGTGTGCCGATTCTGCATATGGGTGGACCTGTGATTCCACGGGGGGGGGGGGGACTGTCCAGTGAATTAGAATGGTTCACTGAGTTGTTCTGTAAAGTGATCTTGTACATTTCTTCTACCCTTTTGGTCCCCATATGCAATCTGTAAAATGTCTAAAATATAACTGTTTGCTATAAACACGTAGCTAGTCTGATTTGACATCCACACGGTATAGTGTGTAGATAAGGGGTTTCATGATCCTTTTTAGAGATTTTGCAGACACAGTTGCTCATTTATAAACATTGAGACTCTACCTCTAGCCTTTTTGTTTTTAAGATTGCAAACAAAACTTTCTTAGGTTACTGGTCTTTATAAAGATTGTCATTGTTTCCCCTCTGACAATCTAAAAGTTCTTGGCCAGGTTTGCTCAAGGAGAAATGGGGGGGAGGGGAGGGAGATTTCTTGGGTCCCAGGCATCCCCCTAATCTGAAACTCTCGAATTTATAAAATATTGTAGCAAAAATATGCTTTGAAGAATAAGGTAAAATTAAAGTCCTTCCTAATAAGCGATCCAAAAATAAACGACCTAGATCACAATCAAACTGGTCTAGATCCTCCATGCCCAAGACCCCACTTCCACAGGGCGCCCTCCCAGAGGCTTTGGATACCCCACCGCCGGGGCAAAACAAAGGCGGCGGCTGTCCTCGGAACCGCGCGGCCTAGGAAGCCGAGCCTGAGTCGGGCAACTTAGTCTGCAGGGCAGGAGAACCAACCAAGCTTGGGGACGGTGACCTCTGAAAGCTCTGGATGAACCTCTTTTTCTCATTTTGTCCTTCCTCCTTTAGGACCCTGGATGCAGCGAGGCGGAGGAGTCCTCTAGGCCTTCGGAATTGGAGGCTTCCGACTGGCGCTGCGGGTGTTCTGGAGCAGTGCCCGGCGACCCGCGCAGGACCCAGGCCTCCGGACGTGGCGAGTGGGTTACCCGAAGGCGGGTGCCCCCACACCAGCGCCCAGGCACCACCTGGCGTTTTGTGCCGCCCCGAGCGCTCCGGACCTCCAGGCCCCGGGCGGAGAGGCCCCTCGTGCACCACCTTCCGGAACCACCCAAACTGCAATTTTGATTTTCCTGAGTAAACGGGAGCCCTGAGCCTTTGCTCGATGCTGGATTTAATATGCCTACATCTTTGAGGGCCTTGTTTTTTCCCCCTTTGGTTTTTAATCATTTTTGTGACAGTCCCTCACACGTCCATTACTAGTCTTGTGGTCTTCTCTCCCCGCGCGGCTCTTTGACCAGCGAGGAGGGCGACGCGAAGAGCTCCCAGGGGCGATGTACCAGAGCCTGGCCATGGCCGCCAACCACGGGCCGCCGCCGGGGGCCTACGAGGCGGGCGGCCCCGGCGCCTTCATGCACGGCGCGGGCGCTGCGTCCTCGCCGGTCTACGTGCCCACGCCGCGGGTGCCTTCCTCGGTGCTGGGCCTGTCCTACCTCCAGGGTGGTGGCGGGGGAGCTGCCACCGGAGCCGCCTCGGGCGGCAGCTCGGGCGCGGCCCCGTCGGGTGCCGCTCCTGGGACACAGCAGGGCAGCCCAGGCTGGAGCCAGGCGGGCGCCGAGGGAGCCGCCTACACCCCGCCGCCGGTGTCCCCGCGCTTCTCCTTCCCGGGGACCACAGGGTCCCTGGCGGCCGCCGCCGCCGCCGCCGCCCGGGAAGCCGCGGCCTACGGCAGTGGCGGCGGGGCGGCGGGCGCGGGCCTGGCCGGCCGCGAGCAGTACGGGCGCGCGGGCTTCGCGGGCTCCTACTCCAGCCCCTACCCGGCCTACATGGCCGACGTGGGCGCGTCCTGGGCCGCGGCCGCCGCCGCCTCCGCCGGCCCCTTCGACAGTCCGGTCCTGCACAGCCTGCCCGGGCGGGCCAACCCCGCCGCCCGACACCCCAATCTCGGTGAGTACCGCGGGAGGACCCCGAAAGGGGGCCGGCATCAGGCTGGCTGTCTCCAACCCTCTTGGGGCTGGAGATTTAAAGTGTTGGGTGGGGAAGGGTGCTTGATGCCATCGAGTTTCCAACGCCAGCAAACTGGAAGACATGCTGGTGGGGATGGGCTGTAGGGCGGTAACCAAAAAAAAAAAAAAAAAAAAAAAACAAGATGAAGCGGAGACCAGCCCAGACCCAGAGTCCGTCCGGCTCCCAGCCCGGGGAGCCTGGGAGGACGGCGCTGGCGACCCGCGGGGTTTCTGCTCTGGTTTCCTCTCCACCCTCCTCAGCCGCCTCAGTGGAGCCCTGATTACACTGGCTTGGACCTGAGATCCAGGCCATTTGGCAGCCCAGTTGGAGGATCCCTCCAGGTGGCTGATGATTTTCCTGTGTGTGGAGGGGTGGGTTTCACGCCGGAAACAGGAGGGACCAGCCAAGGAGACCGCCTGGGGGTGGATTGAACTGGGGTCCGCGCTGGGTGGGCCTTCAGGGCGCTGTGCGGTCTCAGGGTCCCAGGTCCGCAGGGCTGGGATGGGGCCAGACACCTCCGGGCGGTTCTTTATATTTTCCCGGTTAAATAGAGACTTTGCAGCTGCTTCCACACCTTGAACCTCCTCTTCCCCCTTTTAGGCAGGGCTTAGAAATCATGATGGACGCAATTCAGACCTGGGAGGGACTGCAATCAGCCCCACTTCCCGGATTTGTAGATGAATGAATTGATCTCTCGGCCTGGCACTTCGGCTGAGAGAGACAGGGAAGTGGCAACCACTAATTCAAAATGCAAACGACCTCTGGTCTGAGGAATTTCAAGGAGGACTGGAGGATCGGGTTTGAATTGAGCTGGCTCTTTGGAGGGAGGGGGAAGCCCAGAGAGAAACAAAGTTAACATTTATTGACTACCTACTAAGTGCTAAACCCTTTGCTTTTGTTCTGGCTTTGAAGAGTAAAGTCTACCTCTCCCTGTTTCCAGTATTGAACTGGCTTCTGTAGGGGCACTGGCTTTGAAGACCTTTTAAATTATTCTCTGGCCCTGGGTGGCCGGCGGAGCTCTCTGGGAGTGGGGGTAGGCATCCAAATACACATCCCAGGTAAACTGATTAACCAAGGACGTGGCGCCGGGGCTGGGGGCTGGGGCTCCGGCTCCCTGCATCCCCCTTCCCCGCACAGGGAAACCAGATGGCACCCCTGGTGGGGGGAGGAGGGGCCGCACCAATCTCTGCGGGTGGACCTTTGAGATAGTGTGTGGCAGAGTCTCCACATAATGGTGGCTGGAGGAGGGTGTGTAGGGCGCTTCAGACCTGCATTCTTATTCTCTGGGGTCTCTTGTGAACCCCTTCTGGGGCCTCTGGTTTAAAATAGGATTTAAAATAGGGAGGAATAGCCCCCACAGTCTTCAGGGTGGCACTGGGCGTTTCCTTTGGAACCCCTGTAGTCTTGGAGTGAGAATTTGGTATTTGCTTAAGAAAAAGAAGGAAGATGCAAATCTAAAGACCAGGAGATCTCGGACCTCCGAGTTACAGCCTCAGCAGTAGTTACAACACTGTGAGTGCTCATTGTGGGTATTTGGATTTCACTTTGCTAGCCCTCCACACAGGGAGGTATTGAAGTCCTGGTTCCCCAAATTCCAGGGTCAACAGTGGGAGCTGACTTTGAGGAGCATCTAGCCAGGACTGCTCCTGGCTTTGGCTCAGCTCTGCCCCACCCTTCTTTCAGGAAGCCCCTGGGTTTTCTTTCCTGCCGCAGCCAAGAGTTTTAAGTGGTCAAGTTTTGAAGGTGCTGTGTTGTCTCTGTAGGAAGGCCAGGCATGTTGGGTTGTTGGCGCTGAGATCTTCAGCATGTTCTGCTGGTGGGCGGGGCTTACATAAAAGCATTACTTCCTCCAAAGGCAGTGGCCCCTCCCACCCCTTCCCCTTATGGAGAGTGAGCCTAGGGGCCTGGACCTAACACATGCTAGAGGAGCTCCCCACCCGAGCTACTCCCCCAGATTCTGTCTCTGTGTGTGGGGGGTGCTGGAGGGGGCGTCAAACCTGGGGCCTCAAACCTGGGGCCTCCTGCTGGCTAGGCAAGCACTCTAACCCTGAGCCATATTCCCAGCCCCTTAATGTGTTCGTCCCTCACAAGGTCCTTTGGTCAATGCCTGGTAGCTTAGGTGGCCAACTCCGGTGATGGGAGGAGGAGAATGGTTTCCATGATGCTTGCTGAGAGCTCGGTGGGAGCTAGTGACCACCCACCTCTGAGGTGGCGATACAGTGCGCTGGAAAGAGCACAGGTGTTTGAAGTTGGGCAGTTTGGGTTCCAGGTGCCTCATGTGATCTCAATCCACCTCCTTTTCTGTAAAATGGGATCATCAAGACTACTTTTAATGTTGTCTTAAGTTAGATAAGGTGACACTTGTGATGTATAGTATTTGGCCTTGTCCCTTCATAAATCATGACATTTTATTAAACACACTCACTGTTATGTACAGTGACCAATTTTTCTGTGTCCCCCCCCCCCCCACTGAGGAGATTCCCAGAACTTTTAGTGCTGACCTGAACAGTCTCCAGTGAATAGGATGGTTGGTCATAAGTAGACATGAAATAGGTAAATGACTCCCTGACCTGGTCTAGGGGAATTAGCTGGGAACAAAGAAGAGAAAGCAGAGAAGGTTCTTCCCTCCATGTGAGTGTCTAGAAGTCTTCACCTAAGTGGTGCCATCTGCACTGGGCCTTTTTTTCTTTTTTAGTTGTAGACCAACACAATACCTTTATTTATTTATTTATCTACCTGTGTATTTATTTATGTGGTGCTGAGCTTCGAACCCAGTGCCTCACACGGGCTAGACAAGTGCTTTTACCACTGAGCTGCAACCCCAGCCCTGCACTGGGTGTTGAAGGAGTTGGCCAAGAAAAGAACCTGCAGTTAAAACAAAAACAAAATGAAAGAAAGAAAAAAAGAAGATATGTCCTCACTTATCAATATACTGTGTAGTGCCATGAAATAATGCAACATGGCCCATCTTTTGCTTAAAATGTATTTATTAACACAAGTAAAACCACAAAGACTAATTCAATGAGGAGAAATAAGACTACGCCTTTATTTTTCTGTGAAGTATTACCTGCTTTGGTATTAATAGTTAACATCTTGCCAGAGTTCTTACGTTGGTTATTGGAATAAGACAAAAATCAAGATGATAAAAGGCAACAGGGCTATCTGAAAAGCCCTGCACTTAGGTTGGAAGAAATTATTCTGCCCTGACTAATGTATGTGGACTTTAACTCATTCCAAGTTCAATATGAGCAATGACCCTGAAACAATTATTGAAATCCATTAATTAGGCACATAAGTGGAGTTCTGTGACCTTCCTGAGGGCAGGTGTGGAATCTTACTCATATTTAAGTGCCTGGCACATGCTGGGCACTTGACAAATATTTGAGTAGAGATCTGGGAGATATTGCCCCAGTCTCTACCCTGCCCTGGTCAAACCACAGGGAATGGCTGCTTGAGTCCTTTAAGAGGCAAACTGAGAGCCTCTGGGGAGCTTGGGCAGGATGGAGAGAGTCCTGGAAACCTTGGGGAACTGCTGGAGGAAGCAGGGCTTTCAAAGTCTACTGTCTCTTGGGACGCTCTGGGTGAGCAGATGCTAGGTCTCAGAACACTGTTGCCCATCACTGTAGTCCTGGAAATGCATCCTGGACATGGGCGGTGTTTGCAGGGAGGATGCATGGTCACATGCCAGTGGAAACATGCTGTCTGTTTTTGCATTTCAAGGGCTGGGATCCGTGTGTGTTGTATAACAGTGGCAGGAGGATTAAATAACCAGTTGTGATGGTCACACTGGTATATACATTTGGCAAAACTCATGGAAATGCAGTCTTAAAATAGTGTATGTACATTACTCCATGGTACAGTTGATGCCCTCAACGAATTAATGTGTGTGTATATTTGAGGCTGAAAAGGAGACTGATATGGAAATTATATGTAAATATGCCTTGAAAGATATAGTGTGGTGGTAGGTGTTCCTGGAAAGGCTAAGGAATATATTTTACTAAGCAATATTAATTCTTTTGTGTCATGGAGAAACAAGCAATTATAATATTCTCAAAGGACCTCAAAATTTTTGAATCATTTGAAAGCTCCATGAAAATAACAATGAAATACAGGTGCACCAATTTCTTTTAAAAGTTTTGTTCCATTAGGTGCAGGGTGGGGCACTCAAGGTGCTCCAAGAGTTTGTTTATGGCGGAGATCTATGGAAAATGCTGTAGTGTATTTTGGACCTTTGGGGGATTGCTTATCAATTAAGCCAGTTGCTTTCAGAGCCAGTTCATTTATTTTGTGAGACCAACTCTGAAGTAGCCTGTTTGACTAGAGAACAATTTGTCAGTCTTCAGGAAAACCGAAGTTGTTTAACTTTCCGGTTACCACCCTGAGCAGGTCAGTCAGAGTTGGAACTGGTCTATGGTGCTAAGTAGAGAACCAATTCAATAAGAAAGGTGTGTTGGGGCCGCCTGGGGCATGTCACTACCCCCAGTGAGACCTGTCACTTGCCCAATTGTGTCCTATCACAAGGTCAGCCACATTTGCTAGGCACTTTCTAAGCCCTCAGGTGGAATGATGCACAGGACACAGTTGTAGATAACATTTTCTTTTGTATCCCCCCTGTATTTTTTTCTTTCTTAAATGTACTAAGAAAACAAACATACTCTAAGGTGTGGGGAAACAGGAACTCTGATACCTGACTGGCAGTGTAAATTGGTACAACCTTTATGGAGGTCCCTGGTGGTATCAGTCAAGTTACAAAGTCGATAGCCTTGACATAGATTTATTTATTTATTTATTTATTTTGCACCAGGGATTAAATTCAAGGGCACTAAACCACTGAGCCATATTCCCTTTTTTTGTATTTTATTTGGAGACAGGGTCTCAATGAGTTGTTTAGCACCTTGCTTTTTGTTGAGACTCATGATCCTCCTGCCTCAGCCTCCCAAGCTGCTAGGATTACAGGCAAGCACCATGCCCAGTTTGACATAGAAATTTCGACTTCTAGGAAGAAATTCGTTCTACAAATAAGCAGCACATATTCATTTCATTACTGTTCATAATAAAAAAAAAGTTGGAAATAACCTAAATGCACATAATTAGGGGACTGTTTGTATATATGTGGTACATATGAATCATAAGTGTCATGTAGGCATAAATAATCATGAAGGTCATTAAGGAAGTCAGTAGGATTTTAATAGTGTATAGAGCACCAGACTCTGTATAAAAAAGAAGAATAGATTGTTTTCATTTGAAAATACACAAATTATCATTGGAGATATCTAGAGATAATTTGTAAAGAATTTGAAGTATGGATGGGGATGTGGCTCAAGCAGTAGCGTGCTCGCCTGGCATGCGTGCAGCCAGGGTTCGATCCTCAGCACCACATACAAAGATGTTGTGTCAGCTGAGAAATAAAAATAAATATTAAAAAATTCATTCATTCTCTTTCTCTCTCTCTCTCTCTCTCTCTTAAAAAAAGAATGAAATTTTAAAAAAAGAATTTGAAGTATGAATTTGTGGCTTTGGTGGACTGTGGGGAGGATGAGGATGGGTGAGGGATGAGGCTGGGAAAGGACATTCACATTTGTGCCTTGGAACTTTAAAAAGATTGTAATCATTTTAACTATTTTTGTACTCATTTATGTGCTTCATTATTAATTTAGTAAATAAGAATACATTTAAAATACAGAGAAGTTAAAATTAGATTGGCTTAAAAAATTTTAATTATCTTATATTTATGTGTACAGTTTAGTAGTGTTAAGTACATTCATATTGCTGTGTTAACAGATCTTCAGAACTTTTTTATCTTGCAAAACTGAAACTTCATACTCATTAAAAAATAGCTCCCAACTGGGCATTGTGCTGCATGCCTTTAATCCCAGCTACTTAGGAGACTGAGGCAGGAGCATGGCAAATTTGAGGCCAGCTTGAACAACTTAGTGAGACCCTGTCTTAAAATAAACAAACAAAAATAAAAAGGTCAGGGGATGTAGCTCAGTGGTACAGCTCCCCTAGGTCAATCTCTAATACCTCAGAAAAAGAAGAAAATCACTCCCAATTTCTTCCAGGCCCTCAGTCCCTAGAAACTCCCATTCTGCTCTCTGTCTTTATGCAGTTGATTAGCTACTTCATGTACAGGAAATCTTACAGCATTTGTTCTTTTGTGTTTCAATTAACAGAATGTCTTCAAAGCTCATCTACACTGTAGTATGTGCCAATTTCCTCTTTAAGGCTGAATCTATTTTACTGTAGTATAGAGCACACTTTGTTTGCACATTCATGCATAGGTGGACTCTTGAGCTGCTTCACCTCTTGCTCTTGTGAACAATACTGCATATATACATGGGTATGGAGGTACCTTTAGAGCTTGTTTTTTTTTTGGTAGTGGGGATTGAATGCAGAGGTGCTTTACTGCTGAGCTACATCCCTGTCCTTTTAATTTTTTATTTTGAAGCAGGGATTCACAAAGTTTCTGAGGCAGGCCTCAAACTTGCAATCCTCCTTCCTCAGCCTCCTGAGGTGCTGGGATTACAGGTGTGCTCCACTGCACTGGTCTGAACCTTTGGAATTTTGAAGAATGTGAATGCTATTACCTATTTTTGAAAACTTATTAAGCCAATTAAGTTTTTAAAAACAGGCCTATATTATTCATGAATCTACTTCCTGATAGTCTGTCTCCTGTTTTTTTTTTTTTTTTTTTTTTTAAGAATTTTCTATTTAATGTTTATGGATACACAGGAAAAGTGCTTTAAGACATAGATTGATGTTTATTGAATTTGTTTATTGAATGTTTATTGAATTTTTACCTGTTCTCTTGTAAATTCCTTGGGAGTCCTTGGTCCTAAAAATGTCTTCAAGAACCTTCCAGATGAACACCATCCTTACCTGCAGTCCTGAATTTAGCTTTTGATTTTGCTTAATCACCAGGATGCTGTTTTACTAAGGGGGGGGCTGAATTCTGTCTCCTGATCTCAGTTTATAGCAGCAGCAGATAAGTCAGCGATTGTCCGATGCCCCCACTCTTACACCCGAGAACTTCCTGAGGTCCCCTTATGGGCACAACACTCACCTTCTGGCCCAGTGACCTCTCCTTTTGGGAGTTGACCCTCAGGCTATTCTGGGGTCGGAACTTGCTGGAAAACCACTAACCTAGTTGGTGATTCTTTTAAACCATATTTTTATCCCTGTCCTTTTAAACAATGAAGTTGGACCGAATTTTAGAGGGAAAGCCGAAAGCCGTTGCCAATGCTGCTTCAGTTTGCAGAAGAAAGACAAAGGGGTGCTAGTTTTCCCTTGCCGTGTTCTGTAAGAAAGCAGTCCTTTCGGGCAGCTTTAAGAACTTGAAGGGACCTAATTGACCTTGGATAGGCCATGTCGCACTTCACGGATGGAGTTCTCCACATTTTATTGGTTATCTATATCGCTATTCCTTTGTCACTTCCTCAAGACAGGAGGATGAGTGGGATGATAATAGGGATAGCCTCCAATGTGCTTTAATTTACATAAAATAAATGTCTGGTTTGGGTACTTTAATGTTTGGATCCCAGCTAACAACCTGGTACTCTAGCCCGTTGTGAGGAAGAAGTTGGTCCTTTGTCACCAGTGAGGAAATCATCAGTGACAGGGACTTCCAAGCCTTTCCTGGAGAGGTGGGTATGATGAGCCCCTTTGTTCTGGAGGGAAACAGATGCTCAGAAAGATGAACTGATCTGCTCACAGGGAGTGAGCAACAGCTCCAGCTCAGAATCGCGGGAAATCCAGCCTCTGGGGTCGTGCCACCCACTCTCCCTCACTTCACATTTGCCACATTGAAGGTGAGGCCTGGTCCTTCAGAACCACCAGACATGAGGGGCTAGAGGCTCCTTCTCCCCTCAGCTCCACCCCCAGCGGCTCGCAGCCTCCCATCCAGTGCGGGTGTGGTCTCCCTTGAGTACCTTTCAGTGAATGCAGAGGCAGGAATCCCAGGAATTGCACCAACTTCCTCTTCAGCCTCTGGATCCTGGGGTGCGGGGAGTTGGAGAGAGGTTCCCTGAACTCCAACCCTCCACCCTGGAGGATTCTCCCAACTCTAGGGAGACAGTTGTCTGCTTGTGGGAGCAAACCATGTGGCTCTCTCCGAATCGCCTTTCCTGAAAGCAGGCTGTAATCTTCCCTATTTTTGCTTTTCTCTAACATCTTCAGAGAAAGGAGGAGAAAACTGTGATAATTCTGATCTTAATAAAGATGAGCATGAGGCATGAATCAAGACTGACTAAAACCCCAGGCAGAAGGGCCCTGGGGAACTGGCTTGAGTGAACCCAGCAGCCAGTCAGTGGAAGTTTTCTTCTTTCTGGCAGGTGGCCGGTGGTTTTATCTATTACTGCTCTGTAATCAGAATTGAGCGGGATAGTCCAGCTTCTTATCTGAATGGAGGGAAGTTGGTTCTCTGGCCTTCTGCATTTTGCAGGAACCCAATAATTGGCTTGATGTTTTAAAATATCTTTTGTCCTATAAAGATGCAGGTAGTCCAGGCAGGGAAGCCACTCTGTGTCTGTAGTTATTAAAAAGCCTCTGCAGGTGGAATTTGAGTCTTTCACTCTGAATTGAATGATCATGGATAAATATACATTGTTTTGGAAAATGAGAAATTAAGAAGTCACCACTCAAATTTGCTGGGAAATTTTAAGGATGATTAGACCATGGGCTTTGGGATCCCCCAATTGCAGAGCTAGTTTTGCTTCTTAGAATTGAGTCCTTAAATTATTTTTTCAACTTCTTTTTTTTCTTTCTCTTTCTCTCCCATTTTAAATCTCCATTTCTACCTCCAGAAATCTAGTCAAACTTTATCACCTCTGTTTGGAACGGATCGATAGCAACTGGTGAGCAGGTTAATTATAATCGCAGAATAAACGCTGAAGTCTCAAAGTTCACCACTTTTGCAATGTTTTCAAACCCCTCCAGGACCATGCCAAGAGGCGCTCATTGACCTGTTCTAAGCAGGTGTGGGAGTTTGAACCAGGGGCAGGCAATCGGATCTGATTTAGGACAACTCAATTTGGTTTCTTATCTGGAGCTTTTCCTATCTTACGATGTCTGTCATTTCAGATAAAAAAAGTTCATCAATTGAACTGGGAAATGGCAAGTTACATTTTCTTCTGATAAAAGTTTTCTAGTTGTTGTTTTATCAGGTTAGGTTGAAATCGTATGTGTCTCTGTCAAGGTCTGCAATGACCTTTTCAGATATTTTATCAGGTATTAGGTGAAGGAGACCTTTTTTTTTTTCCCGTTCTTTTCTTCGACCTAGGAAAGAATGACCTGACTTCTAAGATCATAAATCAAACCAGGTAAAGAGAGGCAATAATACAAGTTGCCCCTCAAAATTGAGTAGGCGGGGAAAGACAAACAACAAATAAAACTTGTCCCTAGCACATAGCGAGAACTTAACTTGACCCTAAATAAAGAATGTGGTTCCCACAGAGTGCACAGTAAATAGGAAAAGACTGCTTATTTGAAAAGGAAAATGTTTTCCAGGCAAAGATGGCTTCAGAAAAACAAGTAGTGTTTTTTTTTTTTTAATAGTATCATTAAAACTTTAATTATCCTTCTATTAAACTCAATGCATGTTTAATATGGCAAAATGAAACACTTGGATGAACCAGTGTGCAAATAGTTGGTAATCTTACCATCACAAGATAATCACACTAGGCATTAATCCTTGACTTTCCACTTAACCATCCCTATGTAGGCATGTGTGTATCTATATTTTTAAATAGTCATAAAAGTTACTGTTTAAAGTCACTCAGCACCAAAGACAATTTCTCTGAGATTAGTGAGCCAGACTGGCTCCCAAAGACTGATCCCTTCAATAAAGCAAAATTGGGAATTGATTGAGGGAGCTGTTAATAATAGATGATCAAATGGGAAAGGTATGTGTAAAAAAAGATGTTTTTTCGTCTTAAGAGTATATAAACTCTTATATAGCCAACTTAGAGTGTCCTTTGGGTTTCAGAGACTTAAGCATGTAAACTAAGCATGCATTCTACCTCTGAGTTACACCCCTGGCTGTTTATAAGTTTTAAACTGGTGCCTCTTGAAGTGAGGGTTGCAGGCCGTTTGACTTTGGATGCAGTGCTGGCTGGGTCATGTGAGCTGTTCCTGGCAACCTGCAACTCAGAAGGGGAACAGGAGCCCAGCAGCTCCAGGAGGGGGTGGCTCATCTGTCTGCTGAGGAAACCTGGTATCTTTCCTGCTGTATGATTTTGGGTTACTCAGTAGACCTCTCTTTGTTTGAAGATCTGTGTTTTTAAGAGGAAGAAATCAATCCAGACACAGAAATGGTGAGAAAGGCTGCTGTAGAACTCTTTGGAGATATTTAAAATCCAGCATCCCTCAGGAGAACCGCTCAGGTTGAAGGCATCTTTGCCCAGACCATAGCCACCATATTAACAATGACCTCTGTGAGCCTGCTGGACAGCAAACCTGAATCCACATCATCTGTGTCAGACAGGTTTGTGTGGCTACCTGACTCATTAAGCAACAGTAGCTGTGATGTCTTGAGCTTGATGGACTAATTTTGTCCACTAAAATATAAAAATCAGTCTTGGGAAATCATGACTTCAGAGTGTCAGTTTGGTTTCTGGATAAGCTTATTCAGTGTGGGAGGTTCCAGGAAGCTGTGGAGATTCAATAGAGGGCAGTGCTGGTTACAAAGGCCAGCACCAGACACATCCTTTTCTTTTGCCCACTTCCTATGAGCCACACACTTGGGCTGTGGAGATAAAAAACGAGCAAGATGCTCTCTGAATCACAGCAATGTAGACCTGGCACAGAAATGAAGTGAGTGTGCAGGCCCAGGGCAGTCTGAAGATCTGCAGGGGACAAATCTGCATTACTGGGAGCCCTTGGGATACCCTAGAAGCCTAGACCTGTCTTGGTGCTAGAAGGTGAGTCCAGGCTTGCTGGAAGGACACTGGTCAGTGGAGTCCTGAGAGCTGAGTTGGGGTTTGCATGGGGAAGTATCAGCAGAGGACAGGGCAGGAGGCTGGCTCTTGTGTAGCCTCCCGTGGAGCCTTCAAAGCTGGGAAGCAAACAGAGCCTTCAAAATAGCTCCCACCTGGCCTGGGAGAGTTAGAAGACATGGAAGTAGAGCAGGATCCAGTAGCACATGGGATCATAGCTGAGATTGTGAGGTAGAGATGCCCAGTGGCTCTTGCTGTCTCCTTCAGGGCAATGGCTGCCTTCCCCTGCCTCGCCCCACCCCTCCATCACAGCAAAACTGGTGCAGATGGAACCCCTTGCTCCAAGTGCATCTGAAGGGAGTTACACGTCCGCACCCTGGCACAGGCAGCCGTATCATTGGTGACAGTGGACACACAGGTTGGTGTGAGGTGCAGCGCCTGGTGTCCAGGCTGAGAGGGAAGAGGGGACAAAACTCCAGGCCCATTTCAGCCCTCCAACATGGATCCCCACCCTGGAATGCAGGAGGGGTATGTTTAGTCTGACCCAGGCTGCAGAGTGTGCTCTCTCTGGGGGTGTAGGCTGTGAGAGTGGCCTTGAATAGGAATATCAAGATTTACAGAGGAAAACTGTGCAAGTCCTCCTCACCAGGCCCCGTGAGGTGCATTCACCAGAGCAGCTGCCCCTGGGGATTTAGAGGTGAAGCTGGAGGGCTCCAATTCACCTGGCTTTCTTATTTTGAGTCTATTACTCTCCTTTAAGTTCAATTCTTGCCATTTATTTATTTATTTTGCAGCGCCAAGGTTTGAACCCAGGGCCTTGTGCATGCTAGGTGAGCACTCTATCACTGAGATACAACTCTAGCTCCAATTGTTGCCCTATAAACCAATTTTTTTAATATAGAAAATTTAAATGTGCAAAAGTAGAGCATAGAAGATCCATCCTCCAGCTTCAACAAAGATTAATTAATGACTGGCTGTTTACCTATGCCCCCAATCACTGTTCCCCTGTTAGTACTCTTTTAAAGCAAAAATCAGACGACATATCCTTGCATCTTGTATGTCTCTCTAAGAGATGTGTGGACTGTTTTTAAAAATATAACCCAAGTGCCATATTATCACTTTGAAACAAATTAACTGTCACTTTTTAAAAATCACTAAATATCCAGTGCACAAATTTCCATTTGTCTAATTTTCTTTCTTGTTAAAATTAGTATCTCAGTGACACTGTAAGTTGTCTCTGTTAATAATGACTCTTAAGTGTCTTTTAGTCTCTAGGTTTCTTTAATTTTCTTGTCATATGTTTGCCAAAAAATCAAAGCTTTTCCTGGAGAGCCTCCGAAGACTGGATCTTGTTGTGTGTCCTTGTCCGGTTTTTCGCATAAACCTGCAGTTGGAAAACTGAGCCTAATCAGGAGCAGGTCTGCACTGCCATTGAGTTCTGTGGGCTGGATCCATAGTTTCATGAGAGTCACAAATGGTGCTATTATAATGCTTTCATTCCTTCTTCATTCATTAGCTGAATTCTTTATAACGACAAACAGATTTCAACTTATAGAATATTTGCTTGTCCTGAGGTACAGTTTGGGTAGAACAGTCAGGATAAATGCTTGCTGTTTTCACTTTACTTTTTCATTTTCAAAATAATGAGTCTGTTTCCTAGCATCCTGTGTTAGTCAGCCTTCTGTTGTCTCACCCATACTTGGGAGCTGTGCTCCCCTGTCCAGCAACTGGTTCCCTTGTAGGGCAGTAAGGAGCCAGAGAAGGAAGACCTTAAGATCAGGCAGAGGAGTTTGGGCTTTGCGAATAGAGGGCAGGTGCAACTAAAGCTTCCAGGTGGGATTATGTGCACAGCGGGGGGGGGGGGGGGGGAGAAGGGTGTGAGACCGGCAGCTGGTGTGGAGGCTGAGGCAGGTTCAGCCGGAGGCAGGTTCAGTGGGGCAGGCAGCAGAGTGTCTAGCCTGGCAGTAAGTGATGGCGGTGGAATAGAAGGAGGGCACAGGGAAATCTCCAGGGCAAACTGGGTATGAAGACCACGGTCAGTATGTTTCTCTTGGCCATAGGGTGGGGAGGATGAGCCGCGGCAGCATGTGTGAGACCCCTTCCTGTGCCCCTGCATCTCCAGTTTACGCGTTCTGGGGATGGGTCATCTTGACACTACTGCCCAGGACTGGCACCTGCATTGGCTGAATTTCCTTTGGATCCTGGGCTGTCCTTCCCTGTTGTCATGGAAAGTGTAACTCCTGTCACTGGGAAACCCTCTACTTGGCCTACACGCGGGTGGAGTGAGGAAGGGGCATATGCTATAGAAATGGGACCCTGTATCATGGTGAATCCTGTACCAGAGGCTGATGTGTCATGTGGCCCTGGCCAGTGTCACCTCACTTCCGTGGGATTCTGCTGCCCCTTCAGGGACTCAGACCCATGTTTTCCCAGGTGCTTAACTTATTGGGTTGAAAATGTTTGCAGGAACTTTTGAATGAGGAGCTGAGTACTTTTTTTTTTTAATAGATTGTAGAAATTAAAAAATAATTTTTCACTTCCAAGTCCAATTCACACCTCCTTCTTGGCCCAAGGACAGGGAATCTGACTAAGCGCCTGCTGTCCAGCAGTCTTCCTGGTTGATGGCACAGGCTGGGGAAGAATGGCCCTTCTGGGGAGGCCAATGTGGCCTCTTTTTGACAGGTTTGTTACTGGGAGAACAAACTACTGTATTTCTGGTAAGTCCCTTGGCATTAGGCTTGGGCGAGTCTTGGTCTTGTTGGGATGGCCAGGATGAGAGGAACTTCCCAGCCTGGCTCTGGACTCTACAGGTTAGGATTACCTCTGCCATGGTGCTTAGGAACATGGACTTGGAACCCTGGCTCTCAGGAAGTGCTGGACCATCTGCATCTGACTGTCCATCTTTTCTTTCTACCTCATAATTCTATAACGGCTTCTTATGCAAGCTCTCTGTCTCTTGTTCTCTCTCAGTGGACTGTGGAAGAACTGGAAGCAAAAAGGGGCTGAATCAAAGACCACAAGGTCACACTGTATCTTGGTAGCTAAGAGCAAGGCAGAAGGTGGACCTTATAAATGTCTGAACACTGAGGTTAGGTTTCTCATCCGAATCTCTGTGGGCATCTCTGCAGGCAGCTTCTCACATGTCTCCAGGCAGAATTCCTGAGAATAAGCCCAGGGCCCGTAACACGGCCCTTCACCAAGCCAGTCTTTTTATTTGGATTATCATTCTGGAGACTGCACGTGTTTCTAGGGCAGGAATTAGACCTTACTTCATTTGGGGGTCTGTAATACAATTGCCTAGGAAGTTTCAGATATTAAATGTCCATTAACTAAAAAGATAAAGTCTAGGATTCATCCTAAAGCAGATGCTTTGGTCTCATGTTTGTGCTGTATGAATGGCTCTACCAAGTCACTTCCAAGGGAGGAGAGGATCTGTGCTTGTGAAAGGGGCCCCTAAGGCACAAGTTCAGAGATGAGACTGTCTGGATCCTTGGTCAGTTTCATAGGGAGAGGAACCCTGAAGAGAGGTGGCGGCAGATTGAAGGAGTGTAAGAACTCTGCAAAGGCGCCACAACCCAAGCTGCAAGGCGAGCGAAGAGCATGAACTGCCCTGGCACTTTCTCAAATGTAATAGAAGGAGACAGGGCACCTGGAGGTGGGACCAGCTCTTTGGGCAAGATGGGTAGCCATGAGCTTATCATTGCCTCTGTCTGAAGCCCTGAGAAGGGGAGAGAGCCCCCAGGGCAGTGAGGAGATGCTATGAGGGCAGAGGAGGGACTCTGCAGAACTGGCTTCCAATAAAGTTGGGGTGGGGTGCAGGTGTGTGGGCAGCAGCAGCAACACACCAGTGACAGAGGAGCCGGAAAGGAAGCTGAGAGGAATGGTTATATGCTCCCCGTGTGCTCACCGTGTTTAACTTTGTCGAAACGTCCTGGGCCCATTCCTTTTTCCCAAGGTGCCCTGCTGAGCCAGAATGGTGCCTTCTTAGCCTTCCAAAGGATCTCCCTAACCGGGTGCATTGGTGTACACTGTAATCCCAGTGACTCTGAAGGCTGAGACAAGAGAATCGCAAGTTCAGTGTCAGCCTCAGCAACTTAGTGAGACCCTGTCTCAAAATAAAAAATAAAAAGAGCCAGAGGATGTACATAGCTCAGTGGTAAAGTGCCCCTGGGTTCAATCCCCAGTACAAAAAAAATAAAAAACAACAGTAAAAAAAAATAGGGCTCCTGCAAAGCCTTCACCTCCTGCCAACGTTCTGGGCCTAGAGCCAGATCTGCTACAGTCTCTCCCTGCCAGTTTATAGAGAGCTGGAGTTTTTACCCAGCAAGCTTCTCCTGTCCTGCTGAGCACATAAGTCCACTGCTTTTCTGTTCCTATGTGGAGCAGGGTCCCGAGCTCCTTAGCCTCTCGAGAGACCTGGAGAGAGTTGTCACTGCTCTCAGCCTCATCATAACAAACGCGTAGGAGCTCAAAGAGCCCCTGTAGACACAAACTCTCCGTCGGATGTGTTTAAAGGGTGTAAGTGCCTGTTGATTTTGGAGGCTAGTCTCTCCCTGCCTGAAGTGCTTCACAGAAGTGACAAGACACTTTCCTTTGGGGAATGTTGATATTAAGTTTCCTGCCCCGTGTAAACACAACTCCGGGAATGGCATTAATAATGGGGACCCTGTCCCTGAGCAGAGCTGTGGGGCCAGAGTGGGTGGTGGGGAGCAGGAAGAAGAGGGAGGGGAGCACTGGCCAAATGGACCATAGAACTATCTGCGCACTAGAGGGTGGACCCGTGAGCCAGGCTCCCTTGGGCTTCTATTCCTCACTGGGACCTACAGCATTTTATTGTTTGGCAGCTGAGAAAGGAGAGGAAGGAGAGTCTTGTGGCTGAGGAGCCGGTTCAGGTAGAGGCACCTCATCTAAAATTCTGACTTCTTCTTATAATATCCCCCAGTTTTCTCATCAATAAAATTGAATATAGAGGGCTGGAGATGTAGCTCATTGGTAGAGCACTTGCCTAGCATGCACATGGGTTCTATCCCTAGTACTGAAAACAAATTTAAATAGAAATTGCTTTTTTTTGGGGGGGGGTTATTGTATTAGTGTTAATAGGCATAATACATGGCATGCAGTATCTATATGTGTTAGCCATCAGTCACTAAGTCACTAGAGGAGATGTTATTTAAAACAGGATCTTTTTGGTTCCACTAATAAAGGGTTAGGGTGTAGAGAAGTCTGCCAGGATGAACCAATGAGGGTTTTGTGTATGCATTAGAATTTGCCTGGGCATGGTGGTACACACCTGTAATCCCTCAATTGGAGTGTGTACTGAGGCAGGAGAATTGCAAGTTCAAGGTCAGCCTCAGTAACTTAGTGAGACTCTGTTTCAAAAAAAAAAAAAAGGTGGGGGTGTGCTGGGGTTGTGGCTCAGTGGTAGAGCACTATGCCTAGCATGCATAAGGCACTGGGTTCAATCCCCAGCACCTCATATAAAAATACTAAATAAAGGTATTGTGTCCACCTACAAATATATATATTATGTATAGAAAGAGGCAGGGTCGGGGCAGGGCTGGAGATATAGCTCAGCAGTAAGTTGGAAAGCATCCCAGGGTTCAATCTCCAGTACCAAAGGGTTTTTTTTTTTTTTCTTTGAATCAGTCCACAAGCACGGGGCAGGGTGATGGGCTTACTGTCTATAATTCCTTCTTCATGGGGGGATACGTGGATATAAGCAGAAGCTAATTGGAATTATAGAGGCCTGAAGAATGATTTTTTTTTTTAAAAAAACTTTAGAACATTGTAAAGATCCTCCCAAGGGAATTGGGACCAGTTGTCTACCTCCAGTAAGGTCTGAACAAAAGGAAGATGAAGCGCCTTGAGCGGAACCAGAAGGCAGCAGGATGGTGTGGTTCAGCCGTGGGTGTGTGGGTTCCCAGCAAGCCCTCTCCGGGCTGGACCGTGGGACTCTGACAGGGAGGGGGACCTCCTTCCAGCTCGCACTGCTTCAGGGGAGGCTTTTCCAGGCTCCAGGTCAAGCAGCGCTGACGGTTAATGTCATCATGGTGCTAAGTGTGTCTGCTGAAAAGATTGAGGCAAGTCTTCTGCCTCGTGAACTTCTTCCTAGGAATGCATCTGACCCACGGTGGCTGCTGGATTCGGAGCAGATCTGGAGGATCTGAAGATGGGGGGAGGGCTCCTTATCAGTTGAGTGGTTGGAGTTTTTAAGAAAACTACTGAACCTGAGTTTTCTATCACTGATGTTTTTGAATCAGGATCCAGTTTTCTGGTGCCTCTGTCTCCACTGCAGGTGTGGTCTGGACTTGCTGACCACCTTGGAGGAGCCACAGGGGCCAGTCTAGGCCTCGGTTCCTTGGTCAAAATGAGTGAATTGGAACCAGCTGCCTCTTAGCCAGTGGCTCCTTCCAACCCTGCATCTCGGAGAGTCAGGAGGGAAAAGACTGTGAGGGGAGGTTCTGACAGCACTACCAGGAAGAGGGACAGAGTGTGGACAGGAGATGGTGCTGTTACTCTGAGGAACAGAGGTTTGATGGCCATATGAAAGGGCCCAAGGATAGCAGGCTGGCAGAGGGACAGGCATGAGAATGACGCTGGCGAGATCCGCAGGCCTTCGCTGGGCTGCTGGCTGAGCAGTTTGGTGAGAGGGGCCCCCGTGAGCATGCTTCGGGTCTATGGTGCTCCCTGCTGTCCTTGGCATGGCGTCACTTATTCCCAGGTGACTGTCACTGGGGCGGGAGTTGCAGTGTCCACTGGCAGGTGAAGAAACCAAGGTTAAAAGAACCTGCCCAAGACCACCAAAGGGCTGGCATGGTGGTACCCAGGCCAGCCTGATCTCCTGGCCGATGCCCTTCTCACTCCCTTGTGTCAGCTGCCCCCAGGAGTTTCCCTGGCTGGATCAGCAAATGGGAGCCGCAGTGGTTTGACTGGTTTATTTCACTGCTACATTTATTCATAATATTCTACAAAAGGATGGATACATTAGTGATTGAGAAGAAAGATTTATTGGTTGGAGAGAGAGAGAGAGAGAGAGAGAGAGAGAGAGAGAGAGAGAGAGAGAGAATGAATAGACAAAAGGTAGAAACAACCCAAGTATCCATCAATGGATAAATGGATGAATGGATGAATGGTTGTGTTATATAGTCACAGTGAAATATTATTCAGCCTTTAAAAAGAAGGAAATTCTTGACATATGCTGCAATATGAATAGACCTTGAGGATATTGTGTTAAGTGAATAGGTTGCAAAAGGATAAGTATTATGTGATCTCCTCATGAAGTATGATCAGGAGTCAAATTCATAGAGCTAGAAAGAAGGTGAGCTGCCAGATGTTGAGTCTGGGAATGAAGAATTGGTGGATGCAGAGTTTGCTATTTTGCAAGGGGAAAAGCATTCTGAAGAATATGAGAATGTACAAGCCACCTTTGAACTGACATTTGAAGATGGTTAAGGTGGTAACTATTACCTTATGTATATATTGAAGTAATTTTAATATTTTAATAGAATGCAAAAGCTTAGTCAGACAGCAGACTATTGTTCTCTAAGACCTCATTCTCTTTCCTTTCCCCAAAATGTGAGAATACCAAGAGTTGATAAAAATGGGGGCTGGGATGTGGCTCAAGCGTTAGTGCGCTCGCCTGGCATGCGTGCGGCTGGGGTTCAATCCTCAGCACCACATGCAAATAAAGATGTTGTGTCTGCCGCAAACTGAAAAATAAATATTAAAAAAAAAATTAAAAAAAAAATTGATAAAAATGTCCCTCCAGAATTCATTCTAGGATGTTTTTTCTGGCTTCTCAGTTTTTGTTTCCTCCCGTCTCAGTTATCCTGCTATCACAGCACAGCTGATCACTAATTAAAGAGTTTTCCTTGTTAGGGAGGTGGAAAATGGAATGTGCCCCCTGCAACTAGCCCAATTTTGATATGTGAATTTATTATGTTTCACAATTCATATTAAAATATTGCCCGGTCCCTCCTTGCAGTGCTGGAGACGGAGCCAGAGACTCCTGCACACGAGGTGAGCTACATCACCAGCCCCTCACTTTAAAATCTTAAAGCATTTTTAATAATGAAGTGAATATATTTTAAAATTTCCTTTGGAATGAAAATCAAATTGGAATCTATCTTAACCTATGGGGGGAAAAAGATTGCTGTATCTGCTTCACACTTGTCCTGTGATCCCTGTCCAGTAAGTGAACTTGACTTGGAAAAGGACAGATTGAGCTGGGAGATGTTTTCTCATCAAACTGCTCCAGGAGTGCTGGCCGACTAGGGGGCCTCAGGGAGAGGAGGAGAGGCTGAGAGTCAGGCTCTGAGGCCCCGTGGTGGAAAAGCTGTGCTCCATCTGCTGTACATGTGATTTGTACATGCTTGCTGGGCTAAAGAGTTCTGAGGCTAGAGCCCAAAGGAGAAACTAAGTGAATTTTTTAAAAAAGTATAAAATATACTCTGATGTCTGTTAGCTTCAAATTTGGTTTAGCACCAGTTTTAGTCAGCTTTTTATCACTGTGACCAAAAGACCTGAGAAGAGCAACATAGAGGAGGAAAAGTTTATTTAGGGCTCACAATTTCAGATGTCTCAGTCCCTAGATGGCCCATTCCATAACTCTGGGCCCAGGATGAGGCAGCACATTGTTGTGGAAGTGTGGAGGAGGAAAGCAGATCAGGACGTGGCAGACAGGAAGCAGAGAGCCGTCTGCTCACCAGGGACAAAATATATATTCCATAGGCTTGCTCCCCGTGACTTACCTCCTCCAGCCACACCCTACCTGCCTACAGTTACCACCCAGTTAATTCATATCAGTGGGTCACTCCACTGCTTAGGTTATGTCTCTTGTAATCTACTTCATTTTACCTTAGAACATTCTTGTATTGTCTAAAACATGAGCTTTTTGGATACACCTCATTTTTAAACCGTAACAGCACCAAAACAGTTTGGGAGAAAAGTATGAGATACTGTCCAAAGAGCTAAACGATATTCCAAAGCAAAGAAAAAGAAAAAAGATGATTAAGTGCCATATGAACCCCTGGAAACACTCTGTAGGTCTGGGATGGCCGAATTTGAGGAGTGGGTGGGGACTTCTTGGGAAAGACAGCAGAGGAAAGGGATGCTCTCTCCTCTTCCTCCTTGAAGACCATCACACCAGGTGAAAAGAACCATGAAATAAAGTAAAATTTCATCTTTAGTGAAATTAGGAACCACCCCATACCCCCATCTTGGAAATCGTGCCAGATGTAATAGAAATTCAGGCTCCATTGAGGAAAAGACTTTGAAAGCTAGTTCACACTTCTTAGTAAGTAAACTTCCCGGTTGATAAAGTGAATGAGATTGGAAATGCAGTGGCAATGTTCTTATTACTGTAGATGAAATAATGGTCGACTCAGCAAATAGATACGTAAGATCTGTATGAGAAAGCTATAAGCCTTTCCTGAAGGGCATAAAAGAAGACAAAATAAGTGGGAAAAGATGTTATATTCTTGGATTGGAAAGCTTCATAATATTCTTTAATCCAAAAATTTCCAGACACATCTAGAAATTTAATGCAGTCCCAGAAAACATCCCAACAGGATTTCTTAAATGCAACTTGTCAAGTTGATTGTAGTATTTATATGGACAAGTTATTGTATAAAAATAGCCAAGATAATGTTTAAAAAGAAAACTTAAGAAAAGGGAACTTGCCTTATCAGAAATCAAAACAAACTAAAGAGGTACTGGCACAGCCACTAATGCAGCGCTGTTCATTACAGCCCTGTTGTATGTAGCAGTGAAAAATGACTTGCTGGAACACAGCCAAGGCGTTAAGAATGGGGAAGCCATGGTGAAAAAGACTGGCATTAACGTGGGGTCCTTTCAGCTATCAAGAAGAGCTAAACAACTGTGGGAATTATGGAGTACAATGTAAATGTTATGTACCTTTACAATGTAAAACTAATACATCCTCTTACAAGAGGGAAGTAGATCTGTGCTGATATGGAAGAATATCCCAGTAAATGGGCTCTCAAGGGGAAATTGTGTGCAGAAGAGTACATGTGGCATGATCCCCTTTCAGGTCACCACATACGGCTGCCCTTCCCTTCTTGGGGGAAGATTTTATCCCCCACCCTGATGACATTGTCTTGGCTCTTGACCTGTCATATGGACTTGAAGTTACCGTGCAACCTCCAAGCAGAAGCCTTGAGAATCACACTCTGACGTCACTTTCTGCCCCTGCCACAAAGTTGGCAAGACCCACATAGGGTTTCTCTTTCAATCTGAATCCCAGAATGAAGCATGCACACATAACAGAATTACAGCCAACTTAAAGCCGACACTTAATGTGAACAACACAATAAGTACATCCTCAATCTCGTAAGCCATGGAGATTTGGGAGTTGTTACAGCATAAGATAGCAACTGCTCTTATGTGTTGTCAAACAGCACCAAGAGCAAGCAGGAGGATTTTATTATGTACTTTTGAACATGGCTATAGCAAGCCTAATATATTCAAGAGGATCTTTTCTGTATTTGTGTATAAATATTCTTGTTGAAGAATTGCTATTACAGCAAACATTGAAAATGACCAGAATACACATCAGTGTCTTAGTTTGGTTGCTATAAAAGAACACCACAGACTGAGCAGTTTAGCAACACGTTTATTTCTAACAGTTCTGGGCTCTGGGAAGTCCAAGGCACGGGCATATTTGGTGTCTGGTGGGGGCCCTGTTCCTGGTTTGTAGGTGGTAATTTTCTTTTATCCTCACACGAGGTGAGAGAGAAAGCTCTTAGTCTCTTCTTGTATGAGTACTAATTTCACTCCTGAGTGCTCCACCCTCATGACCTAATCATCTTCCACAGCCTCCACCTCTCAGTGCCATTATATAGGGGGTTAGGATTTCAGTACTCGAATGGGGGACACTGACATTCAGTCCATCACGATAAGGAAACAAAAAGTTATGGGTTAATATATGAAAAAACTAAAAATGCCAATAAAGTAGGTCCACATATATCAACATAATTAAAACTCAGAGACATAATAATAGGCAACAGGAGATTGGAATGATTATCTGCAATGTTTTGTTTATTTAAAAGTACCTGAAACAGCTGGGCATGGTAGTGCATGCCTGTAATCCCAGCTTCTAGTGGGGGCTAAGGAAACAGGATAACAAGTGTGAGGACAAGTGAGACCCTGTCTCAAAAACACAAACAAACAAAAACAAAACAAATCTAGGATGTAGCTCAGTGCTAGAGCATCCCTGGGTTCAAACCCCAGCACCGCAACATACATGTACGCAGACACACATAACCCTAAAACAGGGGTTGAGGGTATAGCTCAGTAGTAGAGCACAACCCCCATCACCCAAAACAAAAAAGAAAACTGGAGCAAATGTGGAAAAGTGTTAAGATTGGGCAAAGCTCGGTGGTGGGCTCATGAGTGCTTGTTACATTCTCTTTTTTCTCAAGTGACTAAAATAGTTGATATATTTATTTTAAAATGAAGTTTGTAAATTTAATATAGTGTGAAGGCACTGATGTAAAGTTAAAAAAATCCACAAAATAATGCTTATGTTGTTCAGGGGTTGTATTTATATATGTGTGTGTTAAAGTAGGAGAATGAACTGGAAAGTTATATACTAAATCCAAAATAGTGGTTTGATAGGAGATAGCAAAGGGGAATCAAGAGGATTGTTATATCATCCTTTGCACTTTTCTGTAATTTAAAAAATTCTAAAAATAAAAATTGCAATTAATGAAATAGATGTCTGGAAAAACAGAAAAACTGTTAGCACTATTGTCTCTGGGGAGGGGATGAGGGTGACGGTAGACTTTTCTGTTTCATGTGACATTCTTCTCTATCCTTTTGAGTTTCTATAACCGTTATGAATTATATAATTTAACTGTGAGTCAAGGGAGGAAAACTCGACAGCATGTAAGGAAGAAGAGTCCGCGCCAGATCACACGGCTGCAGAAGTAGGAGGCTCGAGGCTGCCTTTCCCAGTTACTTGGAGTTGGGGAGAGGAGCCCATGAGAAGTAGAGTAGCAGTCTGTGAACTTTCCCCCTCTGATTGCTTGTGGAACAGGTTCTGGGGAGGCCCCTGCCTTTCAGTGTGGCAAGTGTGGTTTCTGATAAAGAAGTAATGGATAGACTTCTTCACCTCCATGGTAGGGAGCCCTGAGTGACACTTTGTTGCTCACGGTGCCCTCTAGGGGTAGGAGGACCCTCCTCTAGGGCGTTTGCCTACCAATATATGGAACACAGTGTTGGAGAAGAGACTGGGTCTTTCTTTAACCAGTCAGCTGCAGTCCTCAGCCCTTCTGTTAGACTAACTCAAATAAGAAAGGGTTTTTTCAGCTTTAGAAACAAGCTAGTGACAGAAAAGCCACCAGTAGAAGAATAAGGTAAAGATCCAGCATTTGATCTGATATCAATCAGGATAATTTTCAAACTAGGAAGGACCTTGATCGTCTGTGTAACACTCTCATTCACAAAGATCACCAGAGTGGAAAGGCAAACTGTGAACTGCTCAGGGTGCATTGCCAAGAGAGGCTGGCTCCTGGCTTTGGGGAATGCAGTCCTTATCCTTATTTTCTGTTCACCGTACCCAGAACTGAACAGAGTCTTACCAACTAGCCTTAGATTGCACGTTGCATGCACAAAGCTTGCAGGGTGGCAGAGCTAGTGGATTAGCAAGAGAAGAAGATGTAAAGTGGCAGCAATTGGAGCTTAATCCTGGTTTGATTAAGTAATCCACGAAAACCCCGAGAGGGGAAAACAGTCCCCATGGATAGATTCCTATCCCTTGCTCCCCTCCCCTTCTGAAAGGCGTAAATCTGCCCTCAAACGCCCTCCCTAGCATTTGGGCAATAAAGAGGTCACATTATATCTCCATAAATCTCCCTGCTGGCTGGCTGGCTGCTGCCATTCCCCAGGCCAACAGGAAGTTGTTTCCTCCTGACAGCCGCCGCCGAGGGCCTGGAAGGAAAGGGCTTTCCCTGCAGACCATTGTCTCATCCCCCAGGGAGCTGCCCTGGCAATTTGTTCAGTGTTTCCGTCCATCCTGCCAGCCTGTGGCAAGATGGACAGGGCGTGCAGAGGCAAGCGGCCACCCTGGCCTGGCTGCAGCCACCTCCACAAAGCTTCGTCTTGGGTTTCTAATAGGTAAAAGGAGCCAGGACCACGTGCATGGGTGTAACTGAGCAAAACTGGGCATTAGAAGCTGCCACAGGTGGCTGCCCATGCCGTGTATGGGGCTCCCTGGTGGAACTAGGGAACCGTGAGAGGTGGAAATGGGTTGGCGACTTTAGGAGCAGAGTAGGGTGGAGAACCCACTTGGAAAATGGGTTCCATTTTCCTGTTTGGGAAATAAGATAGGAGATATGATGCTCTTATGGAAAAATCAGAAGATGGAACTTTCCTGCCTTTATTTAATATATCACAGCATGAAATGGGGATGACACTAATCCATGGCATATTTATTTGCTTTACTGAACATGTAAAATAATTATTTATTGCACATTGGAAATAAATTCTCATAGTACAAAAGACACTTGAGTGTGTATAGTGCAGAGTACCCTGAGCCACCAAGTGCTTCCCTGAATTATCTGTTTCTTGTCTGTCCTCCTGGAGATATTTTTTGTATATACAAACAACTCCATATGGAGGTTTTTCTCCCCTTCTTTTCCTAAGGGGTGTCATCTGTGTTGGTCTGTACTTTGCTTCTAGGGTTTTACAGCATATATTGGAAAGTTTTCCCTTTCAGAACCTGAAGCTCTTCATTCTTTATGGCTACATAGTATACCTTGATTCCAGTTCCATACTGAAGAACACTGACATGTTTTTCCAGTCTTCCACTATTGCAAAAAGTGTCACAGTGAATAAATATCCTCGTACCGAAGCCTTTTTACACAGGTGTCTGTATTTGCAGGGTGAATACCTGAAAGTGGAATTTCTGCATCAGATGGCACATATATTTACACTTTTGACAAGGTATAGCCAAATTGCCCTCCCATGGGCTGTACCATGTCACACTCCCCATGTATGCCCAGGGTGCTGTTTGCCCCACTCCCAGGGTACAACGAGATGAGAGAGGAAGGCTGGGAGAAGGTGTAGAGAGGGACAAGCTGGTGACTCAAGGAGCCAGGACCAGAGCCAGACTTTGTCCCCAGTGTGGATGACAGCAGCTCCTAAGTCCATTCTCGCAGTGCTGGGACTGCACCCTGTGTGGAGGGGCTTTCCTGTTCCTCCTGTGGGGTGGGAAGAACAGTTGGTTGGGTTGCCACTCTGGAGGGGAGGCCCCTGGCCTCAGCGTGGAGGAGGTACTTTGTTGTTGTTTGTTTGTTTTTCTTTTTTGTACTGTTTTGAGATGAGAGGATCCTAGGAAATTGAAGAAAATAAGGTAGACATCTTTAACCTTCCAAGTTCGATGCAGGGATGCTTTTTTAATTACCTGGTTGCTAAATTAATTTAAATCATGTTAGAGGAAGAGAAAATCTTAAGAACATAGTCCAATATGGTTGTCACTTTAAAAATCAACTCAAATTTTTGTACTTCTTATCTCAACTTCTTTTTCTTACCTGTTTCCCTATTATTGAGCATTTGGGTTTCCAGTATTTTGCCATGAAGGTCTTAAACATAAATATTTCCCCTTTAAAACACATATTCCAATGAATTATTAGAGCAGTTTGATTGCTTGAAAGAGTGGGCTGTTTTTTTAGTGTAATGTGATGTCTCTCCCATATCCATCAATCTGTTACATACAGTTATATCCACGCACACATGACATAGGCACAGGTGTGTGCACGCAAACCTCTGACCTTGTGTAGATAGCTCTTGTAGCTTGCTCTGTCCAGGAGGAGGATTTCCAAGTGACCAGACTGCCAAGGAGGCTAGGAGCAGAGCCCATCCTGCCATCATTTCTGCTGCCTCTCGGACCCTCTGGGGTTTTGCTGAGATTGAGGGTCATTGTGCATTGAGCTTGTGTTGTGTGCACACACCGCAGGTGGCATGACCCAGCTGAGACCAGTGCGGTGCCAGAGAGGGCGGGGAATGGGTCACTGACCTTCACAGGAGTGTAGGTGAGTCACTTACCTTCTCTGGACCTTGGTGGCCTCTTCTGAATGTTCATGGAGTTGCCCAAACCTCACTTGCAGGTTTGGGGACTGTGTCACTATACTGCCCTCCAGAAGCAAACAGCCTCCACTGACATGAGCCCACGTTGGAAGGAGTGGAGAAGGGCAGAGCTGGCCAGGAACTGGCTCACTGGACAAGGAGGAGACAGCAAGCCCCTCACCCGCTGATGCCCCATCAGGGCTCTCTTGGCTTAGCTCAGCCATGACCATCAGCCTGAAGCCCCAGGAGCTAGGAGGTATCAGCACCAGTGTAGAACCCAGCATTTGGTGCACCTCCGTGCACCTCATTCCTGGCATCCTGCGAGCATCTTGTCTGGGGGTAGTAGAGGCATGTTCTTGGACACCACAGTGCTTTTCAGAGCAGTGGGGTAGTCTCTGTCCGTCAAGGACTTGTTCTGTGCAGCATTGGCTGTCTATGATACAATCATGGCGGAGGCTCAGTGTGAGTCCTAGAGCCCCAAGACACTTCCCCTGGAGCTCCTGACTGACCCTGCCGTTCACAGGGAAAGCTGCAAGCTGTCACTATATCCCCACGTGGGGATTACTGACAGTCTTGAGATCTCATTTTGACAATGATGTGGTCTGAGAAACATTCCCTTAATAGGAGGGCTGCAGAGCATGGAAACAGATGTGCCCGCAGTTGCAGAGATCAGATGGGAAGATGGTGTGCCTGGGGCCTGCACTTCTTTTGGCCCTCCTGACAAATGTCCTGTTGTGACTGAGTCTTAAACTACAGCCAGCTGCTGCCGCTGGAGAAAGAGCTGGGCCCTGGAAAGAGTCGTGGCATCGTAGGCAGAGCCGGTGGCGTCCTGCCTGTGTGGAAGAGACTGGCTGGCCGGTGGCCTCAGTCCCAGCTCTGCCATGTGGGCTCCTGGTCCTGGCCAGACCTTATGCTTACCCACATTCCTCCGTTGCCTCTCCTCTCCTGGGCCAGTCCCAGGGCTGATCCCATTGTGACACAGACCAGGTAGGGGCAGAAGTAGATATTTGGGAGCTGTTAGACCTTTCAAGGGAGGAGCAGCTGGTCCAAAAGAGGAGAGACCAGGGCTCCCGTCAGCGACAGGCTGCACTTGCCTGCTGGAGTCTGGAAATGCTCTTGGTCTTGTAATCTGCAGGGCCTCTGCATGCCAGGGATGGTAACTCTTGGAGATGAGCTACAGATTCTTCCCCAATCGTTTGTTCTTCCTCTTCCTGTCCTCCTCTGTTTGCCTCTCTCCCTCTCCCCCTCTCCCTTCCCTTTCCTTCCTTCTTGCTTCTGATGTTTCTCTTTCCTTCAGACTGTCTTGGCTTTTTATTTTGGAGCCCGAGTCATGTTTTGGGACGTGTGTCAGGCCTGCTGGCTCCCAGGCGCATGCCTGTGTTCTGTCCTTGGCAGCCAGAAGCAGGGCCCTGGCCCGGCAGAGCGACTCCAGCGCGGCCTGGCTGCGCAGCCTCTCCTGGTCAGCTCGCTGGAGCTTCCAAAATAGGTGCTCTAACGCGGGGCTGAACCTGCGGGAGCAGGGGCCCTCCCCTCGCGGCCTCCTGTCACAGGCATCTGCCGAGCTGACAAAGCCCAGAAGACATCAGGCTCTAGTGCTGCCAGAAAAACCTCGGGATTTGTTTGCACCTCACGCCCCAGACCCAGGCGCCAGCTGCAGGGACGGATCTGGGCCTGTCAGGAGATCCAGGCCCAATCTCTGGTGAACTTTGGATGTGACGTGGGGCTAGGGTTCAGCAAGGGACATTTAGGTGGGGTTAGGGACTTTGTTCCTGAAGCCCCTTCATTCTGCAAGAAGTTCTCTGGGCAAGTGGCCTCCCTCTGCTCAGCCCAGGCAGGGTCTGACTTTTCCTAGAAGATTCCTCTCTGGGACCCCCGTGGTTCCTCCCAGTCTCTTTTGGGACACTGAATAGCTGTCAGTGGTAGTTGTCATTGTGTGTATGGATCCTCCTTCCCTGCATAGATTACAGAGTGACCTAGGACAGCAGAAATAGGGGCAGGGACTAAAGCCCAGGCCTGCTGCTGCTTGTCACAATGAATGGGATCATTTGTTGTGAGTTGTGTATTCCCGGCCCGTTGGCCTTGGGCAGAGGTTTTTGCTCCAACTTTTGTGTATGCCTATGTGTCCAACACTTGTCACGGGGCACTGTATGGCAGACACAGGGCAGATGTTTAAGCTTTAGTGCCCCCGTCAGAAACCACATCAACTCCAAAACCCAGCGTGGGAGGAGGGTCCCTCCAAAGTGGGCTCTGGCTCAAGATCCAGCTTTCCCAGCAAGTGGAATTCCCAAGTGGCATGTATGCCACAGGGTAAGACCTGGCTTGTGGCACCTGTGTGTCAGGCTGGCACACAATCACCTGGCACACAGCCAAGCTTGCTGTCCAGCAGTCAGGAGACAAATCCTGCTTTGGGGCAGTGCCCAGAGGTATTGCCAGTCGAAGCCTGGTCTCCAGTTCCCCTCTTCTCCCTCCCTTCCTCCTCTGCCTTGCCTCCTTGATCCTGACTTGCTTCCCTCTGAGAGTTCCTCTGGCAGAGTCCAAGTGGGTAGGTGTTGCCCATTTGGATGAAGGAGGTCAGAGAGAGGGGCGAGTCTGGGCCTTCGATGGTGTCAGTTCCCTGGGAAGTCAGGACTGGGATCCTCCAACCTCCTGGATTCATTTTTCTTTCAGGCTCTTGAGTGGAGTTGTCTGTCATGATTCCTATGCCCATTGCACATCGGGAGACTGGATTCATTTCCCCCTTTTAAAATAATTTTTTTTTTCCTTTTTCCAGTACTAGGGATGGAACCCAGGGCTGGATAAGCACTGAGCTATGACCCAGCCCTAAAAAAAAAATGTTTAGAGCAGGGCATGGAATGGCAGTGAGGAGTTAGATTCCATCCCTAATTCATTTTGAGCTTTTGATTGCTAAAATAATTGTTAATTGATACTTCCTGTGAGCGGCACACTATCAGTCTTGCTTCTGTTGGCTGTCTGCCTGCAGACTCAAACTGGGCCAAGCCTGGGAGCAATGTGCAGTTCTATGCATGGCCCGGATGGTTTGAGAAAAGGTCAGATTCCTAAATCTCCCAGCTCTTTTACCTATCCTCAGCCCTCCCCAAGCACCTGCACCGAGGTCTGTCCCTGATGGTCTTCCCTGCCTCCTGCCCCCTAGCCCCAGCCTCCCAACAATAATCCATCACCGTTATCTCATTGGGTGTTTGCAAAGCACTCTACAGCCATTGTTGTAAGTTTTTCCTCTTATTTGCAAAGTGCTTTACAACTGTTATTAGGAGTCTTTGCTCCCCACTGGGTGATGCTGACCCACTTCCCAGGGTTAGGCTTCCACTGCCTCCCAAGTGGTTGGACCAGTTCCCCTGATGCCTGGTGCTGGGTGGTGGGGCTGTCACCGGTCAGAGACATGCCACACCCTCACTCTTGCCCTCTGGGAAGTTCCTCCCAGTCCCCTTCCTGAGAAGGACTAAGAAGAGGTTGTTCCTACCTGAACTTTGTGCTGGCGTGGGACTCACAGCCTGCCACCTTACTTCCCCTAAGCAACAGGCTTTGAACTTTATTCTCTCCATTCTGCAGCCCAACAGAGAAATAAATATGTGTATTAGTGTCAGTGTCAGATGTAAGAGGGTAAAATTGTCCCTTCCACATTTTAGATTGGGAGCTTGGAGTGATCTGTTTTCTGGTTTTTTTTTTTTTTTTTTAATTAGATTTTTAAAAACAGGCAGGCATGGCATTGCAGAATGGTGTTTCTGAAGAAGTGAAGTCCGTATGGTCTGACAGGAAAGGCTTTTTGGTGGTAGACTTAGCTGCCATCGCAGCATTGGTGGGGTTTTATGTGCTGTTTTTCAGCTTAACACTATGGAACCAGCATTTTCTTCTATAGCTATATTGTCTTTGTAATAACAATTTAAGTTTTTAATGTAACATTTCATTGAATGAGTTGGATGGCAAGATCTTATAGTAGAACTGTGGCGGCCTCTGCAGGTTTTGGAGGTGTGTGGTGGGGAGTTGGGGGTAGGGAGCTGACCGGTGCCTTGGGGAAGCATGGTCTTCACTTCCCTGGCTGCTGCTTACCACCTGCCCTTCTGCCTGGGCTGGACATCCACACTTCCTATCCCAGACCAGCAGCATCTGCCATCAACTCCCAACTCGGATGAGGGTATATTCTGCAAATGGATTGTGTAATCCTGTTACTCGTTATTGATATTGCCCAACTAGATACTAGTATTCTGAGAGCAAGGTGCCCTCTTAGCTCCTGTGACATCTATTGGCCTGCTTAAACAGCAGATGTCTGGTAAATATTTGTCAGTGACAAATACATATTTGCCAAACTCCAATGACTTTACCTGACCAGTAAAATGGTCCTGACTGTGTAGCCCATTCTTTGAGGCAAGCTTGCAGGAGTTTGGAGGCAATCTTTGGGTTGGGTTCTTGAGGCAGGGAAGGTAGTAACCAGCAGAGAGGACACATCCCAAGATTGTTAGGTCCCTTGCAAAGATCCTGTCCCCCAGTGTAAAACAGTAAGTGTACAGAGAAGAATGGACCTCTCTTCCCCAAAGAAGAATAGACGATGGGATTTTTGACTATAGAGTTTAAATGAAGCAGAATCCGGGAAGAAGCTGGTCTGCTTGTCTTTAAAAGGAGCCAAGTGTAAATCTTTACCTGTTAGATCAACAGACTGAGATCCTTATGAATGAAATGAAAGAATGTCTGTGATTTTCTTAAAAATGACAGGATGAGGTGGAAAAGAGGGAGGAGGTTTAGAAGAGACAAGATTGGCCACAAAATGATCAGAAGCCGGATGGTCAAGTTTGTTTTTTTAATATTCTGTTCAATTCTGAATATATTTACTTTTTCTGTAATGAGGAAAAGTGGAATAAAATGCTGCACTAGGTTAGGGCTGAAAAGGCCTCAGGCAAGGTTTAAGCTGGACTGGAGAGTCCAGGTCCAATTTTGAGACTGTAGTGCCATCTAGTGTCTATTGCCAGCAGAACGCTGGTATGGCCCGCTGGTGTCCCTCCTGTCTTGGTCCAAGGTTGGTCTGTGAACCCCTGGGCCTTCTATTTCCCTCACAGGGGGCCTGGGTCTGGACAGAGCAGTCCTGACAGGCCAAAGGCAAAGGCTGTGGAGGTGGCAATGATAGCATTGGTCCAGGTGGGGGCAAGCCATGGACAGGAGTCACCTCGGAACGCATGACCTTGGTGGAGGGCCCTGAGTGTGACCCAGGTGTAAAAATAGCCTCTCGTGTGATGGCTGTGTTAGCGCCCTGGCCTGAGCAAACAGCCCCTCGCACCTGCACAGTGTTTACTTGGTGGGGACACAGCTACCTGTTTGCAGGTGCAAATGACTGTTTGTGTACCCAGAGTTGGGGGGAGGGCCCCTCATTCTCCTCCAGTCACATTCCCTTAGGGCTGGTAGCCGGGCCACTGAGTTAGTCAAATGTGCAGCCTTCGACCCAGGCTGGGCCTGAAGTGGGGAGAGATTCCACCTGGCATCCTGCCTCCCGAAGAAGTTCCCCTTTTCACTGGAGAATCCACCTTGCCTCTGGCAGCAGGACAAGGAAGATCTGAAGACCAAGGTGGCTCAGAAGAGCATGAAGTCAGTGGGACTTCTGCAGGTTCCAGCGAGAACACTGGCCTGGCCTCTGTCACCCAGGCAAGGAGCAGGGCCGTGTGAGGAACTGGTCACCCGAGAAAGGGAAGTGACCCATGACGGCAGCCTTCTGAGCCCATCTAACTGGCTCTGAGGTGCTCTTGCTGGGAATAAGCACCTTTATTTTACGTACCAGTAAATAAGGAAAGATTTCAAGGACACAGAAGATCATGCAGATGTATTAAAGTAGGGAAAATGAGAAAATACAAGTCTTTCCTGCAGAGGAATTTGAAAATTTCAAGAACTCAAGTACAAATCAATTCCCTTTGACCTAGAAATTGTACTAGTAGCCGGGCACAGTGATGCACACCTGAAATTACAGTGACTTGGGAGGCTGAGGCAGGAAGATCACAAGTTAGAGGCCAGCTTGGGCAACTTAGTGAGACCCTGTCTTAAAAAGAAAATGCAAGTACGGAGATATAGTACTGCATAAAGTAAAGGGTAGCAGCGAGTGGAGGATTCTCCTTCTAGGAGAGTATCCGAAGGAATGACCAGGAATGTACAGATTTATGTACCAAATGAGCAATATTTACAACACAAAGATTGGTGACTGGACAAAGATTAATTATTGAATGATAGTAGTTAAAAGATAGCATATACATGTGATGGACTATTACACTGTGATAAAAGGAGTTTATAAAGAATTTCTAATGTAGGAAAAAGATTCGAAGTTAAGTAGCCTGAACTCAATTACTCAAAAACATATGCCTCCTTTAAAACCTTGCACAGGATATAATAAAGCAAAATGATTGTAACACTGCATTATCTTTACAAATTTTGGTACTTTGTGATTCTCCTAATGTAAATATTTACTGTATTTGTATTCAAAGGTAAAAAAACAATCTTAAATTTGAAAGAAAAAAGGGAGAGAAGTTTGAGCAGTCCTGGGTTAGATGAGGCCCTGGGTTGAAGACTCAGAGGGAGAGGGAGCTGGGCTGAGGTCTGGATGTGCCCCTCACAGCTTTGGCAACTGGGCTTTGGCTTTCTCAAGAACGCCCTGCCAGGTCTGGGAGGGCTGGGAGTAGAAGCGCCCACTTCCCATGCAGCCTGGGACCCAGTACCCCAGGTGAAGGCAGAGTGAGGAGGAGGAGGGCAGCCACAGGTGGTCTTCCTCTCCTTTCAAGGAGAAGGCGTCTTTCTGGGCTCTAGACTCTGGGATGGAGGTCTGCTGGACATGAGCAAGGCTGTGATCCTGTGTGCTCTCTCCTGTTTCCCCACCCAGTAGACATGTTTGACGACTTCTCAGAAGGCAGAGAGTGTGTCAACTGTGGGGCCATGTCCACCCCACTCTGGAGGCGGGACGGGACCGGGCACTACCTGTGTAACGCCTGTGGCCTCTACCACAAGATGAATGGCATCAACCGGCCCCTCATTAAGCCCCAGCGCCGGCTGGTAAGCAAGTGCCAACAGTCCCTCTACCAGCCTGGGGAAGCCACCTTGCCCCTCCTTGGCACCTGGCTCCAAGGCTCTCTCCTGCGGGGGGGGGGGGGGACTCTCTGGTTTTGAATTTGGGAACTCCAGGGTGTGGGTTGAGGGGGTTAGGTGGGTGGGGAGATGGGAGCTCAAGTTCCAAGAGTGCACCAGACCATCTAGTGCAACCAGCACTGTGTGGAATAGGAAAGTGAAGCCGTGTGCAGGGCGGCCCACCCACTCAGACTTGGAGTCTCCTGACCTGTTGTCTTGAGGGCCTCCTACCCAGCCCCTGGGTTCAACCCAGAGCCTGCTTCCTTGTTTTCAGTGGATCAGTTAATAAAACCCAGAGCCTAGGAAGGCTGAGGCTCTGGTGTTCGCTCCCGACTGGCTTTTCTGTATGTTGGGGAGGGAGGAACAGGGGATAAACCCTGGGGGCCCCTTTTGAGGTCCGTCAAGTTCTTCCATGGCCCTTCCCAAACCCGGAAGCAAACATTAATTCTACTTTGGGAAGAAGCTTCTCTGTCCGCAGGGCCCGGTTTTTGGATGATGTCAAATGATAGGACTAGACCCCAGGCCTCCAGGATGCACTGCTCTTGGCTGGCACTGCAGAAGTCTTGCAGCGGCTATGAACGGAACCAACTAGTCTGAGATGGCGCCCAGGGCCGTGGTGGCCTCCTCCTGCCACCACTTAGGAAGACGAGCAGCAGCCTCTGCCTTCCACTTGGACACAGAACATTTGTTTCCTGTTTGCAGTCCGCCTCCCGCCGAGTGGGCCTCTCCTGTGCCAACTGCCAGACCACGACCACCACGTTGTGGCGCCGCAATGCTGAGGGTGAGCCCGTGTGCAACGCCTGTGGTCTCTACATGAAGCTCCACGGGGTGAGTGGACTCTGAGCCTGCCTCACCCACGCCCCACCCACTCCTGTTATGCCCCGCCCACGCCCCACCCTCTCCTGCTGTGCTCCACCCACGCCCCCCATCTCCTGCTGTGCCCTGTCCACATGCCAACATGCCCCGCCCAACGCTGCCATCTTGCAGGGACTCTGGAAGGACCAGGAGGTGTCCAGGATCTTTCATTCCCATCACTAAATTTTCACTCTTCTTTCCTTCAGACTAGACTTTTTTGTTTTTAATTTTTGTTTTTCGTTCTTAAATTAAAAAAAAGACTTACATTGGGAAAGGAATCTTCTCCACTGTGCTGGTCTCATTCAGTTTTCACATTTTAATTCCCATTTTACAGATGAGACTATATATAGTAGCAGGAAACAAAGGTGATGTTTCTGCTCAGTGGAAAAAATGTTAGCTTGTGTAAGGATAAGTGTGTGGGGCTGAGTGTGGAGGCCCACGCCTGTAATCCCAGTTACTGAGGAGGCTGAGGCGGGAGGCTGGCAAATTGCAGCTCAGCCTGGGCAGTGTAGTGAGACTGTCTCAAAATAAAATAAAACAGGCTAGGGATGTTGCTCAGTGGCAGATTGCCTTTGAGTCCAATCCCCAGTCCCTGGAGAAAACACAAATAGAACAAGTGTTTGAGGTTGGGGTGTACCACTGTGGTAGAGCGCTTGCCTCACTTGCACAAGCCCGGGGGTTGAATCCCCCATACAGGCCAGGTGGAATGGGGGGGATTGACTATTAATTTGGAAAACAAAAGTAAAACATGACTTCCACTTGTGCTTTAAACAAAAATAAATTTAGGCGATTTAAAGATACCAAATGTAGAACATCTTTGTAAGAAAATGAAAATATTGAACAACAAAATATTGTAGTGAAAATACTAGAAAAATAAAATAAATACAACAAAAATGCCAGATAATAAAACAAAAGAAATGGAAGAGGAGGTATTATGTAACATTGGGCATGGAAGAAGAATTCCTTAAGCAAGTTTTTAAAACTCTTAAGTATTTAATTGTTAAACATTTAATATTAGTGTATGGAAAATGAAGCCTAAAGAAAGTAAAAACTGATATGCACGTAATATTTCTTCAACATAAAAAGTTCCTGTGAAGCTCCTTATGTTTTGATTTGGGACAATTTCCATTATATAAAGTTGAGGTTTTTTGTTGTTTTGATTTTTAAGGCAGTGTGCAGAGCACTGTACATGGTATGGCACCATTTTTATAAATGATGAGGAAAACATCATTTATATGTAGGTGCTTATAATATGTACAGTACTTCTGGAAGAATACATAAGAAATTGGTGACTCTGGAGGCTGAGGCAGGAGGATGGAAAATTCAAGACCAGTCTGGGCAAATTAGCGAGACCCTGTCTCAAAACTAAAAAAGGATTGGGGATGTAGTTCAGTGGTAAAGCACTCTGGGGTTCGATCCCCAGTACTGAAAGCAAAAAAATCAAAGAAAAGAAAAAAGAAGAAAGTAAAATAAATAAATTGCATCATGGGGTACTCCAAGAAAAGAAATGGGTAACAGGGTAGTGAAGTGGAGCACAGTGGTAGAACATTTCTTAGTATGCGCAGGGCCCTGGATTCCATCCACAGCACTACAGAAGGAGGAAGAAGCAGGGTAAAGAGGGAGGAAGGGAGGAGAAAGGGAGGAGAACAGGTGGAAAAGGGGAGGGGAAGAAGGAGAAACGGGTTTAGAATCAGGGTTAGGGGAACATTATTTTCACTGTACACTCTGTACCTTTTACATGATCTACGTACAGATCTTTCTTGTTCAAAGGTAAACTAAAACAAAACAAAATAAAAAATAGAGCCTATAGCCTAAGAAAAGTACAGTTGGTCTTCCCCCTACTGTGCCAGACGGACAAAGGGCACAGAAAACTCACAGGAGCCAGCCAGCTAGCCATGGAACATGCACACATGCCAGGCCCACTGGGAACCAGGCAGTGTAAACTAAGGCAACCTGAGATCCCACTTTGGGCAACAATGGATGGTAAAAGCTACTGCTGGTGTGAATCTGGGGAAACAGCCACGCTCGTGTATTGTTGATTCGTATGTGAACTGCTGCACCTGTTCTTTAGGAAGCTAACCTAGCAACACTGGTTCAGGTTGAAAACACTCGAACCTTTGCACATAGCTGCTCCACTGTTGGGAAAACAGCTTATAAAAAATCAAAGAACCACTACATGATAACATTTGAACCATTCATTGCTGTCTTCTTTGTAGTGGCAAAAACTAGTTTAAAAACTTCAGAGCCCCATAAAGAGTGATTGAATAAATTATGGGACAACCCTATAATGAGCAATATTGGGTAGAAGTGTAAAGATAATAAAGCCATGTATCTTGATCTGAAAATGAAAACACACACTGCAAGTATTATGTATAGCATGACCCCGTATTATAGGGGCTGGGGGACCATCTATGACCTCGCAGATAGAGATGGCGGAAGGGGCCGGTCGCTGTGGAGGCCCAGGAGGTGATGGGGGGGGACGACACCTGCCTGCTGTGACCCCAGGTCACATAGGTTGTTGTCTCTCTCTCATAGCCGGTCCATGTTCGTGTCTTTGCAGTGGTACTTGCTTTTCTTTCCATGTCTGCAGGTGTGGCCTTTATTAGTTCTACGTGGCAGATGAGCATAGAGTAGACCAGGGATAGCAGATTGGTTTTGGCTTCAGAGAGAGCAGATGTAGGGAAGGCACAGGATCTAAAGATACTGGAAAGGTGCCCTTGGGCCTTTGCTAGCCCAGAACACTTGCTTAGGCCCCTGTGAGGGCTCAAGGGTGTGACTCTACCAGTCACGGCTTGCTCCAGCACCGGGTGCACCTGGTGCTGTCCTTTTTTTTTTCTTCTTTCTTTTCTATTTTTTTTTAAAGAAGGAGGGAAGGGGAGAGAGAGAGAGAATTTTAATATTTATTTTTTAGTTTTCGGCAGACACAACATCTTTGTATGTGGTGCTGAGGATCGGACCTGGGCTGCACGCATGCCAGGCAAGCGCACTACCGCTTGAGCCACATCCCCAGCCCCTGGTGCTGTCCTCGCACAGTTCTCGGGGACCTGGCCATAGCATTGTCTCTCTGGTGTCACCTGTGCACTCCCCTCCACCCGTGCAGTCCATCACCAGCTCCAGTAGGACTGCAGGGCAGAGCTAGTGTGACGGGTGCCCGTGTCTCCACTCCTAGCGCTACCCCAGCTCTGTTTTCTTGGTGTCTTAATTACTAGCACCCCTTCCTATTTCTGCAGTGTCCTGGTGGGGTGACCAGGGCTTTTGGACATTCTGTTCCTGCTGCCTAAAACACCTGCCCTAGTGCCTCCTGGGTGTCTCATTCTCAGTGAAGCCCTCCTCGAATACCTCATGCCTCTCTTCTCCAGCCCAGGACACAATATACTGTTTCCTCTGTTTTCCCACGTCACTAACAGAGTCCTGTGGTTTTTCCGCATCTCTCTTTCCCACTAAATGGAACTTCTGGTGGGAGGGAACTGAGTCATTTTCTAGTTCTCCAGGGTCTAGCAAAATACCCACCATAAAACATTAAATTTTTTTTTTTCTGATGCTGGGGGTCAAATCCAGGACTTCCTGCGTGCGAGGTAAGCACTCTACCCCAGGCTGCAGCCCTCAGTGTGTTTTTAAAAGTAGATTTGATTCCTTTCTCCGAGGAGTCCCAGGGGCCTGGGTGCCCAGCCTGGGTTTGCAGAAGGTTGCTTAGGTGTCACCTTCCTGCAGTGCAAGGGTGTGCAAGGGTGTGCACATGTATTGATTTGTGACCCTCTAGGTCCCCAGGCCTCTCGCGATGCGGAAAGAGGGGATTCAAACCAGAAAACGGAAGCCCAAGAACCTGAATAAATCCAAGACAGCAGCAGGTGAGGCACAGAGCTCTGCTGGGTGAAGGGCCAGGAGCCCCGGGGTGTGTGAGGAGCACCTCTCCTGGGTCAGGCCGGGCCAGCCTGGGCTGCCAAGGGGTGTGACAGCGCCACTCATCCTTGGCTCTTGAGCACACAATGAATAAAGTTGCCATGGTACATAGTGGGAGCTTTCGGAGCTGGCTCAACTCTAGCTGGGGTCTGATGGCCATCAACTGCGATGGCCAGTGGGACCAGTGGAGGGCCTGAGGCAGAGAGGAGCATGTTGTTTGGTTCCTTTGTCTTTGATGCTGTGGCCAGCCCAGAACTCAATCCCTTTAGCTTCCTGAGAAGGACCAGGATCCTCTTAGTCTCTTTCTCTACATATTGATCTATGTCTAGGTGTCATTATGTCACCTGGTGCTTTGGACTTCAGGAAGCTCTTTTGTCAACAGTGTCTCAGTGATCCACTCGGGATCCCAGAGAAACTGTTTATTAACGCCATCTTTCTAATGAGCCCACAGACTCAGAGAGGGCACTGACTTAGATAGAGTTACACCACAGCTATTCATGGGTAGAACTGAAATTAAAGCCTAAGTCTTCACACACCAGGGTTAATAGTCCGTTCAATATAACATTCCGCCTCTTAATTCCTAAATTAGCAAGGAGGGTCACTAATGTCCCCTGTGCAGGCATTCCCTACGCCACATGGCTACCAAGTTAAGGATCTGACAGGTCAGTGCTGCAGTTGCAGAGAAGATAAATTGGCTGATATGATGAGGAGCTTCTCTTCTCTTCTGCAGCATGACAGTCAGATAAATTGCCATTTCCCCCACTGAGGACATGATGGGAATTCTACTTTCTAGATTCACCATTGGCTCACTCCTTCTGGCAGAGATACTTCCTGTTGAATCCCCTGCTTCACACCCATGGTCCCCGTGTCTCCCTCCTCCCTGCTGCCTGGAGCTGCAGCCCTGCCCCGGCATCACCTCCCTTCCTCGCACGCAGCCACATGGGCACAGCAAGCGTTCAGTTCAGCCATAAAATCCCCTCTCCAAATTCCAGACCCAGGAAGACGGGTTTGGCCGTTGGACCTACCCTGAACCCACACAGGGCCATTTATGCTGATCAGTACGACTGTTCGAGTTTTGCTGTAGCGAAATTAATGAATCTGATTGTGGGTCGTTGTCCCAGATGCCTCTGGAGATAGTCTATAGTATACGGTGTTGGCACTTTTTGAAATCCAGATCTTAAATTCTAAAACACGTGGCCTCAAGGGTATGGAATGTGGGGGGAGAGGACGAGCTTGTCATTTGGAAGAGTCCCCTTGGAATAGGACACTTCTGCTCCATTTTGAGAATGGTGCCCTCCACTGATATGGACCCCAGCTTCTCTCCCTGGCAAATGTAAATAAAGCCATTATCAGAGACTGTCCGGCTCTCTCAAAGGGCCACTCTTCCAGTTCCCTGCCCTGAGCTGTGCCTCCTGGCTCCGCCCTGTTCCAGGTCCTTCCGGCAGTGAGAGCCTTCCTCCCACCAGCAGTGCTTCCAGCAGCTCCAGCAGCACCACCACCACCAACAGCGAGGAGATGCGCCCCATCAAGACAGAGCCCGGCTTGTCATCTCACTATGGGCACAGCAGCTCCATGTCCCAGGTACCCTGTGGGCGGGGCGGCAGGGCTGCACGGGGGAGTGGACTCCAGACCCTGGGTGCAGCATGAGCTGCCCCCAGACCTGCAGACGGGCAGCAGGAGCAGCCCCTATGGGGCTACCAAAGCCCTGCCCCTGAGCCCTCCGATGGCTTATCAAGCCACAGCGTTTGGATACAGCTGTAGCACACACAGCTGGCCCTCTGTGCCATGGCCTTTGTAGACAAGGAGAAGGTGCCCAGATGCTGGCACCCAGATGGGAAAGAAGGACCCTGCTGGCTGGGCACAGGCTGGGAAGCTGCAGAGGGCAGGGTGGGTGCAGACATCAGGCAGGGTGCTGTTTTCACAAGGTCCCTCTTTGGGTTTTTTGGTACTGGAGATGCCATTTAGCAGTGCTTGTTCCCCTGGGCCACATCCCAGCCCTTCTTGTTTTGAGAGACAGGGCCTTACCAAGTTGCTTAGAGCCTTGCTAAGTTCCTGAGGCTGGCCTCGAGCTCTCAGTCCTCCTTTCTCAGCCTCTTGAGTTACTAGGGTCACAGGCTGCTCAGGCCAGGTTTCTCCTTGGATGACATGATGGGGTCAGTGTGTCCCAGCCTACCTTGACCAGTCCCTCCTCTGGTCCCCGTGAGCCCTCAGGCACATCCCCCTGGCCTCATGGTGCTTTCTGCCTTGCAGACCTTCTCCGTCAGTGCTGTGTCTGGCCACGGGCCCTCCATCCACCCGGTCCTCTCTGCCCTGAAGCTCTCCCCACAAGGCTACGCATCTCCTGTCAGCCAGTCACCACAGGCCAGCTCCAAGCAGGACTCTTGGAACAGTCTGGTCTTGGCTGACAGTCACGGGGACATAATCACTGCCTAATCTCTCCTCCTTCCCTCCTCAAATTCCTGCACGGACCTGGGACCTGGGGGCCCCCTCTGCCTGGGAAGGACTCCAGAGCAACTGGGAAGAAACTTGAAGTCGACAATTGGTTCTGAGAAGTGGGAGTTGGATTTTCTCAGATGCCTTTTCAAGGTGGGGTCTGGAAAGAGCCCACTCTCTGCACTCTGACACAGACTAGCCCACCCTTCACGGCAGGCACAATAAGTCTCTTCCATGGAGTTGGCGACTTCTTTCTCATTCCCTGTCCCACCTGGCCCCGCCCCTGACAGAGACAAGATGTCCCTCTCCCCTGCTTCCCAATGCTGTGGCCCAAAGTGGTGGCTTTACCATTGTGTTCCCAGCACTGGGGCTCTACGGGCAGCTGATGGGGCAGGGCTCTGGGACCCCCGCTACAGCCTGAACAGGGCAACTGCTTGATGTGTATTGAATGTGACAGGCCCCTTTGGGCAGCCTCAGCCCTTGCCCAACACTCCCCTTGAGGCACTGCACATCCCTGCATCCCCATGGCTGATCTGAGTCCAGTAGCACTGGGTGCTGTGCAGAGGTGACTGAACGCATCCCGGGAAATGGAAGAGAGACCTGCACCCCTGCACCGCGTGGCGTCATCAGATAGCCGTTGGGCAGTGCTGCCGCCCCCAGTCCATTCCCTGCTGAGGGCTCTGCTCCTTCTCTTCTCCCACCAGGGCCTGTGACATAGAAATCCCTTCTGCTGTCCTGAGCGATCCGGCTCTGTCTTCAGCCCGATCATGCCTCTCCTTTGCCAAAACGTAGTGTAGCCGAAGGGCAGACCTCAGCATCCTCCGTTCACCGCATCCACGCAGAGGGGTACTGAGAAGGGACAGAGGTCCTGCTGCTAAACTAACGGGCGAACACTCATCCTCGAGGTCCTCCGGGGAGTGCACCTGGGGGGGGCGTCCTGCTCGGGACTCCAGCTTGCTTGCTCTCTGAGCCTGTGGACGGTGGCCTGGCCAAGTCACCAGCACCTGGACCTGCATTCTTTCCCTGGCAGGAACCTTCTGTCTGGGAGATGAGAAGCCAGAGAGTTTGCAAGATCAACACAAAGCAAACAACAAAACTGGCCGAAAGAAAGAGGATGGCTATAAGAAGACTCTGAGGGTGGGCCTCGAAGGGACATGCAGCCCCCAGCTGTTCTGGATTGGCCTCCTCCGGCCACGCTGGGCTCCCAAAGACTTCCTCCCTGTCCTCGTTATCCGCAGAGCCGCCGCTGACCGTGGCCTCACTCCGTCCACCCCAGACTCCCAGCCCCACCCCAGCCCTCCTGGCTGTAGCAGAGTACCTTTGAACCAAGATTCTGTTTTAATCATCATTTAACACTTTTCCTCCCTGAAGGCTGCCCCTCCATTCCCTCCTGACCCACCAACCTGGTAACATTGTCTTAAGGTGGAATGGCTATAAAATCAGTATTTAACTAATAAATTTATCTGTATCCCTCTTGCCCTCTCCCCCTCAGGCTCTTTATGGGAGGGCCCGAGCTGTTTTCTTTTTCAGGGGAGCACAATGGCCTCAGGTGATCCCCTCCCAGCTGCTTCCACCCAGTGTCTTTCATCTGGGTTGGCAGTCCCACCTCTGGGTGGCCGCAGGGGCCAAGGGTGCTGTCCCAACCCTGGTACTCACAGGCGGTCTGGCTGCAGTGTCCTAGGGCAGGGCTGGACCAACTGCTAACCCAAGCTCCTCCGTCTTCGCCTTCTTAGGAGACAACAGTTGTCGCCCTGGTCATAGGGGCGCTGTTAGAGCCCCTCAGACCCTGGGAGAGCAGGTGCTCTCCCTAGCACCATCCTCCTGGACTCAGCTGTGTCTTAGAGGGGAGCCCTGAGAGCTCCTGCCGTCTGCTGCTCTTCCTGGGGGGTATGATCCAAACAGGCCCCAAGAGGGCAAACGACGCCCGCGGAGAGGAGACTGAAGCACTGCCGGCTCCATCCAGGTGGCCTCTCCTCCTTTGGCAGTGGGGTTGTTTTTTCATCTTACCAGTATGTGGGGAGGGGAGAAAGGTTCCCAGGCCACCCGATTCAGCCCCCTAGGGATGGGATGGCCACGCAGATGGCCATCAGAATGGTCCTACATCTCACCTGGCTTTTGCCAAACCTCCTGGGCAGTTGGAATCATTTAACTTTTCATAGCAACCTAAATATTTTCCAGCAGGTAAGAAACAAAAACAAAACAACAATGACAACCAGAAATCCACTTATAACAGTTCTTTTTTTTTTTTCTTTTTGTATCAGGGATTGAAACCCAAGGTGCTTAACCACTGAGCCACTTCCCCCAGCTCTTTTTTAATATTTAGAGACAGGGTCTCATTAAGTTGCTTAGGGCCTCATTAAGTTGCTGAGGCTGGTTTTGAACTTCTTGCAATCCTCCTGCCTCAGTCTCCCAAGCCACTGGGATTACAGGCATGCACCACTGTGCCTAGCAACAACCATTCTTCTATGTGACACCGTGAGCTCTTAAACTTGCTGTGCATTCATCAGGCCTATCCAGTGAGCTTCTTCCCCAAGGATGAGTACCAGATAACCTGAGTAACTGGGTAGATTGGAGCCGGGTGCAGTGGCACACACCTGTAATCCCAGGCTGAAGCAGGAGGGTGACAAGTTGGAGGCCAGCCTCAGCAACTTAAGGAGACCCTATTTCAAAATAATAAAAGGACTGGGGATGTAGGGGAAAAAATTAAAATAAGCTAGATTCAAAGCCAAAAGCTACCCTGGTGGCAGAAAGCACATGATTTTTATGATTAGATCTTTTCTTAAACAATTGGGCCACTTCCCTTCAGTAATGACTTTCAAATCAAAATTCCATAGGATAGCAGAAGATCACCTCGTTCCTAATCCAGTTACAAGTGGTACCCACCGAAATAGGATACCACAGTCTCTTGGCTCCCCAGACTGCCTGCTTCCCCAAACCAAATACATCCTAGGGTAGGGGAACTGCCACCAAAGAGACAGTATAAAAGAAGCCACCTCCAGAGAGTTGGAACATGGCTGGGGGGAGAGGAGAGTGGGGATTGTAAAAATAGCATCATTAGGATGAAAGGCTTTCTAGTGGGGCGATAAAGCAGCCCACGAGTGCGTATCTATGGAAGAAACCCCTCATGTCACCCCTGGTCATACTCTGGCTGTGATAGAATCTTTTTAAGCCCAGGGTAAGTCATTTTCCAGTTATAGAGCATTAATCCTGACATTCGGATGCTCTTAAGAGGGATAAGCCATAGCTCGTCAGCTGTCATTGTGCACCACACAGAGCAGGGATCTATTAGGATGAACCCCCACCCCAGACCCCCAGACTTTGACGTGCTGACTGTGTCAGCTTTTCATCACTAGGACAAAATGCCTGAGATCTTTAACATCAAGAGTAGGGGTTTCTTTTGGCTCACAGTTTTGGAGTTCCAGTCTAAGACCGGGTAGACCCATGGCTTCGGGCCTCTGGTTGGCAATGGCGGGGAGCACGTGGAGGAGCAAACAGCTCATTTCATCTCCAGGACACCAAGGGGACAGGAAGAGGCCAAGGCCCCCATGACCTAAGGACCTCCCTAGGGCTCCCCTCCTGAGGTCCCACTGTCCCCCAGTGGCACCACCATGAGGACCAAGACTTTTTTAACACCCACACCTTTCGGGGGTCATTCAAGGTGCCAACTATAGCACTGACTTGTGCACTGTTTGTGAAACACAACCATTGGAGTGACCGTGGATGTTCTGAGGGTGTTTTGTTTTGTTTTTGAATCCTATTGTGACATTGGGAATGACTCTTCAGATTGCCCCTGAAATGCCATCATTCCACAATCATGCAAATGTGTCTTGTCCCATAACAAGGACCAGCCTCAAGAGCATCCAGGTACAGCTTGGGAAGCGCTCTCTTCAGGCACCTGTCCCTCTGGTCTGCCTGCCCCTCAGGGTGTCACTCTCATCCAGTTACTGAGGCTTCTCTCCCTTAGCCTCCAGGGGCCCAAGGCCACCCTGTAAGCTCTGGCTCCCCTGTGACTTCTGTGTTTCTCTGATGGCTGCGGCAGGGGCATTTGCAAGGAGGCTATTGATTTGAAAATGACAGGGAACCAAGTGCAAAGCCAAGAGGACATTAGAAGCCTAATCTTCCGAGTCCAGTTCCGCTGGCCTGTGCCTTGCTACCTCATCCCTGGGCTGGCACCCCCCAGGACTGAGGGTTTAGTTTTCCAGAGCAGTGCAGCACAGCTGTGCCCTCTGTCATCAAGAACGTGGAGGGATCATGAAATGCCTGTGGGCACCCTGGGCTGGTGAAGAGACCCAGGTGAGGAGGTCTTCAGGTAGGTGCAGGAGGCAGGTGGTAGATGAGGCCCTCACCTACAAACCACTGGATTCCTAAGAGTCTGTAACTGGGCACAACAGAAGTTCCAGCCAGCTCAGGTCATGGGAAGTCAGTGCTTCCTGGTCAGTGAATCTCTCTGAGCATCAGGAGTTAACTGGGCCAGCTCTGCACTGGGGGCCATGCTTGCAGGCTGTGTTACTAGTTTCCTCTGCTGCCTGGTCTAGAAGATGAATTTGCTCAAGTGAAATGAACCATAATTAGAGATGTAAACATTTTGAGATTGAGCTTCTCTCCTCTGTCCTTTGGCTTTGGAACTCAATTTAAAAAAATGGAAAACACCTGTCATTTCTAGGGTTCTTAATTATCTGAAGCTGTCTATCTGGGATGGAAGACAGATGGGTGAGGAAAGACAGAGACAGTCCACATGGGCTGAGGACCAGGACTCTGTCGAGCACAGCAGTAGGTTGTGCCGTCTACAATGACTTCCAATCAAGGAGTTGCTGCATTAGTCAAAGAATTCACAGGTGGGGCTGCAGTGGGATGGCAGGAAACACTTTCAGGAGGTCAGCCCCTCGTCCCCATCTTTATGACATCCTCAAATGCCATCTGTATACCTTGCCTTGGAGAATTCCTTATAGTGGTCTCCAGTCTCATCAGAGTTCCCCTTGCTGGGCACACCATCACCATGGTCCCCAAGTCTTGAACAGTTCTAGCTATATAATCATTTGGGTTTACCTCATTTTTCACCCATCAGAAACCACTATGCGTGAATTGCACCTCAAATTTCTTTTTTCTTTCTTTTTTTTTTTTTTGTGGTGCTGGGGATTGAACCCAGGGCCTTGTGCATGGAAGGCAAGCACTGTATCAACTGAGCTATATCCCCAGCCCACACCTCAATTTTCAAAAGAACAAAAACTGTAACTGTTCATCTCTGCTAACGGGTACCAGAGGGCCAGTCACTGAGCTCAGTTCTCGCCGAAGGCAAGGCATTAGTGGATGGTCTTGCGATAGATACTAAATGGATGGTTACTTCGGGGCTTTTAGACTATTTAAAATGGCTTGTGGTTTCCTAATGAGTGAATCTCCGGGTCCCCCACACTTAGGACAGTTTCTATATCCGTACCCATCTGTGTGCTGTGGCCTCCTCAGGAGCAGGGCAAGGGAAGCACTAGTGAGGGCCCCAAACTGGGAAATCTGAAAGCTGCTTTCTAGTCCATGTGTGGCCACAGGCCAGCTGTGTGGCTTTGGGCACCTCAGCCTCCTTGTCTATAAATGTTTTGCCCTGGAATTCTGTAAGGCATCTTGGGGCCTAATCCATCTGTGACAGTAAATGACATAAACTTGTCCTTGCCAAATCTGCTATGGCACAAAGGGGCACATATCACATTTCCTTTTGGTACCTGCCATGCTATGGATATGGTCAGAAGATGACAAATATTCTCCAGAGTCACACTGGATTAGATGTAGTGTCCATGCCTAAGAAGTCACAGGAAGGTGACTTGCCTCTCCCTGTGGGTCCTTGGCACAGAGGAAACCTCAGAACCTGAGATTTGAATGTGCTCCTTCTAGAGTCTAGGTATTGGTGCAATGCAGGTGAAAAGTACAACCTTTCCTGTTAGATTTTATGATGCTAACAGAAATCTTAAAAATTATTATTTTTTATTTTTGAGAATTAGGGGGTTGGACTCAGGGGCACTTGATCACTGAGCCACATCCCTATCTTGTATTTTATTTAGAGACAGGGTCTCACTGAGTTGCTTGGTGCCACACCGTTGCTGAAGCTGGCTTTGAACTTGTGATGTTCCTGCCTCTGTCTCTGGAGCCACTGGGATACAGGTGTGTGCCACTGTGCCCAGCTTGATATTTCAAGAAGTCACCTGGAAACTGCACTCTGAGTGTCACAGTTGTTGCTAGTCAGAACCTTCCGTAAACAACCTGAGAGAGCAGGCTGCGTGTCACTTAGCCACATTTAGTTTGAGGCCCCAACAGAATTCTATCATTTGGCCCATGTTTGTCACCATCCTTGTTCTAAATGCCCTGCAAATAAGAGAAATTTGACATCAGTGAGAAGCTGATGAAGAAAAGCCCATAGGCCCTGGAAAGGAATCCCCTCAAAGGAAGCCGGGGGGACATTTTTGGGTCTGCGACGGCCACGCTGAAGAGGAAGCACCCTGGGGCTTAGTTCAGTGATTTCTGAAAACTACCCAAGGCCCTTGGCATTCTCCCTCACTCCCCAGCTGCGCTGACAGGTTTGGGAGGGTGGCAGTTACAACCTGGAATAGTAGGAGGCCTGCTGCAGGATTCCCAGGACAAAATATTCAGGGTCAGTCATTTCTGCAATTTGGGGCAGTGCTTTCTTTTGTCTTTAATGTGGTGGGGGGGCGGTCACAGACTTCTCTGTAAATGTGCAAAAACTGTGTTCACGTTCCCCCCAAAGGTAAACATAGCTTGCAATTTTGCACACCACTCAGCATTTTAGGGTCATGTGTGTGAATTCTGGAAGCTTCTCCATACTCCCCTGGTTAAGAACCCCTGCTGGGGCTGGGGATGTGGCTCAAGCGGTAGCGCGCTCGCCTGGCATGCGTAAGGCACTGGGTTCGATCCTCAGCAGCACATAAAACAAATAAAGATATTGTGTCCACCCAAAACTTAAAAAAAGAACCCCTGCTCTGAGGCCCTGGTGCCCTCCAGGGCTGCAAGGTCATGTCTGTCACCCGAACATTGCAAGTTTGTCTATGGTGCCCTAGACAAGCTGGGCCCAGAATAAATCTTGATGTTTAGTTATAGAGCCGAGCAATCAAACCTTCCCAGGGCAGTCGTCAAAGCCCCTGAAGCTGCTCTTGGCTCCAGGATTGTCTTGCAGCCTAAAATCTACCTGTGGGCACAGTTCTCCAATGACAGGGCTGGAGGACTGTTCAATACCTTCCTTCCAGGAAGTAGAGGTATGGACTCTGTGAGAGTTCAGTGGGGTTACAGGAGACAAGCTACTAGGACTTTCAATAGCTGAAACAAAACAGAACAAAAACTGAATCCTGCTAAGGAAAAGGAAGCCCAGAGCCGGGATGCTGCCTTATTTACAGACTGTGGGAGCTTCAGAGATCATCTGAGGGTCCAAACTTCTTGTACCACCACGAAGGGAACTTTCCCGAAGCCACAGAACCGGTGGGGGAAAAGCATCTTTACTCCCTATCTGCCCTCACTAGGAAGGCCTGGAGACGGGACCTGCATGGTGCTTGCAGTTTGTGCATTTACCATGTGGGGGCGCCCACACTCTCCTCTCCTTTTCCACCTTCAATATCCTTTGAGTTTTCAAGACATTAAACTGAAAAAATTCTGCTGAAACCACCTATGCCTATTGAGCACTAGTGCATACAAGACACTGCTAATACTTTACATAGCCACAGAAAACATTGCATACCCCCACAAACACGAAGATGATATCGCCCATGAGTTTTAAGTCATTTGAAGGTCACAAGGCTTTCAAATGTTGAATCAGGATTCACCCCATGTCCACTGGACTCCAGAATCTGGGTTTTAACACCCACCCTGATTCTTTTTTTTTTTTTTTTTTTTAGAGAGAGTGAGAGAGGAGAGAGAGAGAGAATTTTTAATATTTATTTTTTAGTTCTCGGCGGACACAACATCTTTGTTGGTATGTGGTGCTGAGGATCGAACCGGGCCGCACGCATGCCAGGCGAGCGCGCTACCGCTTGAGCCACATCCCCAGCCCCACCCTGATTCTTTTAAATAATGGAACTGTACAAGCTGGGTATCTTTACACAGCTTGTTTCTAAGCACTTTACTGGTTATGTGTGTTCCCTAACTAATGTCACATTTAGTCATTATTTCAGCTTCTAAGTACTATTCTTTAGGCCCTGGCATGTCAAGCATGAAGAGTGGTCCTTGGACCAGCAGCATCAGTCCCTAGGAACTTGTTGAAAAGACAAAATCTTGAGCCCTGCTATGGACTGAGCCAGAATATGTGTTTAAACAGGTTTCCAGGTGATTCATATGCTCATTAAAGCTTAGATGTATAAACTGGACGAGGTGGTGCACACCTGTAATCCCAGCAGCTCAGGAGACTGAGGCAGGAGGATCATGAGTTCAAAGCCAGCCTCAGCAAAAGTGAGGTGCTAAGCAACTCAGTGAGACCCTGTCTCTAACAATAATTTTAAAAAATACAAAATAGGACTGAGGATGTGGCTCAGTGGTCAAGTGCCCCTGAATTTAATCTCTGATACCAAAAAAAAAAAAAAAAAGTTTGAAAAGTATGGTTTTATGTTTAAAATACCACAAAACAGATGTTCAATTTAATGAATAGACTCAAAGATATTGTGACTTGCTTACATTCCCACAGATAATAATGAGTCAATACATGTAAAGAACTTACAAACTGACTTACATATAGAAATTTCTCAATAAGCAATAGCTATAGGGCTGAGGTTGTGGCTCAGTGGAAGACTGCTTGCTTAGCATGTGTGAGGCACTGGGTTGGATTCTCAGCACCACATATAAATAAATAAAGTAAAGGTCCATTGACAACTTAAAAACAAAAACAAAACAAAACAAAAAACCAAAGAGCAATAATTATAAATGACAGAGCCAAGCTGTGAACCATATAGTTTCTTACCTGCATAGTCCCTTGATATCAGAAGAAGCATCTCAGATGGGAGGCATTCATTCTACCAGATTGAGGCTAGACTCCCCTTCCAAGCACAGTCAATCTACAAAGGGGGAACAAGGGATTCTGGAAGCTACCAAGGAGTGAGCCTGATCCTGAAGCAAGAGGTATCCTGTGGTAGGGATGCTATTTTCCCAAAGAAGCAGATACAGGAACTTGGAAACCTTGTCCTGCAAACCCATGTCCTCAAGCCTCCCCGTCTCTGCCTCTAGGGGTCCTCTTGACCCTAGATATCTGAGACCCCCCTGGCTTTCCTCTCTTTACGTGCCCTAGCCCTTAAGTAGGTGACACCATGGAGGCCACCTATATTGTGTTCAGGGACTGGGCCTGGCTCCCTATGCCAGATAGATCCTCTCAGGGCCCTCCATTAGGGTACTGGAACTGCCATCCTGGCCGTTTCCTGAACACCTGCTCAACATTTTCCAAACTTCCTTGCTTACTAACTCGAAAATGCTGGCTCCCTGTTCGCCTTGGAGAACTAACAACAGAATGTAATTATCTTTGAATAGCCTATTATTTTATTGCCTTTATTCTTTCAAATAAAAAAAATCAAGACACTTTTTTATAGGGAAACTGACACCTATATTACTCAGAATGGCCTCCAAATCCTGGGCTCAAGTAATGATTTTCTGCTCAGTCTTCCAGTAGCTGGGACTATCACCCAGCTTTACACTGTTTTGTTTTGGTCTTGGGGACTGAAACCAGGGCCTTGTGCATGCAAGGCAAGCACTCTACCAACTGAGCTATATCCCCAGCCCCCTTTACACTAATATTTTAAAGCAAAATTTGCTTATAGTAAAAATAATAATATTAAAATCTTATAAAGTAAAATAGCCCATCCTTTAAAAAGGGGTCTGGGAGCATATCTCAGTGTGAGAGCATTTACCTAGCATTACCTGAGGCAGTGAGTTGAATTCCAGCACTGAAAAAACACAAATAAAAACTTCATAGGAATTTCTTGACAATCTGTTTCCTTTCCCCCATTATTACAGCATTAGCCTGAGTCAAGGCCTGAACCACTCAAAGGCTGTCCCATTCGGAGCTCAAGACTTTTCTCTGTAACTGTCCTTATGAGACAATAAATGTGCTAAGAGTGTTTTGCTTTCTCAATTCCAGAATCTGTCTTTTTTCCACCTCGCTTTTTGCTCTTTACTCCTGTCCATCTGCCACCGGCCCTGCTTCCGGCGCCCCCAATCCAGGGAAGAGGTCCTGTCCCCCAAGACAGACACTCCAAGCACACACACTCCGCTGGGGGGGGGGGGGAGACTCCGCCCCCACCACGGGGGCCCAGGTGCACGCTCACCCCGGGGGCTCGGCCCGCCCCCCAGGACATAACTCCACGCCCACCTCCCGGGGGAATTGCCCGCCCCTCGCCCCCGGGACCGAGCAGCACGCCCACCCCAGGGGCGGAGTCCGCGCTCCCGGGCAGAGCGCCACGCCCATCCCGGGGCGGGGTTGCCCCGCCCCCACGGCAGAGCCCCGCCCCCGTCCCGCCCCCAGAGCGGACCTCCCAGTTCCGGGGCGCGGGTCCTCCCCGCCCACGTCCGCAGAGACCGAGGGGGCGGGCGTGTGCGCCGCGGAGCTGGGGCAGGCCGAGGGGCCGCCTACCGCGACCGAGGAGTCCAGCCCTGGACCGCCGCCTGCCCGGAAGGTGGAGTAGAAGGACGGGGCCGCGCCGCCCCCGGCTTCCTGCCCGGCCGGTGCCCGGGCCTCTGGGCCCGAGTCTGGCTCCTGCGCCTTGTAGGTGCGTGACTGTGAAAACGCAGATACGGAAAAATTGAGAAGCGTCTCTTAAAGGCACCCACGCCCTGGCCGGATTCATTTCCTTTTGCGTGTTGACCATGGCGCCTCTGTCCCGGGAGTTCCAGGGACCCTCATTCCAGTCTCTGCGCCCCCTTCTCCCCCGAACCCCGTAAAGAGTTGGAAAGGCAGTCATCTTAGACTGCCTTGGAAACGGCAGCGAAGACCTTTTATTCCCCTTCCTCGCCTGTCACCCAGCCTGGCGACCTGGCTGTAACTGTCCTGCGGGAAGGGGCCCTCGGTTCTCATCTTGCGGCCACTTCTCCTCCATCAAAATACTTAAACCTGTCCATGAGCTGAGAGATTCAAGATGTGGGTGTCTTGCAAAGGGTGGCTTTTGGGGAAGCTTTCTGTGTAGGAGGCAGCCGGGCTCAGAACTGGTGAAGGTCGGTTGTGTCTGGCAAGCCGACTTCCAGCCCAGCAGTTTCCCCTTGAGGGTCTGAGTAGGGGGAACATTATCACTTTCAGAGAATATAAAGTGTCACGGATTTTAAGATGCATGTTATGGAATGTGCTGCTGAGGAGGTTATGAGAATTCCTGGAATGTAAGAGGCATATTCAATTTTTAAAAAATATTTTGAATTTTTTGTTAGAATCACCGAAGTAATAGCTGCCACCTGCCAGATACCTGCGTAATTTTCACCATGACTTACAGCACATAACTTGTGCTGAGGAAACAGGTGGGTTAGTAGTGCCCTGGGTGAGGATGGGATGTGCAGAACACTCAGACTGCCTCACACAGGGGGATCTCAGTGAACTTGGATGATTGGATGAAGGTCACAAATGGCCTGCAAGACACTGCAGGGAACCAATGCTGCTTCGTGGTGGTCAGGGATAATTGTTGTAGTTAAGCTGGGCACTGCCTCTCCCGGCTCTCAACTGGCTTGGCCAGTGTCTGCACTTGTTGGTTCTGGGCGCTCTTTGCATTGTGGCCGCCCCTCGCCCCCAGGACTGAGCAGATCTCATGCACATCTCCCCTACCTGAGGGCTGGTCACAGGAGGACCAAGTCCCATTGTCTCCTAAAAGTGGGGGGCTCCCTCAGCAGCAGAGGGTTGGAGTGATTGTTTTGGGAAGTGGGGAGGGGGAGGAGGACAGAGCTGGAGTTGAGTTAGGAGCGCACAGTCCAGGTAGAAGGCAATGAGGGTCGTTCCCCAGGTGGCCACCGAAGTGGGTGGCACCCATGATGTGATGGCTAGCACGCTGTTGGTGCTTTATAAGTGTGTGCTGAATGAAGAAAAGGCAAGAGGAGTTGGGAACTCATTCCTGAGAAGTGGGCCCACACCCTTCTGTGGCTTTTCTTCCTCTGATGGGTCCCTGCCCCTGTTATGCTCTCTCTTTGACCATATAGACTGTTGAAGTTTGTGGCAGAAACTGGCTATTTAGAGCAGGGAGGGAGAATGAGGAGTGCTAGAGAGAATGAGCTAAGGTCTCTTCTGCCTGTTTCTGCCTGCAGAGATGCCAGAAGGACCATCTGTGAGGAAATTTCACCATCTGATCTCTCCCTTTGTGGGCCAGCAGGTGGTCAAGACAGGGGGCAGCAGTAAGAAGCTATACCCTGCCACCCTTCAGTCTCTGTGGCTCCAGGACACCCAGGTGAGTTCTGCATCCTCTGCAAGTCAGGCTCCCTTAGCCCATCCTGTGCCTCCCCTGGAATCTGCCCCAAGAGGTCTCATGCTATCCCTCCCATTGGCCCTGGACAACCACTGCACGACTCCACATGGGTCCTGGTCTTTCAGTCTGACGTTTCCCAGCCAGAAGTGGGCATTACGTGGACGGTGGGCTCTGAAGATCACAGAGGCATGAGCTGGAGACCCCCATTCAGAGTCCGGAGACATTCTGACTATTCCAGCTGTGTCTGATGTTCAGCTTTGGGCTGGGAACCAAGTTTGATCCTTGTGCCAGTGGGGATGAAAGAAAAGAGGATTGCTGTAGGTCTGGGTTCAAACCGTCCATCTTTTTCCTGAGCAGGAGTCAGAATTCCTTCAGGCGGCTCACTGGCTCTGTGATCTGACCCCTACATGCCTCTCTCGCCTTTGTACCCACCCCAGTCTGTCTTTGATCATCCTGAACTGCCCCAGCTCTGGTCATTCTTGCCCAGGGTTTTGACATGCTGCTCCCCTGCATGAGCAGGTCTTCCCTTTTCTCCTAATTGCCCTCTCAGTTTACCATGGTGATTTGTAGTCTGTTTCTGACTTATACTTGGCTATCTGTCCTCGGAGAAGCTTGACGCTGGGTGAGACTCTTCTCCAGGAGGACACCTGAACTTCCTCCTGTTGTACCTATTCCTGAATTTGTGCTGCTTGTGGTGTGAAGGAGACGGATAAACCTTGTGTCCTGAGTGCTGAGCTGGACACCCAGCACATAGGAGGCACAGGGTAAATGTTTGCAGGCCACAGAGTAAACCCAGTAGACTGTGTTGCTGCTTAGCTGGGAGCTCTTAAGCAAGTCTCTTAGCTTTAGAGTGTTTGATTCAGTCGTATTCAGTCGTGGGGACGAGGCACCGGCTTGCCGCTACGGCAAGTGGACTTTATCCTTCCATCTTCACCCATGAGTTACATGTTTCAGAGAACTATCCACATTGTGGAGCCAGGTCTTCCAAACTCCGGGCTGTGGTCTCTTTGTACAGACTGTCATGGGAGGTTTGTAGCTGCAGGGTGTGGTCCCTTGTCTCTGGACTCCCACATTTATCATAGTGCTTGTCACAGAGCTGGGACTCAGAGAAGATTAGCAAATGGCAGTGGACAGAAGGATGTGCGGCAAGAGTGCTGGAAGGTGGACCCAGAGCTGGTTTCGCAGCAAGCTGAGGCAGAATCTGTATTGTGGGAACCCAAGAAAGGCCCGAGGAGGTGGCTTTGGGGAGCTGCTTAATGGGGCTCTCAGGAGCACTCTTTCCTACCGTCTGTTGTTCTGTCCCTGAGGAATGCAGAACCAGATGAGGAAGGAAGGACTTGTATCTCCACAGGGAAACTGACAGCGGTGCTTAATGGGGAGGAGTGGAGCTCAAGGTTAAGAGCCCAGTGAGGACCTCAGGTAGGGGGCATCCTGTCACCTGGAGGATGAACTTTGAAGACTGGAGGATTTAGATGGACTCGGGGAAATGGGCATTTCAGTCTGAGAAGGAATTATAGACAGGAAGAGGGACGGGGAGTAAACAAGATGGGTTCTACTCTGCAAGCCGTTTGTCTGACACCTTCCTCTTCAGCTCTCTGCTTTCTGGGTAGGAATTGTCTTGACTGCTCATAGCACACTCAGAAGGTGACTCATGCAGCTCCTGTGATGGGACATTCAGAGCTCGGCAGTCCTTGTATGGCTGTTGATGTCTGTATTCCACCCATTTCCGTGGGTTGGAGATGGGTTTAGGAATCAAATGTTACTACATACTTTGACTTTTTTTCTTTTGTGGTGCTGGGGAATCCAACTCAGGGTCTTGTTCGTGCTAGGCGGGTGCTCTGCCACTAGCTTACTTGGACTTTTTATTTTTTAATTTTTTTTTTTGTAGTTGTAGGTGGACAGCATGCCTTTATGTTATTTGTTTATTTTTATGTGGTACAGAGGATTGAACCCAGTGTTCCATGCATGCAACACAAGTACTCTACCACTGGGCTACAGCCCCATACTTAGAATCTTAACCAACCCACCAATTAAAAATTTGTAACAGCTTTGGGCTGTGGTTATAGCTCAGTGGTAGAGTGTTTGCTTAGCAGGTGAGGCACTGGGTTTGATTCTCAGCACCACATATAAATAAATAAAGGTCCATTGACAACTAAAAAAACATTTAAAAAAATTTATAACAGCTTTATTGAGATATAATTTGCAAAACACACAGTCTGCCAAGTTAAACTTCATAATTCAGTAGTTTTTAGTATATTTACTGAGTTTTCCTTGATTCGTTTTAGAATCTTTTAATCTTTTTTTTTTTTTTTTTGGCAGTGCTGGGGGTTAAACCCAGGGCTTCTCGCATGTGAGGCATGCTCTCTACCACTGAGCTCTACCCTCAGCCCCAGAATATTTATGTTACACCCAAAAAAACTCTGTGCCCTTTAGCAGTCACCCCATTTTACCCCAGCCTTCAGCAACCACTAATCTACTCTCTTTCTGTAGACTTGCCTCTTTGGGACATTTTATATATGTGGAATCATGTAGTATGTGTTTCTTTGATGACTGGCTTCTTAATATGATGTCAGATTCATGTATATTATAGCAGGTATCAGTACTTTATTCCTTTTTGTTGCTGAATAGCTTCCACTACATGGGTATGCCACATTTTATGATTGATGATGTCCATTCATCAGCTGATGGATAATTGGAGTATTCTGCTGTGGACACTGATGTGCAAGTGTTCGTGTGGGTGTGTGGTTTCAGTTCCCATGGGTCTGGAATTGCTGGGCCTCTTGGTAACTCACAGAGTGGACCTTCTTGTGCTCACCAACTCTTCTTTCCATGTTCTCCTAGTCTCTGGTGTGTATCTTACTTTTTCTTTTTATTGTATATAAAAAAAACACATTACAAAATTTACCATCTTAACCAACCTTTTATAAGTGTGTGGTTCAGTATTCAGTTAATTATGTTCATGGTATTGTTGGGTAGATCTTTTTAAATCTTTCCTAGCTGAAACTCAGAACCCATTAAGCACTGACTCCCCATTTCTTCTCCAGCCCCTGGAAACCCGCATTCTACCTTCTGCCCCTAGGAATTAAACTGCTTTGGATGCCTCATAGAAGTGAAGTCAGGGAGCATTTGTCCTTGTGTGACTGTTTCACTTTGCGCAGTGTCCTCAACCTTCCTGCATGTGGTAGCGTGTCAGAATTTCTTTCATTTAAAAAAATATTTATTTATTTAAAAAATTTTAGATAAACTCTTTTATTAGATTTATTTTATTTATTTGTTTTTAGTGGTGCTGAGGATGGAACCCAGCTACAACCCCAGCCCCCAAATTTCTTTTATTTTTAATGCAACATTGTTCCGTTATGGACATACCGTGTTGTGTTACCCATTTATCTCTTGGTGGACACCTGGTTGCTTCTACTATTACAGCTGTGAAATGTTATCTCCCTTTTTAAATATGAAGCCCTTAGAGGGAAGGACTGGAGTCTCCCACCGCCAGGCACACTGCAAGTTCAGTCAATGATTAGTGAATTGAAGTGACTGCAGTGTCCTGGCATTTAAAAGAAGCATAGTAGAAATTGGCATGGTTGGAGAGGGTACAAGGACATCCTGACCAGCCCTTTTTGACTGTAAGTGTTTTGACCTTGAGGAAGGTTTAACAAATAGTTTATTTATTATTGTACTAAGGATTAACACCAGCACTTTACCACCAAGGTAAAGTGGGGCGGCTTCACAGCAAGGAGAAGGAGTCAGTGGGCAGTTGGGTAACTGTGTAGCCCTTAGCTCCTTTTTGGGTCCGTAAAGCTTAGATCCATGTTCATTTTTTCCTAGGTTCATGGAAAAAAATTATTCCTTAGATTTGATCCAGATGAAGAATCGGGGTCCCCTGGTAGCAGCCCACTTCCAGAGCCTCCACAGAAAGGAGCAAGGAAGGAAGAGACTGTGGCCCCAGAGCCAGCCTTGGGGCCCAGCAGACTCAAAACCTCTGATGAATCCTGCCTGTCCGTGGAGCTTGACCCCAGTGTTCCTGGGGCAGATGGCCCTGCAACAGGAGCCCCGCGGTGGCTGCAGGTCAGCTTCGGTCTGTTTGGCAGTGTCTGGGTGAATGAGTTCTCCAGAGCCACGAAAGCCAACAAGAGAGGTGACTGGAGGGATCCTATGCCCAGGTAATGATGTGGATGTCGGGGTTCTTGGCAGGGTCTGCAGTATTCCTGAGGTCCCCACCATGGCAGAGTGTGGTGCTGGGTGTGGGGGGTCACGCCCAGGTGGATGGCCAACCCTAGCACCTGCTGTTCAGGAGGCAGAAGAGGCTGTGGTATTTACCCAGGTTGGGAAGTAGGCTGCAGTCTGCACCTGACGGGGAGATCGTGACTCCCTGGGGTGGCCTGGAGAAGGGGAGTTTCCAACATACGTGGCACTTGAGGGCAGATGGTCTCTGAAGAGCATTTCATGCCTCAATTCTTGCTCTCTGAGCTTAGGGACAGGTTTGCCCAGGTTTTAATCTATGAATGTTGAGAAAAATGACTTTGTGCAGCCAGCTCCAAGATTAGGGTTATTTCCTTGGGGCTCGTGCCAGAGGGGAGTTGCTGGTGAAGACAAGGAACGTTCTGTGCCTGCAAGTTTTCGGGGCTGTATAGAAGCGCTGGCTTGGCTGCCTTCCCGATAGCTTTGGGTCCTTTGTGTTCTTTTTATCAATTTGTTGAAGCTCGTGGACGTTCAGTCTGGTAGCCTCTGTGATATGTGCTGCCTCTATTGTTTGAGGCTCTCTGGTGGCCTTTGACTATGTTTATGATGCTTTTTGACATTTGGGGTTTTTACTATTTATGTAGTCAACAGTGTTTTTCTTGGTCACTCCTAAGTTTCCCTCTGACTAAAGAGGTCCCGTCTACTCCAGAGTCACCTGAAGGGTTTTGGTTGTTGTTGTTTTGGGTTTTTTAGGTGGTGGTGCTGGGAATTGAACCCAAGGCCTCATGCCTGCTAACAAACATTCTTCCACTTATTGCATCTCCAGACCTTTTTATTGTATTTTGAGCCAAGATCATGTTAAATTGCCCAGGCTGGCCTCAGACTTGTGGTCCTCCTGACTCTTCTATTTTCAAATTTTGCTTTTAGGTTCCAGACTTTGTCTTCGTTTACAGTATCATGTAGGGCCCACAGGATGCTTTGGGCAGCTCAGGTAGCTCAGGAGGTCCGAGGGAGGCTCTCTGGAGCTGGCTGGTTCTGAGTCCTGCCTCCTGTTCCTGACACTCTCCTGGCTTTGCACATTGCCACTCCTGGGTTGTTTCCTTGGGCCAGCAGCAAAAAGCAGCTGCAGTTTCAGGCTTTATACACACCCAGGAGCAGCCAGAGGGAAGAGCTGCTTTTAGGCTTCTGCTGAGTGGACAGCTTGCTCAGGGCCCCAGCTGGGTTCCCTGCCGGCCACACCTGTCAAGGTGCTAGGTTGGAATTAGTCACAAGCTGGGGGACCTGGACCGCTCTCCCTGAAACAGGCTCTCTCCAGAGCTCACCCTGGTGGTCACAGAGTGAACACGTATTGTCCTCTTCTGTTACCCTCTTGTCAATTCCTTTTTCTTGTTCATATTTCATGGTTGGCTCTGTCCTTTTTTTTCCCTACTAGGCTTGCCTGAGTTTTATACTCTTTTTTGGTCTTTGAAGAAAATAATACTTGCTTTATATAATCTTTCTTTATAGAAGACTGTTTCTTAATTAATTTCCAAATGTTTTGGAGTTTAGGGTCTTTTTTTAGTTTTTACTTATTTATTAATTGCAATACAGGTGATTGAACCCAGGGGCACTGTATCACTGAGCTGCAGCCCCAGTCCTGTTTAATTCTTTTATTTTGAGACAGGATCCCACCACGATCTCCAGGCTGGCCTCAAACTAGGGATCCTTGTGCCTCTGCCTCCTGAGTTGCTGGCATTATGGTTGTGCCCCACTGCAGCTCTAACCATCCAGATTTTACTAACATAAAAATTAAGACTGTTTTTGCTTACTCTTCCCACCTTTCAGATCAATCTTTTAGAGTATTTCTACTTGTTAATAATTTTCTATCATATTCACCCCAGTTTCAGAGTTTGTCAAGCTGATTTGGATTTTCAGTTCCAGGTTATTGAATTTAATTAATATCATTATATTATAACTATACATTAAATAACATTAAAAGGGATATCTTTTATTTCAAGAACTCTTTCCTGATCCTGGCGCCATGGTTCTTGGTGCACTGTCATAATCACGATCCATTGACTGATGTCCCATGGCACCTGTTACAGAATTCCATTGCTCACTTCTTCACCTCCTCCCCATCTCCCCCATTGAAACCATTGCTGGTATGATTTTTGCTGGGTATGTATCTTTTCTTGGAATGGTTTCCTGGGCACTGAGAGTAGGTTCTCCTGGTCCCAGCTCTCCCCAGGGACACTCACTCCATCCAAGGCATGGGCTCAGGGATCTTCCCCTTCAGATGTGGAGGCAGTTCTGCTCTGATTAGCTGTCCTTGAGGTTGCCATCATTTCTTTATCAGCATTTATAACTTCGTGCTCTGTCCCTGTCAGCTCAGGGGATTGGGTCTTTTTGGTAAATCTAGCCTGGGGCTGGAGGTAGAGCCTCACTGTAGCCATTTCTCTGTGTTCTTTACTGGTGAGCCCCCTTTTTGTGTTCTAGGTCGTCAGACCCCCTGACCTTTGAGCTGTTCTGTTTTTCAGGTTTTCTTCTGTGAACAGAAGATACTCAGAAAAAATAAACCCACGTGTTTGTTTTGTTCTAACAACTCCATTTAGCTCTGTGATGTCTGTGACTCTGACAGAGCCGTCCATTTTCTCTTCAAGGCCTGGCTTTCCCCAGGTTCGTCAGAGTGGCAGCGTAGTGTGACCTGAAACAGTGGAAGCTCATGTGCATGTGGTTTGTTCTTTCTTCCAGGTTGGTCCTACACTTTGGTGGTGGTGGCTTCCTGGCATTTTATAATTGCCAGATGTGTTGGAGCCCTTCTCCTGTGGTTGAACCTACCTGTGACATCTTGTCTGAAAAGTTCCATCGAGGACAAGCCTTGGAGGCTCTGGGCCAGGCTCAGCCTGTGTGCTATACACTGTTGAACCAGAGATACTTCTCAGGGTTAGGTATGACTGACGGGTCGGGGGGAGCCCCTCAGAGTCGTACAATGGAAAAGTCATTCATCTGGGAGTCTCGAGTCCTGAGGACAGTTCTGTTGGTCTTGAAGTGATGACTTTATCTCTTTAGCTTCCCTGGTCTTTAAAATTACACAGAATCTCAGGATGTAAAATGGATGATTGGTAATTTAGCATTACATTTCTTTCATAAGTTAGTATTTAGTCATTAGAGCCGGGCATGTGATGCTCGCCTGTAATCCCAGTGGCTCAGAAGGCTGAGGCTGGAGGATTAAATTCAGCAATTTAGCAAGTCGCTAAGCAGCTTAGTGAGACCCTGTCTGAAAATAAAATACAAAAGAGGGCTGGGGATGTGGCTCAGTGGTTAAGCGCCCCTGGGTTCAATCTCTGTTACTACCTTTTGCCCCCAAAACAAGAGGTGGTTAGAGAAGCATTTTCTAACTTCTGCTTCAGAATTTGTACCCTGACTGGATTCTTAGCCTATGCTTCCTGACGGTGCATTAGGGCGTGACCTCCTGAAGGGCAGGGGCCGTGCCTGTGCCCCTGGTGTCCTCCGCTGCCTAGTGCCATCCTGGCACAGAGAGGCACGGGGCCAGGATCTGCAGGCAGCTGGGAGTCCTCTGTTCACTAACAGGAAAGGGCAGTCACTTCATTCATCCATTCCCCCAAACCTACTGCACACCTGCCTCTGGTAAGCTTGCCTTCTCAGCCTAACACAGCCATTGTTTAAAAAGGCTCAGCAAACCAGGCCAGTTCCCCTGAGATGAGGTGGGGTATAATAAAGGCCCAGTAGGGTTAAAGAGAGAAACTGTGGGGATATTTTGAAGAGAGGCATTGATTCTGGAAGAAGGGGTTGAGGCTGGCTTCATAAAGAATGAGGCAGGAATAGACAAATAATTGAATAAGACCTCCTAACTCTGCACGGAACAGGCATCGGAACAGTTCATGTTTCTACCAGCCACTGAGCTCAGCGTTCTTAGGTGAAGTCTCACTGACTGCTCACAAAAACCAGCAAAGCCATTCCTGTTTTACAGATGAGGAAACTGAAACTTAGAGGCCAAGGAACCTGCAGGGCCATATGGTAGGATCTGGTCGAGCTGGGATTCCAGTGCAGGCGGTCAGGTGTCAGGCCCTTCTTGCAGCCTCTTGGCTGTGACGTGGGACCCACATGTGTTACTTCATTTTGCTTCCCAACAGCCTTTGGGGGAGTGTGGCCAAATGCATTTTGCAGAGGGAGGGTTTGGATGCGGAGCCTGCCGCCCTGCCCCGGAGGCCCCGGTGTGACAGAGCTCGTGCTCCCCGCCATCACACCAGCTCTGCTCCCTTTGGGGTGGTTTCACTGTGGCCTGTTGCGTGTCCCTCCTCATCCTTTCCCTGCTTTGTTTCAGGGAACATCATTAAGAATGAAGCCTTGTACAGAGCCAGGATCCATCCCCTTTCTCTGGGCTCGCTCCTGAGTGCTTCTCGCCGGGAGGCCCTGGTGGACCACGTGGTGGAGTTCAGTACGGGCTGGCTTCAGGGAAAGTTCCAGGGCAAGCCACAGCACACGCAGATCTACCGGAAGGAGCAGTGTCCTGCTGGGCACCAGCTCCTCAAGGAGCCCCTTGGGCCCCCAGGCGGGTTCCAGAGGCTCACCTGGTGGTGCCCGCAGTGCCAGCCCCAGGTGCCCTCTGAGGAGCCACAGCAGCTCCAACACCCCTAAGGCGCTCGAGGTCTTCTTGGTACTTGTCCTTGAGGACCATGGGGCCTGTGTGTCCAGAAGGGAAGGTGTGGGCAGGGATTGTGGGTGGCCACAGAGGACAGCCTGGGCTGTGAGGTGTCAGTACCGTTTATGTTCGTGTCTCTGGATTGTGCCTGAGGCCCAGCTTTCATAGGGGTAGGTTTTCTAGTTCTGTTGATTCTTCCTGAGGAAGGCAGTCTTCACAGGTGAGGGGAGCACCCAGAAAGACGGTGGAGCCCTAAAACCGACAGCCGGGGTCGGGGGGGACATGACTATGTTCCCAGCAAGGCTTGGCAAGTGTCCTGATTTGGAAAGTTTGGTCGATCTTAAGGCTTTTGGTTTTGAGAAACAGGAAAATGGAAGTTTCTTCCCCTGTTGTCTGTGGAGGGTCCTGGGGATGAGGATGGAGCTGCAGGAGAAAAGTGCTGGTCCAGCTCCTGCTGGCGTCTCCCGCCCAGTGAGGATCTCAGGGCCTGGCAGCACGCCAGCCACCCTCCCGGGGATCCAGTGGCCTTTAAAGAGAAGCTAAAGCTACTTGTTTACTCCTTAAGTTGAAGTGTTTGTGACTGTTGATGCATCAACAATTCAGGAACCAAAGGACGTAGAGAAACATTCCCTCAGGTTGTTGATAGCTACATGAAGCTGGACAGCAATAGGAAAATAAAGCTCTTTGCTATTTCTGTGTCATCTTTATTTGGCAGTAAAGGTTTGTTTGTTTGTTTTGTTTTTGTGTTCTTTGTTTTTTTGTCTTTTCCTGCGGTGTTGGGGATCAAACTTGGGGTCTTGGGCTAGGCAAGCACTCCATTGTTGAGTACACCCCAGGCCCAGTGAAGGGTGTTTTACTGTAAATAGCATCTCATTATGAAGGTGGCCTCTCAGAGCTTGCTCAGTTGGACTGATGCATCCACTTACACAGGGAGGGAGGGAGGGAGGTGAGTGCCCGTCTGCCCCAGGGGAGCAGAGGTATACCTTTGCTTCTGGCACAAGGGAGCTGATGATTCCTGAGAGTGAAATTGAAAAGAATAGCAGATGTTTCTGGCCTTCCTTTATGCTCATCTGTCTGAAATTACTGAGTGCTGTCCGTGGAGGGGGGTAACCACATCATAGCCAGCTGCTTCCCCTTGAGATAGTTAACATGAACTGACCAGTGCTGGGTGCTCACCTGCCCTCCCTGCACCAGGCATTCACCCTGAGCGGCGTGCTCAGCCCTCACTGGGTGCTCGCTCTGCACTGAGCGCTCACCCCAACCCGGTGCTTGCCATAGTTCTTGCATATAATCTGCAGAACAACCCATGGAGCTAGGTACTTGTTCTTTTTATCTTTACTTTATGAATGAGAGAACTGAAGTCTGGAGAGGTTAAGGAATTTGTTTGAGATCACACAGTTCAAGGTCCAGAGCCACAGCTTTCATTCAGTCTGCCATAAAAACAAAAAAATCCACCACTAGAGACTGGGTGACTTAATAGACTTATTTCTCACAGCTCTGGAAATGGCAACTCCAAGATCAAGGTTGATTAGCTTACCCAGGCCCCTTCCTGTCTTGCAGATGGTGCCTCTCTGTGACCTCACGTGGGAGGGGAATACTGAGATATCCTCCTCCTCTTAGAAGGACACTAGTCCCATGATGGGAACATCTCATGACTCAACTATGACTCCATTAACACCTAATCAACACACAAACGCTCCATAACAGCCACCCACTTTGTGCCCACCACACTGTAGCCCCTCCGTGGGGTACCACAGTTTCCACAGGAGTAGAACAAGTCCTGGCTCACATCCTCCAGAACACTAGGAATATGCCCTTCAGGGAGCCAGGTTCCCTTTGTTCATCAGCTCTGAAAAAGTGATCCAAGGAAGGATCATGCCTTACAGATGAAAAGTATAAGTTTGAGAAATATCACGTGCCATCTCTCCGCTTGGACATTTGTGGAGCTCTTAAAGTCTTCAAGAAATCCCCCCACAGTAATGCAGACTCTCTAAGTTTGCTCTACCTGGTGTTTCCAACCCAATTTTATTGTGAACTCTTTTTCTCTCTCTTCCTTGGAACGCAGTGTAGAATATAGCTGTTATGATTCATGGGATCCCAGACTTTCTAAGCATCACTTGACTGGATGCTCCAGTCACTGTTCCAAGGTGCCCCTGTGTTTTAGACCATTGCCTGCAGCTAGAATCAACAGTCCTATATCTAAATCCTTCCTTTGTCATGTGGACTTTTCTTTGTGCATGCACACTTCTGCTGTCTCCTTATGGGGATAATGTCCCTGTTGGATCAGGGGCCAACCCTTGTGACATCATTTAAGCAATTTCCTCAGAGCAGCCTGTGGCACAGAGCTTTAATCCCAGTGACTCAGGAGGCTGAGGCAGGAGGATTGCAAATATGAGGCTGACCTCAGCAATTTAGTGAGATACTGTCTCAAAACAAACTCAGGCTGGGGTTGTGTCTTAGCAGTAGAGGGCTCACCTAGCACATGTGAGGCCCTGGGTTCGATCCTCACCACACATAACAATAAATAAATAAAATAAATGTATCCAACTACAACTAAAAAATAAATATTTTAATAAACTAACTAAATTTTCTTTTTAAAGGCCCTGTGTCTAAATACATAAATTTTAGGATGACACAATTCAGTTTAATACATGCTACAAAAGGATTTGGGAAAAATCTTTAGCCTCTCTGAGGCCATCTCTCTATGCCTTGTAAGGGTCTGGCGAAACGTCAGAGGAAGAGACCATAAGAGACTGTCTTATGCAACAGCAGAAGGGAGGGTTTATTTGGAGACCAGCATGCTAGGGCCCAGAGCTCTCTATAGCAAAGAGAGATAGAGCCCTGAGAACAGCTTAAGCAGAGCTTATATATTTTCCTTGGAGAGGGCAGGGAGAGAAGTTACATTTTGTAGTTTGGCAGTTGGGGACAGCTCATTCTGGGAACAAGATTAACAAACAGTTCACAGTTGGGGACAGCACATTCTAAGAGCAAGATTAGCAAACAGTTCTTAAGATTTCAACAGTGTTTTGTTAAGCATATAGAAAAACGGAGTGACAAGTACCTATTTTATTAACCTTTCATTTTCCACTTCTTCTTCTGGCTACTTTTAATCATAAAAGTGATCATTGGGGGGTGTAACGTTTTATGTCTGCTAGTGGGGTATATTGTTGTCTGATTACCATAAGTTTGACTTGTCCAATTTGGGCTTGGAGAAAGGAAACTACACCGTTAAGCAATCAGGATCCTAGAGTTAGCAACAATATAAGAATTATTAAAGGACTGGCCAGGGCTGATAAAAGCGTAGTTAACCAGGGGGACTGTGTGAACTAAGACTCATATCACCCTTTTTGGGCCTCTCTCTCTTGTTGACTCTCTTTAAGGCGTCTTCTTAGTTTACTCATAGATTCTTTTACAACTCCAGTATGGTCGGCATAAAAACAACATTTTTCCCTCAATGCAGCACAAAGGCCCTCTTCTCTCATGAAGAGGAGGTCCAACCCTCGCCTGTTCTGTAAAACAACTTCAGAGAGAGAGGTTAAAGATTCCTGCAAAGCTGTGATGGAGGTTTCTGCCGCAGTCTGGCTGGGCACAATTCAGGAGCCACTTGTCAAAAGAAACAAACTTTATTTTTAAAACTACAAACACCAAACAAAACAGCTCCTCAGGAAAAACCCTCAGAGCCCAACTGCCACCACCGGCTTCCACAAGCCTCTCACCACACAAACCACACCACCTCCCACAATCCTCCTGCTCTTGAGGCCGATTGCCTGGGTCGTGTGGGCGGAGCCAAAGAAGTCCCCCAATGAGCAGTTCCGTAGTCTGAAGGGCAGGGAAACAGCCCAATGAACATCACCGCAGAGGAGCCAATCAGCTAGATGTTGCTGGGGCCGCTGTGAGCCAATCATCAGCCGGCAGCTGGAAGTTTGCTGGGGCCCCTTTGGCTGTGGCTCTCAACATCTCCCCCTCTCTGTTTAAACAACAAGCATGTGGCTTAGGGACCGTGCCTGCCTTAGGTTGTCCAATACTACATATGGTCCTTACCCGTCTTCGGATGAGCTGACCTCAGGGCGTCAGCCTCCTGTCTTAGGTTGGTACCATTGTAATTGGATCTTACCCGTCATTGACTACCGGTCCGGTATACAGCCACACCTGTGGAGAGGTACCAGCGGGGGGGTGAGGTTCTTTGCCTCACCTCTGTTGGCCCCCAAATAGCTGAACGATCATGACAAGCAGAAGGGAGGAAGATATACCAAGCCAATCGACAGCTCTTGTTGGAAAAATTGTACCACCGATGACATCATCAGCAAAAATACTCCAACACTACCACAAGTCGCTGCACCAACAGATAGTTCACAATGCATACAAGTGAGTTTACAATGCATACAAGTGACACATAGTTTAGGCAAGTTCTGTAAGCGGTTCAGTGATGGCTATTGCAGAAACTGTAGATTAGTTTTATCTTTGTCTTCACCGGCACAGGGATGAAGATAATGGCTAAAGAAAACATTGTGTAACATTCTAGAAGGTACTAAAAGAAAACAATTTTCTTAACAATTTACATTGTCTTCACTGGCACTGGGATGAAGATAGAAATTCTGGCAATAATGGCTAAAGAAAACATTGTGTAACATTCCAGAAGGCACTAAAAGAAAACAATTTTAAAACATTGTGTAACATTCCAGAAGGCACTAAAAGAAAACAATTTTCTTAACAATTTACATTATCTTCACCGGCACTGGGATGAAGATAGGAATTTTGGCAATAATGGTTAATATTAATAATTGTATAACATTCTAGAAGGCACTAAAAGAAAACAATTTTCTTAACAATTTACATTATCTTGAAAAGAATTATTAAATACAATGAAAAGGATAGGTGAAAGTAAACAAACAGATCTGATAACCTCCTTTTTTGTTAATAATTCTTAACAGTTATTTACCCAATTTAAATTAAACCATTTAAATCGCGTGAATAATAAAAAAAATTTTTGGATCCAGTTTTTTTTTAATGAGCGCTCATCATATATGATATATGGACATACGTACATTCAAACATATAACACAAAACACAAGTGTGCACACACATAATACATACAACACATAACATAATAGTAAAGGCCTTATAACTTTTTACAGGTGAAATCTCCATTGCAATGTTTAAAAACTCAATAGTCAAAAAAGAAAACAAATAGAACTGATCAGCAAAACATTAACCTAGGTCTGTATGAGCTCAAAAAACAAAATAGAACTTCATGATATGGGAAAGGGCAATAATAAAACAGATATTGAAAAAAGCATCCTGGTTCTGTCGCAGATGTAAGGATAGCCAAATTGGAGTTTTGGATATCAGCTGTTATTGATATGAGCCAAATCATCTTCTTTTTGGTCTGTAGAATTCCCTTTAGTTAATCTCTCTGGAATCCAAATTGGCTGCTGTTCTCCCTGTGGAAACACACAAACAGACCCCCGACTCCAGACAATCACTGGGTCAGGATTTTAGTTAATCTCTTCGGAATCCAAATCGGATGCTGTTCTTCCTGTGGAAACATATAAACAGGCCCCCGACTCCAGACAATCACTGGGTCAGGACCTTGGTTAATCTCTCTGGAATCCAAATCGGCTGCTGTTCTTCCTGTGGAAACACACAAACAGACCCCCGACTCCAGACAATTACTGGGTCAGGACCTTTCCATTGTCCTGTTAGAATATCTTTCCAAAGTACCTTGGGCTTATGTACATTTTTTGGACACATATGCCTTTCTGCAGCACTAAGTCCTGATGAATCCAAATTTAAAAAGTTTAGAGTAAAAAGGGTTATTTTAAGTTTATCTTTGGGGAATATATACCCCTTCCCAATTCCGTCTTTTTGCTTTAATAAGTACATTTTAATAGTTTGATGAGCTCTTTCAACTATGCCTTGTCCCTGTGGATTGTATGGGATTCCTGTTATATGAGTAATGCCAAATGATGAACAAAATTGTTTAAAAGAAGTAGACGTATAACCAGGGGCATTATCTGTTTTTAACTGTTTTGGAATGCCCACAGTGGCAAAATTTTGTAAGCAATGAGCTATAACATCTTTAGTTTTTTCTCTGGCATGAAGGGAGCCCATCAAAAATCCAGAAGAAGTATCAACTGTAACATGCAAATATTTTAATTTTCCAAATTCTGGCAAGTGTGTGACGTCCATCTGCCAAATATGGTTAGGTATCAATCCTCTAGGATTGACTCCAAGATTAACTTGTGGTAAAAAGGTCACACAATTTTGACATTGTTTTATTATTTGTCTAGCTTGCTCCTTAGTTATTTTAAAACGCTTTTGTAAAGTATTAGCATTGACATGGAACCTTTTATGAAAATTTATAGCTTCTTCTAGTATAGAGAAAATATGTACGTCATGTGTAGTTTTATCTGCTAAATCATTGCCCAAACTAAGGGCTCCAGGCAATCCTGTATGTGCCCTGATATGTCCTATAAAGAATGGATCTTTTCTGTCCCAGATTAAACTTTGTATAGTGGAAAACAAAGAGAAAACAGTAGAGGAAGGGGAAATCCTACCAGCATCTTCAAGGGATACTATAGCATTAACTATATACTGACTATCAGAAAATAAATTAAATACAGAATCTTTAAACATCACAAAAGTTTGTAATACTGCATTAAGCTCTACCTTTTGAGCTGATTGTTTGGGTACTAAAAATGTAAAAGTTCGATCAGGTGTAACTATTGCTGCTGTACCATTATTTGACCCATCAGTGAATATATTTGGAGCATTCATGATAGGTGTTTTTATTGTCATTTTTGGAAAAATTACAGGATGCAATGACCAAAAAGACAATAAAGGATTAGATGGTAAGTGGTTATCAAATGAAACATTAGATTTGCACATGATTATTGCCCAAGTATTTAATTCATTAGCTAATTCATCAATTTGATTCATAGTATATGGAGTAATAATTTTATTAGGAGAAATTCCAAACACTGCCTTTGCTGCTTTTATTCCTTTGAGTATTAATTGTCCTACAGCCTCAGGATACCTAGTAAGAATAGTGTTAGGAGAATAAGATAAATGTATCCATAATAATGGACCTTCTTGCCAAAATACTCCTGTAGGAATATTTTTTGTTGGTAGTACAATAAATAATAAAGGCAAACTTATATCAATTCTATCCAAATGCATATTTTCCATATATGTTTCAATGATTTTTAATGCCTTTCTTGCTTCAGGCGTCAACATTCGGGGTGAATTTGGATCTGATGGACCTTTTAGGATATCAAATAAAGGTCCCAATTCTCCTGTTGGAATACCTAGATAAAGCCTTATCCAATTTATGTCTCCTAATAACTTTTGAAAGTCGTTAAGTGATTTGAGTTGATCTACTCGTATTTGAATTTTTGGTGGACGGACCATAGTTGAGGATAATAGAACTCCCAAATAATTAATTGGAAAATTTAATTGTACTTTATCTATTGCTATCTCTAGATTATAATTTTTTAATAAGTTTGTAAGTGTGGCATAACATTCTAGCAATGTGTTTTTAGCTTTGTGTGCTAATAATATATCATCCATATAGTGAAATATTTGTAGCTCAGGATTTTGATTTCTAAGTGGCTGGATTACTTTGTTAACATAAATTTGACACATAGTTGGGCTGTTAGCCATCCCTTGAGGGAGTACTTTCCATTCATATCTCTGATCAGGACCTTCATGATTTAGTGCAGGGATAGTAAATGCAAAACGTGGACTATCCTCAGGATGAATTGGAATTGAAAAAAAACAATCTTTAATATCTATAACTAAAACATACCAAGTTTTTGGCAAAGCAGACAACTGAGGAATCCCCGATTGAGCAGGTCCCATAATGACCATTTCATTATTAATGGCTCTTAAATCTTGCAATAATCTCCATTTACCAGATTTCTTTTTGATGACAAAAATGGGAGTATTATGGGGAGATACAGAAGGTTGTATATGTCCTTCCACTAATTGTTGTTTGACCAGATCATGGGCTACTTGTATCTTTTCTTTAGTCAAGGGCCACTGAGGAACCCATACTGGTCTTTCTGATTTCCAGGTAATTTTTATTGTCTCAGTGGCCCTTTGTGAAAATCCAACCCATGTCTGTCTGTTCCTTGATTTATTTGTATTGGTGCTGCTATACCTTGTTCTTGTTTTTCTAATCTTTTTCCTTTCCTAAAACCTTGTCTAGCCATAATAGTGGGTGCATTTTGATTGATATTATTTGTTAATGTCAAACCTAATTGATCTAAGACATCTCGTCCCCATAAATTTACAGGAAGATGATCCAATACATATGGCTGTATAGTTCCTTCACATCCTTCAGGATCCTTCCAATCTAATACCATTGCACTTTTATCGGGATTATTCGCCACTCCTAGGCCTCGAAGCGTTTGAGTGGCTTGTTGTAATGGCCAATGTTTTGGCCATTCTTGACGAGAGATAATGCTAAGGTCTGCACCTGTATCCAGTAACCCATTAAATTCATGTCCTTGAATATTTAGTTTTAGCATGGGGCGAGAATCTAAATTTAAAGAAAGCATAGCCCAATCTACACCTGTGGAGCCTAATCCCTTGGAACCTCTTTCTACAGCATGACTGGAAAATTTATCATGTAGGCTTGGTATTATTAGTAACTGTGCTATTCTATCTCCTGGTGAAATTACTGATATACCCTTTGGAGAACTGGCTATAATTTTTATTTCACCTTCATAATCGGGATCAATTACCCCAGGACTTATCAAAAGTCCTTTTAGAGTAGAAGAGCTGCGTCCCAATAATAAGCCTACTGTTCCTTTCACCCCTGTGGGAATGATTTGAACTCCCATCTCTGGAGTTAGTACTGCTCTGGCGGAGGTGCAGATGTCCAACCCTGCGCTCCCTCTAGTCTGTCTGAAGAGGGATCTGATGCCCTGGGCACTACCCTGATGGGGTTGCTGGGGTTGCTGGGTTCCTCCAGAGCTCCGTATATTTGTGGTTTGGGGCCCCGGAGCATTGGGGCCCCCTGTCCGTTTTTTGGCAACGGAGCCCGATGCCTTTGTCCATGATATTGTGGATAAAAACCTTGTCCTTGTTCGTTTTTTGATAATGGAGTACCCTCTATGGTGGTTTGAGAACGGCATTCATTAGCCCAATGTCTCCCTCTACGGCATCGTGGGCAAATACCCGGTATTCTATTCCTTTGATACCTAGTATTGTTAAACCCTCCTCCTATGGGGCAATTCCTTTTAAAATGTCCTGCTTGTTGACAATTGTAGCATGTTCTTGGCCCGGCATCTAAAGCCTGTTTTACTGCAGCTGCCACAATTTGCCCTTGTTCATTAATGTCTCTGGCATCTAAAGCCTGTTTAACTGCAGCTGCCACAATTTGCCCTTGTTCATTAATGTCTCTGGCATCTAAAGCCTGTTTTACTGCAGCTGCCACAATTTGCCCTTGTTCATTAATGTCTCTGGCATCTAAAGCCTGTTTTACTGCAGCTGCCATGACTTGCTCTTGTTCATTAATGTCTCTACACAATTTAATATATTTGTTTAAATCTTCCTGTTTCCATGGTCTAATGATATCTCTGCACCAACGATTCGCTTGGTCATAAGCCAGTTGTTTTATTAATGGCATTGCTTGTTCTGTATTCCCAAAAACTCTGGTAGCTGTTTGAATAAGCCTATCTACAAATTCAGCATAAGGTTCATTAGCTCCTTGTATTATCTTAGATAATTGACCTTGTAAACCTCCATGTCCTTGTAAAGTCTTCCATGCCTTAAGTGCATCTACAGCAATTTGTGCGTATACACCAGGATCATATGCAAGTTGTTGCTGCCGATCCTCATAAGGTCCCTTTCCTAACAACATATCTAGATTTCTCTGAGGATAACCAGCTGCTGCATTTCCCATAGCGGTCTCCTTGCAAAATTCCTCATTAGCAACCTTCCATAACAGGTATTGTCCTCCAGTTAGCACAGCTTTACACATATTAGCCCAATCTGCTGGCGTCATGTTTAAGTTGGTAATGGATTCGATCAAGCTTACAGTGAAGGGTGCTTGAGGACCATAGGTTGTTACAGCCTCTTTTAGCTCCTTCACTGTTTTGTAAAATAAACCCTGGTGAATTCGCTGCCCTCCTACCTCAAATACAGGGCATACTTGAGATCCTGTCTCAGGATCCCAACTATCAACTTCGGGGGTTGGGAGCCTCCTAGCATATGGAGGTGGTGCTGTTGATTGGACACTTATGCCCTCTGGTGATAGAATGCTGTTAGTAGCAGTCTCCTGTAGAGGTGGTGCTGTTGGTTGGAGACTTTCACTCTCTAATAGAAAGATGTTATTAACAGTCTCCTGTTGTAACTTTTCCCCTGATGGCTTTTGCTGCTCTAAACTTCCTTCCTCTACCTTTGTCTGAACTGAAGGCTTTCGACTAAGCAAGCCAGATACGAGCGTCCACACTGGCAATGTGCCAACTGGCAGAGTCCCTGGGCTTTTCTTTTCTATTCTTTTTAAATCCTCACCATGATGTTTCCATTGTGATATATCTAACAACTCCTCCTTAAAAAGCCATGGGCTATATTTTTGTATTATATCAACGTATGCCCTGACTGCTCTTGATTTTACTGGGAAGCTTCCTTGCTCTAACAATTTACTTAACACTCTTTTGGTTTGTTTTTTACTAATTGCTGATCCCGTATTTCTATAATACAACCCAGCAAGATAACACCAAACCAAACCGAGACAGAATCCAATAAAAATGGAACAACAAAATTTCATTATAGCCTTTCTATCCTCCTGACATGTGCATCCGTCCTTTCTCCCTATCTGTTCCTCAGACTTAAATAGTTTTTCCTCAAATGTGAGCGGTTTTTCTTCCGTCTCACTCATCTCCAGGGACTGAAATGTCCATCCTTCCTTTCTCCCTATCTGTTCCTCAGACGCGAATAGTTTTTCCTCAGATGTGAGCGGTTTTTCTTCCGTCTCACTCATCTCCAGGGACAGGCAACTTAAAACAAAAATGAAGCAAAACAAAAGAGTAAACTTAGAATGGCTACCCATCCTCTCGCCCTGCCCTCAGGGGCGAGCAGTTTACTTACCCTCAGTCGCTCCCTGTGCGAGCCACCAAATGCCGCAGTCTGGCTGGGCACAATTCAGGAGCCACTTGTCAAAAGAAACAAACTTTATTTTTAAAACTACAAACACCAAACAAAACAGCTCCTCAGGAAAAACCCTCAGAGCCCAACTGCCACCACCGGCTTCCACAAGCCTCTCACCACACAAACCACACCACCTCCCACAATCCTCCTGCTCTTGAGGCCCAGTGGCTGGGTCGCGTGGGCGGAGCCAAAGAAGTCCCCCAATGAGCAGTTCCATAGTCTGAAGGGCAGGGAAACAGCCCAATGAACATCACCGCAGAGGAGCCAATCAGCTAGATGTTGCTGGGGCCGCTGTGAGCCAATCATCAGCTGGCAGTCTGAAGGGCAGGGAAACAGCCCAATGAACATCACCGCAGAGGAGCCAATCAGCTAGATGTTGCTGGGGCCGCTGTGAGCCAATCATCAGCCGGCAGCTGGAAGTTTGCTGGGGCCCCTTTGGCTGTGGCTCTCAACAGGTTTCTAATATTTTTAAGTTTTGGTCCGTTGCTGTTTCTAATTGGGTCATTTGTTGTGTCCCCTGGACCGGGGCAGTGGTCTCTGTGCCCACCCCTGCAGCAATTCCCATTCCTAATAAGATGACTAAAGTGAGGGATACAGGTTCCTGGCGAAGCTGGGTTGTATGCCCCCCTATTTGATCTTTAAATGAACCTGCATCATGATAGAGCACTCTGGGAAACATCTGCATCATTATACAATTAATTGCATCTGTTGACCATTTTATGAAAACATGAATAATGTTTAAGTATATAGAATTATACTGTTGTAGGGATGGATAAGGTAAGGCACCTAAGATAGCACTGAAGACAGGGAAACAGTCCTATTTGGTTGCAACCGGATTCAGAGGGCATTGCTTCTGTTGTAATCAATTAATCCCCTGAACCCCAAGTTTAGGTAGTTTCAGAATTTTGTACTCAACATATAAGGGAAGGGGCTCAGAAGTTCACAGTCTGCAGAAGTTCACAAAAAGCAGTTTTTGTTTCTGTTTTTTCCTCTGTTCTGGGCAAGTTAACTTTTCAAGGACACCTGGGAGGGGGAGAATTTTTTCTTTTTCCTTGCCAGCTGTTACCATGGAGCCCAGTTGATAACTTTTTATCTTAGAAATGTAGCCATCTCTGTGAAGCCCCAGCTCAAGGCCAGAGGCCTTGTTCACATATTTTGTGAAAAACTAGTAAGGGGGTGTTGAGCTTAGGAGTGCTGATTTTTCCAGCCAGTGGCCAAGTAGAACATGAAAAGAGGAAGTTTATCTATACTGAACTCTTTTATAGGGACTCTTTTGTTGAAAGTCCTAAAGTCAGCCACGGTGAAGACTTCTGGAGAAGGTCAGTTAAGACTTTTCTGTGGGCCTGGTGCAGAGGGGGAGGACAGGAAGGCAGTGCTGAGAGCAGCTCCGTGGATTTGAGAATGAGGAAGGAGAGATGTAAAAGAATAATGGGAAAGGGGTTTGGGATTTTCCTAGCAACAAAAACTTGAGTAGTAGAACAGGTAGAGCAGAGGGGAAGACTGGTGTGAGTATCCCAAAAAGCCTGTGAGGGACTTTAAATTTTTAGTAACCTGTTTTCAGTGATGACAAAGCAACTTTAAAGGCCATTTTCATTACATCTTGGATAGGGGTCTGAGGGCTCTCCTCAGCTGGTTTGAGCTTTGGGTTAGCTGGTAAGAGGACCTGGTGGGACCCAGTGTGGGCACTGACAGGAGAAGAGAGGAGTGAATGGGTGGAGAGATACCTCAGTACCTGTTACTTCAGCAAGGGGCCATGGTCTGAGAACCGGCGGAGGTTTGGGTCCATCAGTAGCCCCTGTATGTTCACATCCTTATGACTTACAGAAGAAGTCGGTTTTTCCCCCACACAGCCGTGACTGTTTGTGGCTTTGATAGTCTGTCGGGCAAACATAGTAATCTAGGTTAGCCAACCTGCATCTGGCTCGAGTGTCCCTACATCCATAATGTTTGTTTCTATTATCTATGGTACGGAAGGGATTTAATGGAATTTTAGTGGGATTTTTTTTTTATCAGGGATACCCAATAGGAAAGACCTATAGCCAGCTGACATGATTTGTGATTAGCCATCACTGTTGTACGGGCTGAGGGTTAGGACTATTGGTGGTCAAGGGGAGAGTCCATAGCCTTATCCACACGGCGAATACGCAATTTGAGAGGGTTACCAGTCTTTTCCAATTTCCAGCCAGAGTCTGGACAGGGCACAGGCTTGAGATGAGAGGCATGGATCCAGGAAGTGATTCCGTCTACCTTTACTGCTGTAGGTGTTATAAGTAGCACCTGGTATGGTCCTTTCCAGCGGGGTTCTAGGGATGACACCTGATGTCGTCTTACGTAGACGAAGTCTTTTCTACCACTTGATATCGGTGTGGAGTCACTTCGTCCCCAGGTTGGTAGGCAGTGGCCAGCTGTTTTCATAGGTATCGCTGGGTTCTTTCAAGAGCTTTAAGTCTGTCAAGCAAGGGGGTGTGAAAGGAATCGTTAGGTCTTAGAGTTGGGGTCAGGTCCCTTACTGGAGGAGGGGCACCATAGAGAATTTTATAGGGGGTGAGGTTACACGAAGAAACAGAGGGAGTATTTTTTTGTACAAAACAGTGCATAAGGCAGGAGCATAGTCCAATCTTTTATGTCGGTCTCCAAGCTTAATTTCGTCAGGGTCTCTTTAATGGTTCTATTTATTTTTTTTATTTGTTTTGAGCTCTGGGGTCTATAAGCGCAATGTAACCTCCAATTAATCCCCAGGGTCCTGGTTAACCCCTGACTTACCTGGGCCATAAACGCCGGTCCATTATCAGACCCTATTACCTTAGGGAGGCCGTATCTTGGAAAAATATCTTTCAAGATCTTCTTGACCACCATTTGCACCGTTTCTTTTTTTCTTTTTCTTTTTTTTTTTTTTTTGTGGGGAAGGCTTCAATCCATCCTGAAAATGTATCTACAAAGATTAGGAGATATTTAAGTCCATACCTTGCTGGCTTAATTTTAGTAAAGTCCACTTTCCAAAATTGTCCTGGTCTGGTCCCTCGAAGGCGCCTTCCTACAGGGAGCTTGGAAGGGTAAGCATTAACCAATTGACAGACCCAACAGGCTTTTGTTACCCGTTCAGATATTTCCTTTCGCTGTGAGCCGGTTAGTGGAAAACTCTGTTCTTGATCCTTCAGGAATGCCTGCAATTTCTTTGAACCAAGGTGAGTGAGTTGATGTACATTTTTAATGTAGTGTAGGGCTTTCTGAAATTGCAGGCTGGGCTCAGTAAAGTCGAGGAGTTCAGTGTCAGTGTCCTTATGTTCCCCCGGTGTGGAAAGTGTTAACATGGTTACTCCGTTTAGGGCTGCCAATTTAGCTTCTTCATTTGCCCTCTTGTTAGATGGGGGTGGTATCTGCACAATGGTTTGTTTTCTGGGCTCAGTGAGCCATTGTTTATTGCCCCTAAGGGAATAGTCCAGGAAGATTACTTCTTGCTGGCAAATTTGGGCCTTTTTGAAAGGCAGAAGCTCTATACCCTAGTTGAGCAAGCTCAGATAATAGTGCTTGGGTCCCAGACTCACAGTTTTCCTTGGTATCGGCTGCCAGTAGCAGGTCATCCACATATTGGAGTAGGGTGACTTTGGGGTGCATGGTTCTGAAGTTATTGAGATCTCTGTGGAGGGCTTTATCAAAGAGAGTGGGGGAGTTTTTGAACCCTTGTGGGAGTCTGGTCCAAGTTAGTTGATCAGACGTTCCAGTTTCTGGGTCTACCCACTCGAAAGCAAACAGCAACTGACTATCTTTATGCAGAGGCAAGCAAAAGAAAGCATTTTTTAAGTCCAGGACAGTATACCATTTTTGCTCAGGGTTCAGGGTGCTAAGCAGATTGTACGGATTAGGTACTGTGGGGTAAATGTCCTGCACTCTGTTGTTGATCTCTCTTAGGTCTTGAATGGGGCTATAGTCCCCAGTTCCTGGCTTTTTTACTGGTAGCAGGGGAGTGTTCCAGGCCGATTGACAGGGCCTTAGGACCCAAAAGGCCAGATATTTCTGAATATGGGGCCTTATCCCATCTTTAGCTTCTTTGCTCAGAGGATATTGTTTAATATTAATTGGGGAGGCTGAGTTTTTTAACTCCATCATTATTGGAGGTTGTTTTACGGCTAGGCCTAACCCAGCAGTTTCTGCCCAGGCATCTGGGTAATCTGTTATCCATTTCTGGGATAGCTTGCCGTTTGATCAGTCTTGGGGGGTGTGAAGAGTTGATGTTCATCTTCTACTGACATAGTTAAAGCCATGACTATAGGAGTTTTTACTGAAGGATTTAGAAATTTCATTTGGGGGCCTTCAGGGTTAAAAGTTATTCTGGCCCAGAGTTTGGTGAGCAGATCTCTGCCCATCAATGGGACTGGGCATTCTGAGATCACTAGGAAGGAGTGATGGACTTTTCCTTTCCCCAGGTCCATGGTCCTCCTAGTTGTCCAAGCCCGATATTTACTGCCGTTAGCCCCTTGAACTAGAGACCTTTTAGTTGAAAGAGGGCCCAATGGGGCCTTAAGGGCTGAGTATACTGCCCCTGTATCCACTTTAAAGTTTACTGGGGTCCCCTCCACTTCAAAAGTTATCTTGAGCTCGGGGAGGGGATCCGAGCCCCGACTTTCTTAGTCATCCTCCAGAGTTAGAATGGCTGGCTGGCATGGCTGTTTCTTTCTAGGGCACTCTTTGGCTCAGTGTCCTTTTTCTTTACAGTAGGCACATTGATCTGAGGCCAGAGGTGGCTTCTGGCGTGGACCCAGGTATCCCTTTCTGTCTCCCTGTCTCTTAACTTCTGGCCTATTTGTTGTTGTGACCAGGACCTTAGTCAATGCCTTAGTCTGTCTTTTGTTTCTTTCATCCTCCCTTTCTTTCCCCCTCCTTTATTCCTTCTCTTCCTCAGTTTCTCTCTTATAGTATACCTTCTCAGCTTCTCTGACTAAATCTCTCAAAGTCATATCTTGTAATCCATCTAAGCGTTGTAATTTTCTTTTAATATCCAGGGCAGCTTGCCTAATAAAGGCCATCGTGACAGATGCCTTTTGATCCTCTGCCTGAGGTTCAAAAGGAGTATATCTCCTATATGCCTCCATAATTCTCTCCAGAAACATAGAGGGAGATTTATCAGGCCCTTGAATAATCTCTCTTACTTTGGCTAAATTAGTTGGCTGTCTAGCGGCTGCTCGGAGATCCGCTATTAGAGCCCAGTGGTAAGTGGACAGATGCTCCCTACCTTCAAAGGTGTTGGGGTCCCAGTTGGGTTGGTTCAAGGGGAAGTTGTGTCTGTCGCCCATCTGGTCCGAGGAGATATATATATATATATTTTAGCTTCTAGGAGGATTCTCTTTTGTTCCTCTGTCATGAAGAGAGTCCCTAAGAGTTGTTGGCAGTCATCCCAAGTAGGCTGGTGTGAAAACATCAATGACTCGATCAGATCTGTGAGCTGGGTGGGGTCCTCGGAAAAAGGGGGATTGTTATTTTTCCAGTCATATAGATCTGAAGAGGAGAAAGGCCAATACTGGTAGGCTTGCATTTCTCCACGGCCATCCTCTATCATTGGCCCATAAGGATGGAGGGGAAGTATCATGGGGGCGTCAAGGTTTTTAATCATTCGCTGCCGGCGAGTTCCTTTAGCCAGGCCAGCTTCCTCCAGGGGAGGAGGGGCTGTGTGTGCCGTGGGGGAGTCATCTGGAGAGCACTGGGCCAGCTCAGCTTCCTCCAATGGTGGAGAGGCTGAGTCAGCAGCAGGGGAATCACTTCGAGGGTGTTGGGGGTTGGGGAACGACGACAGGGGATAAGGAAAGGGAGGAGAGTCCAGCAGAGTCAAATCTTGAGACTCAGGGAGAACAAAGGGTGGAGGAGGAGCAGAGGATTTGAGAGATAGAATCGTGGGGGGGGGGGGAGGAGTAGGAGCAGGAGCAGGGACAAGAAAAAGCTTCACCCATGGAGGAGGAGATTCACAGAGGTCCTGCCAAGTTAAGATATATGGCTGTTGATCTGGATGGCTATGTGGCCCCGGCTGAAAAACGATATCTCTGACTTTTCAAATTAGTGGGGAGTAGAAAGATCCTTCTGGAGGCCGTCCAATTCCAAAGGCGGGCCATTCTGAGGCACAGAGAGTCTGCCAGGTCCGGCGCGTTACTGAAAAAGAAAGATTCTGAGCCCTTATGTGGACTTCAGTCCAGTGATCAAGGGTCAGGGACAGAGGCATGGAATGGCTCTGTCCCATAATGAAAGTTACTTGAACAAAGACAGGGACAATACAAACATGACACAAACATGGACACACACAGTAAACGTGTAACACAAGTTCAGAGGCAAAGATTAAAAACAGACAGTGAATTCAACCTGAGAGAAAGAATTGCCGGGAAGACCAGACGGGTTGGCAGCAGAATATACCAGATGAGGGCACTTCCATCTCTCCCAGATGAGGGCACCTCCGTCCCTCCCAGAGTCTTTCAAGGCGTCCCTTGAAAGACGTGGTCTGTGGCTTCAGGACACATCTGTCCACCATCGCCAGGGGGAGCTTATGCTCTCCGTCGGCAACCATACTGTGCCAACCCAAACCGAAAAACCAGAAGCCTCTGAGAGCTTATTCTCTCTGCTGAGCCAAAAACCAGAAGGCTCTGAGAGCTCATGCTCTCCGCTGAGCCAAAAACCAGACTCTGAGTGATCGCAAAGGAAAAACAAGAAGGAGAAGAAGGAGGAGGAGAAGAAGAAGAAGAAAAGGCGCCTTACTTACCCCCCCAAAGGAGTCTTGTTGAGGTCTCCCTGTCCGGCGATGCGCAGTTCCCAGCCAACGCACCAAATGTAAGGGTCCGGCGAAATGTTGGAGGAAGAGACCACAAGAGACTGTCTTATGCAACAGCAGAAGGGAAGGTTTATTTGGAGACCAGCATGCTAGCGCCCAGAGCTCTCTATAGCAAAGAGAGATAGAGCCCTGAGAACAGCTTAAGCAGAGCTTATATATTTTCCTTGGAGAGGGCAGGGAGAGAAGTTACATTTTGTAGTTTGGCAATTGGGGACAGCTCATTCTGGGAACAAGATTAACTGTGGTGAGCCGTTTCTGCGGACTATGGTTGCCATGACAAGATGGCGCTGGCTCCGCTGTGGTCTGTGACAAACAACTCCTTATTAGGGAGAGTTGGCACGTTGTTTTTCAACACCCTATGAGAAAGTTCCACGTGGCAGCTTCGCATTGGGGCTTGAGAGGCTTTATTAAGGCTGGGAGGGGCATCCGAGGGAGATTAGAAGAAATATCAAGGGCCTGAATAAACTGCTGAAAGAAGATTCCTGAGTTGCGTCTTCCTTGCGGGCAAGGGGTCACGACAAGTGGTGCCGAAACCCAGGAACCAGAACTTTCAGCAGTCAGGGTGGTGCACCGGTTAGTCCCAGGTGAGTGGGATCCGCGATTAAAGCGGGGCAGCTCCTCTGTTAATAAAGAGAGAGCGGGAAAAGGTATTTGCTCCTCTGCAAATAAAGAGAGAGCGTTACATTTTATTGCATTTGCACTGCGTACTTTCGCTTTTGTTTTCTGTGTTTCTTTTGCTGTGTCATGGGTGCCGCATCTTCAAGTCCGCTTCTCCTGGCCCTAGATGGCCTGTTACGTTCAAAGGGCCTAGAAGTGAAGCATAGTACTTTAGAGAGATTTTTACAGAAGACAGATATTGCTGCACCGTGGTTTGCATTTTCGGGCAGCCTTACTATACCCAGTTGGGATAAATTAGGCAAAGATCTTGACTTTGCTTCTGAGCAGGGCATATTAGAGGGTGGGGTGATACCCCTTTGGAAGATGGTCCGCAGTTGCCTCACAGATGGCAGATGTCAGGAAGCACTTACTAAAGGACAGGAAGTTCTAGAACGATTACATGAGGAGAAATCAGAAATGGCAACGGCAAAAAGTGAGGTATCTCAGGATGATGGGAGTGTGCGGGGCGTGAAGCAGGAGAGGAGACGATTGTATCCAGATCTCAGTACGCTGCGTACACCCCCATGCGAAAGTGGGTCAGAGGAAGAAGAGGATGAGGAGGAAGAGCTCGGGAGGCTGTCTCGTCAGCTAGAGAGTTTAGCTATAGGAGAAGGGAACAGAAATAAACAGGGGCTCAAGAAAAGTGATCCTCCGGATCCACCGCCGTATGGTTGGAGTGTTTCGGGGAGAGCTTTCCATGCCCAAACATGGAGGGCTGTTAACGCTGAGATGGGTCTTGCTTATCCAGTTTTTCAGGATGACAATAGGGGAAGATTCCATGAGCCCTTAGATTTCAAAATTGTGGAGACCCTGGCGGAGTCCCTGCGCACTTATGGGGTGGATGCCGCCTTCACACTAACTCAGGTGGAGAGTCTGTCTAGATACTGCATGACTCCCTCTGATTGGGCTAGCCTTGTTCGGACTTGTGTTTCCCCAGGTAAATATTTGGACTGGAGAGCATTTGTGCTAGAGGGCGCAGTAGAGCAGGCCGCCCAAAACCATGCGGCGGGACACCCCCATTGGGATAAGGATATGCTTTTGGGGCAGGGTAGATTTGCTAATCAACAGACAGGATTTCCTCTGAGGCATATGATCAAATTAACAACATTTGCATTCGGGCATGGAAGTCACTTCCAAATAGAGGAGAGGTGTCTGGTAATTTGACCAAGATTATACAGGGCCCTACAGAACCCTTTTCAGATTTTGTAGCAAGGATGGTGGATGCCGCTGGAAAGATTTTTGGGGATCCTGATAGAGCCATGCCCCTTATCAAGCAATTGGTCTTTGAGCAATGCACCAAGGAATGTAAAGCGGCAATCACTCCTTATAAAAACAAGGGCATAGAAGCATGGATGAAGGTGTGTAGAGAGATTGGAGGACCTTTAACTAATGCAGGTCTTGCAGCTGCTATCCTTCGGATTGCAAAAAGGGGCGGTCCTGGTGCCGGAAAATGTTTCTATTGTGGTCAACCCGGTCATTTCAAACGTGAATGTCCCAAAAAAGACAATTTTACTGGACCTTCTCACGGTGGCCCTTCCAATGGCCCTCGTCAACCGGGGCTGTGTCCAAAATGCAAAAAGGGGAAGCATTGGGCAAATGAGTGTAGATCAGTGAGGGACATCCATGGACAGCCTATTTCAGCTGGGCCAAATAATGGCCGACGGGGCCCCCGACCCCAGGGCCCACAAATATATGGGGCAGTGGAGAATGTCACACCCGAACCCGAGACATGGCCATCTCTACGCCATCCCATGAGATGCGGAGAGCCACTACAGGTGCCGCGGGATTGGACCTCTGTTCCACCTCCAGACTCGTATTAACACCTAAGATGGGAGTCCAATTGGTAGAAACTGAGTTCAAAGGGCCTTTACCACTTGGCACTGTAGGTTTGCTAATTGGACATGCATCCTCTATCCTACAAGGTCTTCATGTTTTTCCCGGAGTCATAAGCCCTGATACTGTAGGGGCAGTAAAGGTTATGGTGGAGGCTCCAAGGGGCATTGTGTCTATCTCCCCAGGGGATCAGATTGCTCAATTACTAATTTTGCCTAGCTTACATAATCACTTCCCTGCTGACTCAGGTCACGGACGGGAAGTGAGATTGGTACCACCGGAGGGAATTGTGCCTATTTGTCACTAGATATGAGCAATCGCCCCACTTTGGAATTAAGCATAGAAGGTAAATCTATTGTGGGATTGCTGGATACAGGAGCAGACCATAGTATCATAGCCCTTAAGGACTGGTCTAAGGGATGGCCAGTGCAGACCTCTGATCAATCTTTACGAGGACTTGGATATGCCCAAGCCCCTCAAATCAGCTGTAGACATCTATCCTGGAAGGACCCGGAAGGGCACAATGGTACCTTTCAGCCTTATGTACTTGATTTACCTGTTTCTTTATGGGGCCGTGATCTGATGAAAGACATGGGGTTCACTCTTAGTAATGACTATTCCCTAGTGTCTCAACAAATTATGCAAAATATGGGGTATAGGCCAGGTCTAGGACTAGGAAAACATCTACAGGGGCGTAGGCATCCTGTACAAGGTCATCAAAAGCTTGACAGATTTGGTATGGGTTTTTCATAGGGGCCGCTGGGGCTCAAATACCCATAACATGGCTCACCGAGGAGCCTGTTTGGGTGCCTCAGTGGCCCCTTCCCTCGGCTAAATTGGCAGCAGCCCATGATCTAGTTAAAGAACAACTTGACTTGGGTCACATCCAACCTTCTACTTCTCCATGGAATACTCCCATATTTGTCATTAAGAAAAAATCAGGGAAGTGGCGCCTACTGCATGATCTACGAGCAGTTAAGGCTCAAATGCAACTTATGGGGCCCATTCAAAGAGGGCTGCCTCTGCTCTCCTCTGTTCCTCAGGGCTGGCACATTATTGCTATTGACATTAAAGACTGTTTCTTGGGGCTGGGGATGTGGCTCAAGCGGTAGTGCACTCGCCTGGCATGCGTGCGACCCGGGTTTGATCCTCAGCACCACATACCAACAAAGATGTTGTGTCCGCCGAGAACTAAAAAAAAAAAAAAAAAAAAAAAAAGACTGTTTCTTTTCTATTCCTTTGCATCCTAAAGACTCACAGCGTTTTGCCTTCACCCTTCCCTCGTGTAATCACAAGGAACCAGATCAAAGGTTTGAGTGGGTAGTGTTGCCTCAGGGAATGGCTAATAGTCCCACGATGTGTCAGATGTATGTGGGGAAGACACTCGCACCTCTCAGACAAAAGTATTCCTCCATCAAGATCATTCATTATATGGATGATGTATTATTGGCCGCTAAATTAGAGCAGACAGTTAATGAGGCCTATAAAGACCTAGTGAAGCTGTTAGCTCAATATGGACTGCATATCGCACCTGAAAAGGTTCAAACGGGGGATTCTATTAAGTATTTGGGAGCGACAATTGGGTATGATAAATTAAAACCATAAAAAATCACCATAAGAACTCAGGATCTCCAAACTCTAAACGATTTTCAAAAACTGCTGGGAGATATTAATTGGATAAGAGGATATTTACATATTTCTAATATTGTGCTCCAGCCTTTGTATGCTACTCTTAAGGGTGATCCAGATCTTGCTTCCCCTCGTAGCCTCACCAAAGAGGCTAGAGCGGCCCTTATAACAGTAGAAGAAGCTATACAACATGCTACTCTATGCAGGCTCCAGAGTGATAAACCTTTCCAGTTATGTGTGCTTGACACTATGCGGCAGCCTACTGGAGTACTGTGGCAAGATGGGCCTTTACTATGGATCCACCCACATGTATCCCCAGGAAAATCCTTAGAATATTATCCTGATGCTGTTGCAGCGTTAGCACTTAAAGGGATTCAACAAAGCATTCAATTTTTCGGACAATCACCTTCTTCTCTTATTATACCCTACACTAAAGCTCAACTTAATGTTTTGTGTGCTACTCTAGACAACTGGGCTATTCTATGTTGCTCATTTCAAGGGGATATTGATAATCATTACCCTTCTCATCCATTACTCCATTTTGTTAAAGAACATCCCATCATTTTCCCTAAGGTAACTTCATCCAGTCCAATTCCGGGGGCTGTTAACATTTTTACTGATGGTTCCAAGTCTGGAATGGGAGCCTATGTAATTAATGACTCTCCCCCTATCCAGCATCAATTTGCTCCTGGAAATCCACAATGGGTAGAACTACACATTGTTATTGAGGTTTTTCAACAGTGTTCTTTTCCTTTTAATCTCATTTCGGACTCCATCTATGTGGTGCAAGCACTAAAAATCCTGGAGGCTGTGGGATCTATTAGTGATGCCCATAATGTATCTGCTTACTTTAATCAGCTTCAACAGCTTATCTGTAGCCGCACTGCCCCTTTTTATCCAATGCACATCCGGGCTCATACCTCTCTTCCTGGTCCGTTATCGCAGGGTAATGCCTGTGCAGACTCAGCCACTAGAGGTCAGTTGATATGCTTGGCTTCCTCCTTAGAGAAGGCTAAATTGTTTCACCAGAACTTCCATGTTAATGCATTAACGCTGTGCAGGCGTTTTTCCATTTCAAGAGCGGATGCTCGGCAGATAGTATTACAATGTCCCCATTGTGTCACATTTCTTCATCCCCCTACTTATGGAGTGAACCCACGGGGATTGAAGCCATTGGTTGTCTGGCAAATGGATGTGACACACATACCTGATTTTGGTAACTTCAAGTATGTGCATGTTTCTGTTGATACGTGCTCTGGAATTATTCATGCTTCTGCTTTATCAGGAGAAAAGGCACGTAATGTCATTACTCATTGCCTAGAAGCATGGGCAGCATGGGGTGCACCTACATCCCTTAAGACTGATAATGGACCTGCTTATACTGGCAGACAATTTACATCTTTTTGTTCTACTATGGGAGTGCAACTTACTCATGGTCTGCCTTACAATCCTCAAGCACAAGGCATTGTTGAGCATGCTCATCGCACCTTAAAGGAAACTTTACAAAAACAAAAAGGGGGAATAGGAGCTGAACACACTCCTAAAGAACGCCTGTCCTTAGCTCTCTTTACCATTAATTTTTTGAATTTGGATATTCATGGTCGCTCTGCGGCCGATAGACATGTGTCCCCTCAGCCCTCTGTGATTGGCTATGTTAAGTGGAAGGATGTTCTTATGGGCCAATGGAACGGCCCCGACCCCATGCTGACATGGGCGCAAGGATCTGTATGTGTTTTTCCCCAGGATCGCACGGAACCGTTGTGGGTCCCTGAACGCCTGACAAGAAGAGTCTTGACGTTAACTAACCAGCAACAAGAGATACCACAGCAATCCCGTGATGAGGATCTTCATTCTGCTAAGTGCTCTGGCTCTGGTGCTGGTGCCGATGGCACAGGTGACACCAATGCAGTGGTGGGCAGTGGCAAGGGCATGGCCAATGCCAATGCCGGTTCATGGTAATTCTAGTGTCCTCCCCACTCTTTTTTCTACCTCATGTGAGATGTCTGCTCCCTGTGCCTCTCCTAGAGGGGACATGGAGAGCATTTTTAATCAATCTCAAGTTAATCTCACAGGAGTTTTTTGTTTCAGCCTTGGGAACGCTAATTGCATTAGCCTTAAGACCAAAAATTTGATTAACTGGGAGGACCCATTGCGGTCCAGTCGGGTCTCAGGGAGCATTCTCAGTGCTGTATTGAGCCAAGTAGTTTCAGGGAAGCAATCAGGCTCAGGAACCCCCACAAATAGCTCTGCTTTAAACATAACTACCTTGGCTATTATCTCCGAGGTACTAATCCCAGTGCCTCCTTCTTCTAATAGTACTTATAATGCCACTCATTTCAAGGCCTCTCCTTACTGTACCCCTAATCTTGGTTTCCCCCCAACATTTACGCCTTGTCAGGATCATTCTTGGGAGAAACATCAAGTTGCTAAAGGTTTCTCCCTTTCCCCCTCTCTTAAGAGGTATGTTTATAACTTTAACAACAGTGCCAACTCCTCTACAGGAGTAGGTTGGTCCTGGTTTCAGTGGCTGATTTCCAATGAGAAGGGGGCTTCGGCCGATATTTCTGCATTGGCTCAATTGCTGGGAGCCAAAAGTTGGCTGGCTAATGTTTCTGGCACTGTTAGGGAGAGTGAACGAGGTAATAGACTTACATCTGTTTCGTTCAACTCTCTGTTATATAATGCCACATTGCCCCCTGCAATGGTCTGTGTCCAATCCCCGTTCTTGCTCCTTTTGGCTAATGACACCTCGTCGGGGATGCTGGATTGTTCTCATATTACCTGTCTCCTATCTGAGTGTTGGAATGGTTCTTGGACTGTAGCAGTGATTATGAAAATTCCAACTTTTGTCCCAATCCCAGTCACTGCGGATCCGGATAAATTCCCTATTGTTGAGCTACTTAGAGTCCGCAGGGATTTTGGAATCACAGCAGCTATAGTGGCAGCCGTGGCGGTATCTGCTGCTGCAGCAGTTACGGCCGGAGTGGCCATGGCCAGTCAAGTACAGACTGCTGCCACCATTAATCAAGTTGTTCAACAAACTTCCACCATACTTGAATCCCAAAATACAATTAACCAACATATTTTGTCAGGAATTTTAGCTGCCAACCAGAGAATAGATTTACTCCAAGCTCAGGTAGAAGAATTGGCTGACTTGGTGCTTTTGAGTTGCGTTGACCAACGTGCACATTTATGCATAACCTCTGTCAGATTTAATGATTCCAGGAATGCCTCCCGCATCATTGGCGAATATTTGGCCGGAAATTGGTCCATGGAAGCGGAAGACATGATCCAGTCTCAACTAACCCAGATAGCTGTCTTGAATAGTACCCGTGTCGATCCCGTGACTTTGGGTCAATTCACCGATTGGATATCTTCTGCTTTTTCCTTTTTTAAAGAGTGGGTGGGAGTAGGCATTTTTGATGCAATGTGTTGCTTCGGTATGTTCCTCTGTTTGTGGTTTCTCTGTCGCCTCAAGGCCCACAGTGCTCACGATAAGGCTATGATCATACAAGCTCTTGCAGCTTTAGAAAATGGCAACTCACCTCAAGTCTGGCTTGCGCATCTTAAACAGTAAATCTTTGACATGGTCGTCGCACCCCAAGTTTTACGAACATTGCACTGGGATCGACATGTCTTTCCTCGTTATTCTCTTAGTGTTGGAAAGCCCTTGCACTCTGCCAGTCTTGCTGCCATTGCACGCAGATGGGTTTCCACACTAGTGCTTTTCTATCGCTTTAAAATCCGTGCCTTTCTTTCAGAGTGCTGCCAACTTGTTTGTCGTTGTATTTCTAAACAGCCACAGTTCAGCCTCAGCTATCCCCCTTCGTCCACCATTGTCACGATACAGGATGCGAGGCAAGGCACTGCACTTGAGTGATCCTTGAAGTGGACCTCAAGGAGAGCATGTCCTATTGCATGCGGGTTGGACGTCCACGCCCCGCCCCACGAAAAAAGGCGTCGGCTGATATGGCCTCAGATCTGGGGAAGGCGCCTCCTTAGGGCTGAGCCATACTATGCAGCCACTTCTGCACAGTGGGATAGGACCTCTACTCTCGCCTGTATTGTTTTAAGAAAACAAAAGGGGTAACTGTGGTGAGCCATTTCTGCGGACTATGGTCGCCATGACAAGATGGCGCTGGCTCCGCTGTGGTCTGTGACAAACAACTCCTTATTAGGGAGAGTTGGCGCGTTGTTTTTCAACACCCTATGAGAAAGTTCCACGTGGCAGCTTCGCATTGGGGCTTGAGAGGCTTTATTAAGGCTGGGAGGGGCATCCGAGGGAGATTAGAAGAAATATCAAGGGCCTGAATAAACTGCTGAAAGAAGATTCCTGAGTTGCGTCTTCCTTGCGGGTAAGGGGTCGCGACAATTAACAAACAGTTCACAGTTGGGGACAGCACATTCTAAGAGCAAGATTAGCAAACAGTTCTTAAGATTTCAACAGTGTTTTGTTAAGCATATAGAAAAACAGAGTGACAAGTACCTATTTTATTAACCTTTCAGCCTTTTAAAAAAACATTTACCTTTTTAAAAAACCCCACTTCTGGCCTGGAAAAGTGGTATATGCCTGTAATCCCAGTTACTCCAGAGGCGGGAGGATCACGAGTTCAAAGTCAGCCTCAGAAACTTAGCGAGGCCCTAAGCAACTCAGCGAAACCCTGTCTTTAATAAAATAAAAAACTGCTGGGGATGTGGCTCAGTGGTTAGGCCCTCCCTGGGTTCAGTCCCTGGTACCAAAAAAGAAAACAAAAATCCCGCTTCTGAACAAAATGATATGAAAATATTTGATAAATAGGTCATTTCCTTCCAGAAGAGCAATTTATGCACATTCACATAAAAATGTAATATACAAAAATGTACTTGTTATTGAAATTCATCTTCCTAACCCTTATAAGATGGTGCTACAGTAAAATTGTAGGCTAAAACAAAGCTGCTCCACCATTCCCTGTGGGTCAGCAACCGTAAGACGGTGGACCCAGAATAGAAGCGAAGGTGAGGTGGGAAGCTGCAGCCCACATATGGGTCTTCACACATGGACTCTAGTTCTGACGGACAGAAAAGAAAAATGCTGATGCATCATCCAAGAAAAGAAATGACAGGGCTCAGTACAGCAGCAGGCGCTGCAAGAAGAGAAGGTCCTCAGTGAGGGGCTCCGTGGGCATCAGGTAACCAGACGTGGGGACTGGGGAATGGATTGCAAGAGTTGAAGTTGGCTGGAGCCCACCATGAGGAGTAGGAAGAAGCCATCCCCTGGTTGAGTCAGGAAATTGGGAGGGAGATGAGCAGGAGCTCAGTGGCTGTTTATCAAACCTCAGAGAGGAGCTGAGAGCACATGCCTGTAATCTCAGCTGCCCAAGAGCGGCTGAAGTAGGAGGACTGTGAGTTTGAGGACACTGTTATACTGTGTGCACACATAAATATGTAACAACAAATCCCATCATTATGTATAACTAAAAAAAAAAATGTGTAGAGCTCCAGGCACCTGCAGTACATGTGCTGGGGGGAGAATGGAATCAGAAAGGAGGCCTGGTTCTCTACAAGTCCAGGCTGAGCTTAGCGGCATTCTGGCAGCCCTTTTCATAGCTGGTCAGCTAGGTGATGTCAACTAGGGTTGAGGAAAATTGGAGAGCACAATGGAAGCTTGAAGAAATGCTATTTAAAGAACCAGAGGACAAAGAAGCCAGTGAGCCAAATTAGAAGGAGTAGGGAGAAAAGAAATTCCAATAGAAGCTGAGGATAATGAGAATCATGACAAGATGAAAGAGAATGGCTAAGAAGAGGCCTTTTGGATTTGGCAGTTAATCAAATTTGAGGTCTTGATGACCTTTAAGAGAGCACTTTGTGCAGAGTGGTAGCCAGTGTAGAGGGGCTGGGAAGTAGATAGGAGCTGAGAAAGTGGAATGTGGAGGGAGGTCTTCTCTTTAGAATTCGGCCTTGGAGGAAAAGGATTGAAAAGAGAAGGTCAAGGTGAAAGACCCCAGCCCAACAACCTCAGGCCTAGTTGCAAAACCACTAAGGCATGTCACAAACCTACGCAGGCACCAGAGGTATTTTTCAGATAATTAGTTAGGTGTAACCGGTTGGGAAAGGACAAAGGACCAGGTCCCTAGGCATGCCTGAATGAGCAGGAACAGGAAGACCAGAGTGCAAATATGTAGCTTTTATGTGGTTCTTTTTTAGTAACATACAGTGAAAAACAACCTTGCCCTTTAGGTAATCTATATGCTGGGTTTAAAATTAACCAATAAGAAACCTATTGTTTCCCCCGCGCGAAAACTGCCCCTTTACCCTATAAAAATCTCTGTAGCCCCAAGCCCGGTGTGTCAGCTCACCAAAGCTCCGGCTGAGGTTCTGCTGGGCACCCGCAGGCGCCTGTGTCCCAATAAATCCCTCTTGCTTTTTGCAGCCAGTGTTTCGTGTGATTCTCCTTGGACAGGGAATCGGGGGTCTTTTCATTTGGAGGTTCCACCGAGATTGCTCCTCCCCCACCCCGTCCGGATCCCTGCCCAAGGACCACCTGGCATCACTGGGAGGTAAGCTGGCCAGCTCATGTTGTGTTTGTCGTGTTGTCTGGTGTCACTTCTTTATTTGTAACCTTTGACTGGTACTTGGTTTCTATGCGCTGCATTTGTACGATTACGCGTAGTCGCTTTGTATTTTGGGCAGCTTGAGAAGGAGTTGACGAACTCGGACTTCTCCCCTGCCACCCCGGGAGACGTCCCGGGGATCACTTTGTAGGCAACGGTGGAGCTCCTGCTCCGCCTAAGCCATTTGGAGGCAACGGTGGAGCTCCTGCTCCGCCTAAGCCATTTGGTTTTGTAGGCAGCGGCGGGGCTTCTGCTCTGCCTAAGCCATTTGTTTTGAACTTGTGCAGCACTCTTTCTCTTTGGTCTGATTTCAGTGTTATTGTGGTTACTGTGTTATTGTTTCTGTCTCTGTATTCAATCCCTTCATCTGAAACTAACATGGGGCAATCAATTACGATCCCTTTGAGTCTCACCCTCGACCATTAGCAAGAGAACTAATCTCCCAATCTGGTATTGTCAGACCCAATCTGAGGGGGATGCTCCCCCAATTCGCTTGTCTGAAGGGAAGGCCCCCGTCGGCTTGGGGCCAGCACCCACTTTCATTTTTTGACAATCTGAAAAGGGAATCTATGTCTTTGTGTGTGTCTTTTTGTCTGTGTCTCTGTTAAGTGTGATGGCATTGTTTTAGTTTGACCGATGCAGAGTCCCAAATTCCAATCTGCCTTAGAGGTGTGGAGATAACTTTAGCTAGATTTTAACCTAAATTGTGAGCAAGATTAGGGAAGCAGTGTTTTCTTTTCTTCCTGTAGTTGGCCTGAGTGCACCTGCTGCAATTAAGAAATGCCTGCTGGGGATCTAAGAACTTTGATATCTCGCTTTAACTTTTCTCAAAACCCTGTCCTCATTATTAAATTAGCATTAATTGGCTTCGGGGATGGGAGCCAAACTTTCAGTCATAAATTCTGTCCCAGACTGAAATTCTACACCGAGGTAAGTACACGCACCCCATGTCTGTTTGAGGTGCATCTTTCTCTCTCTTTCTTTCTGGAGGATAAGGTGGGCACCCGACGGCTACTTAAACGCAATTAGTGCAGCCGCCACTCTTCAAGACTCGGGTGAGAGGTTTCTCGGCCTATGCAGCTCTCAATCACCTGTTCGGTACAGAGCAGGCATGTTGGGTTCTGCCAAAGCCGCTTCCAACTTTTCTGTCTGGGCCCGGAGAGCAATTGGCGTGAGTACACAGTGTCCGGAATCCCGATCTGCCTCGGATGCGTGGAGGTGGAGGAAAGAGTTTGGAACAACTGAGGAATTCCGGTCTGGGCTACTCTCAGACGAATTCTTAAGGTTCCTTTCTCTTGAGCCCCCTTCCGACAGCCCCCAGGGGTATCTAGGGTGATCGGTAGATGAATGGCACTGAGGGAAAGCCCCAATCACATTTGCCTTCATATGGGCCATGCAACACTCCCAACCCCGCATCCATTCCTCCTGGATGCTTCCCTTCCTTCGCAGGTCAGAAATGTTAGCAATTCAGGTTGTAGGACTAAGAAAGACATGAGATAATTAGTAAAATCTGCCCAGGTTCTCTAAGGTACATAGGTAACTTTCAATAGTCTGTTTTAGCCACTGATAAAAGTCATGATTAAATGGAAGTTCAAAACCTAGGAGAGATTTTTTTTTTCTTATTTGGTCTGTTTTAAGGTTATTATAGATTGTTTCTTGGGGATAATCTAAGTTAAATGTGTGTCTAACAAAATTAATTTTTTATTGTAACAATCTGGTATCTGAATGGGTTTCTAAAGTATTGCACTATCTTGCAGTTAAAAGTTAGGGTTAGGTAATTGTTTAGTTTGTGATTTCAGATAATTCATGCCAGAGAACTTAAATACTTAGGATAAAAAAAAAATTAAAAGAACTCTACTTCCAAGTTGGCAAGTGACTCCCAATCATTCAGTTTTATTTTTTTATCAGTTTTTAAATTGGGTAGCCTAAGGAGATTTCACTAGGTATACAGTGCATTGATTTGGGTAAAGATAGTAAATTATGATTTGGTATCTGTTTCTCTCTGTGTAAAATTTTTAAAAAGTGTTAAATTAAAACGTTGGTCTGGCTTATTGAAATGACATTAATTAGAAACAGTCTTGGGAATTTTCAAAGCTTAATTTTGATATACATGGTGGTGTGTGGTTCTCTTTTAAAATTTTTCAGGCGATTTAATGTAACTTAATATTACTTTAGAAACTTCAGAACAAAGAAAGTAGCTTAATGATCCTGAAGAAACTCCTTCTGATGGTGGCCTTTATGTTATCAAGAGAGATCCTATTTTCAGTTTTGTGTGAGCAAATTTTTCTAGTGTAAAAAGATAAATTGTGACTTATGGTTAAAATGCCTTATGCATAAAGTTTCTGCTCAGAATTCCGGTTTTCCCAGTTCCTTCCAGACCTCAGCCAGGGTTTAAGCTGATATGCAAACAGAAGCAGCTTGGAGCTCAGGCCCAAGGAAAAAAAAAAAAGGGGTAAAAGTGTCTTTTTATGGGAACTCAAACCAGATTAAAGCAAAGAGTAAATTGTATGGCATTTACTAATTACTGGCCGGTCAATTTTTCTAGGACTTTTGCCTTTTCTTAGATTCTATATTTTTTTGAGCTCATGATTTTGTTCCTACAGACAAGTTAATGTTTTTCTGATAAGTTCTATTTTTGATCAACTGGAGTTTTTTTGAAACATTGCAATGGAGATTTCATCTGCGAAAAGCTACAAGGCCTTCACTATTATGTGTGCACACTCTTGTTATGTGTTGTATGTCGGTATGTCTATATGTGTGTATGTCCATATATCCTGCAGTGATATGACAAATTGACAAATGAGGAGCGCTCATAAAAAATTTAAAAATGGATCCAAATATCTTTGATTCACGTGATTCAAATGGTTCAATTTAAATTGGGTAAACAGATGAAAGTAAAGATGTCTTTAAAATTAAGCTTATAAGTTTTCCTAGGTGTTCAAAAAGGCCCTAATAAAATGTTGATGTCTATGAAATAATCTGCTTAGATTCAAAGGTTTACAGGTATTGTTTCAAAATGTGAACAAAAGGAGGTTAACAGATAAAAAGAAAAACTAAAAGGTTCTAGATTTCTGGATAAGAGTCTATATGGTTAAATAATTAAAAAGTTTAAGTAAATGATATAAAAAAGGTCTGTGTAAGTTTTTGAACAAGTAATCTTAAAGAAATTAAACAACTGGTTAAACAAGTGCTGTTGTTTTAGAGAATTGTGCTATGTTATTTCTTAAAAAGCTAAACTTGGTTAATATAAAACATCAATGTAATTGGTGCCATTAATGTGTTCATATCTTCCAGGTATACAAGTCTGTAAGGCAGAAGCTTTAGAAAGAGCATTATATCAAACTGGTGTTCTAAAATTGTATGGTAATTTTAGGCTTAAAAGAAAAACATGTTAAAAATTTATTTATACCATTTGTGTTCTATAACTGTACTTATTACCAATAAGTTATGTAAAGTTCCATACATTTAAATGTATTTTTAAGTTAATGAGAGCCTAATCTATGTAAAGGTTTTATTGCAAAACACAAAAGTACTTTGCTACTTTTCTACAAAAGGTTAAAAGCTTTCAGCCTTTCTTTAATTCTTGTTTTAGATGTGATATTATGTTGTGTTAGCTAATATTCATGTAAACTTGAACAACAATTTATGTAGGCTTTATAAAATGATGTCTAAAAAGCAAAGATCAGCTTCAGAACTATAGTATTTAAGATTTATAAAGAGCCCCACCTTACTTGAGATAAGGCTCTATGTCCCATCTCATAAGTGACTATGAAAGAAGTAGGCCAGATTTCATTGCATTTAAGGTTGTGTCCAAAAGTTGGTTTTTGTCACGATTGCCAGGACCTCAAACAGGGGATTATAATGTATAACTCTGCCAGAATTCAGGGTAGCTATTACATAAACTAAATATGTTTTTATCCTAGTTAGTTTTGTTTTGTAGTTTGCTTTTAGATGGTCTAAGGATTGCCTGTTAATGTTTTAAAGAGGTACTGCTTTAAGAACTCACAACCTGGGTTAATTTAAGATAATGAGTTAGCACCTACAGGAAAGAGATAAACATTAAGGCCCAGTACTCTTAATAGAAGGCTGTTAAAGTTTATTTGCTGGATGTTTAAGATTAAGTTTTAAAATTAAAGTTAAATTAAAAAGGGCCAAGAAAACCAATATTTGGCTCTTGCCCTCTGAGTCAGTCTGAATCAAGGGATAGGGGACTTCTTTAAAGAGCTCTGCAACTCTAGGCCACATAACCTCCTGATCAGGGAGATTAATGAGACCAGTGGAGGACAGAAAGCCAATCAGTGCATTTGCTGTGAAGAGGAGGGTCATCAGAAAAGGGAGACATCCCTGATGCTTCCAAGGGAAGCCACGTGGTCAAGCAAGGCCTGGACCCATCCCAGTGCAAATGGCACTAGCAGAACTGAGAAGCTGCTGTAAAGTTCCCGAGGACTCCCAGAGAAATTCAGCTGACTGTTATAGAAACAGAAGTCAGTTTGACTTGCTTCATCTTAAACACTTAGCAAAGACAGTCAAAGCCAAAACATAGCTGTTCCTGGACATCTTAAATAATAATAATAGTTAAATGTAACTTCCATAAATAAGTAAACTGGAGGCTGCAAAAGAGATTCTTAGGTAAGAATGCCTGATAACTATCAAAAGGAACTGCCAGAGTAATTTTTAGTTTAAGGCCCACAGATATTCCTAACCTATACAGGTAGGCTTGGTGTTTGCTAGTATGAGTATCCAGCCCTAAGTAACAGAATTAGATTTCTCTATTAGACACAGGTCATACTAGTAAAAAGATTTTGCAAGATCAGATGACATTAAATTATTAAACTTTATCTTAAGGGAAGGATAACTGTAACCCTAAAAGTTAAATGTTGTGTTTACATCCCTGACAATTCTGGCAATGTGACAAATATCCTTAAAGATTTACATGCTCAGATGGAAGCCATGTCCTCAGCAACTTTATCATGGAAACAATATCTTAGCTTTTGGTTCTTGGTACTTCCTGGCGGAAAACATTGTTAGTCTTTGTCTTTGCCATCATACTCATTGGCATATTCCTGTGCTATGGCATTTATTGCTGCATCAATATGGTTCCAGTACTAATAAATTCTTGTTTCTCTTATAGACCACCCATCACTCAAATGGCCCTCCAGCCTATCATGGACCACTTGATTGACCCGATTTTTAAAAAAGGGGGGACTCCAAACTGCTTGCCCCAACATCGCCCCTTTTGTCAGCCTGAAGAAGTCAGAAAGATCTTCGCCCCCTTTCCTTACAGCAGTAAGGAGTTCCCAAATTAGAGGGGGAAATAAAGCCAGATTTAAAGTTAGGCAGTCAGTGTAGTTAGGTAAATCAGGTCTAATATCAAGTGAAATCTAAAATAGAGGCCATGCTGGGAATGACTCAGGGAAAACACAAGACAATGGATATAAGATTCTATCCATGATCAAGAAAAAGGGGGGAATGAAAGACCCCAGCCCAACAACCTCAGGCCTAGTTGCAAAACCACCAAGGCATGTCACAAACCTATGAAGGCACCAGAGGTGTTTTTTTAGACAATCAGTTAGGTGTAACCGGTTGAGAAAGCACAAAGGACCAGGTCCCTAGGCATGCCTGAATGAGCAGGAACAGGAGGACCAGAGTGCAAATATGTAGCTTTTATGTGGTTCTTTTTTAGTAACATACAGTGAAAAACAACTTTGCCCTTTAGGTAATCTATATGCTGGGTTTAAAATTAACCAATAAGAAACCTATTGTTTCCCCCGCGGGAAAACAGCCCCTTTACCCTATAAAAATCTCTGTATCCCCAAGCCCGGGGTGCCAGCTCACCAAAGCTCCGGCTGAGGTTCTGCTGGGCACCCACAGGCGCCTGTGTCCCAATAAATCCCTCTTGCTTTTTGCAGCCAGTGTTTCGTGTGATTCTCCTTGGACAGGGAAACGGGGGTCTTTTCAGTCTCACTAAGTTGCTCAGGGCCTCAATCAATTGCTGAGGCTGGCGTGTGTGCGTGCTCCCGCGCTAGGGATTAAGCTTAAAGGCGCTTAACCACTGAGCCACATCCCCAGCCCTTTTTATTTTGGGACAGTGTCTCATTAGATTGCTTATAGCCTCGCTAAATTGCTGAGGCTGGCTTTGAACCTACCATACTCCTGCCTCAGCCTCCCTTGTCCTTGTCACGTACGCCACCGCGTGCGGCCTGATTTAGATTTTAAAAGGAGCACCGGGTGTGATTTTTGGGAGACCAAAGGAGCCTACCGCAGCCGGTGGCGTCTGGGGCTTGAGGTCTAGGAAGAGACAATTCCCACTTTGCTTGCATTTTTTTCTGGGGCTTAGTGGGATCAGCTGCGAAATGCACCCGAGGCGGCGCGCGCCCGACCCCGGGCTGCAGAAGCGGCAGCGGGAGCTGGGCTGGGAGTGCACGTGCGCGAGCGGCCCCGGCCGCTTTCTCCCCGACCTGCAGCGGGCAGCGCACGCCCAACGGCTTGGTAGCCGGCCGCCTTTAAAGGCTTTCTACTTAGGCCTCGGTGAATTCCACGCCCGCGAGCCTGACACAGACGGGTACAAGCATGAGTCGTGGGCAGCTTGCGCCGAGGGTCGACTCCGAGCAATTCTCGCGGAGCGCACTTTAACTCTGCCATTGCCGCGGCGCTCCCTCCGGGGCAGCGGTAAGCTAAGGAAAACAAAGACCTTCTCTAGGACACCAATCCCGCTCTCAGGCTTCTTTCAATCCTCCAATGAGCCTCTAGGGCGTGGTCGTCACGCCAGGTTCGTCTTGCCGCCGATTGTTCGGCGTCTTCCTGGTGCGAGAGGCTCTGCCCAATCAGCGTCCGTCAGTCCACCCCGCGAGCTCCGGGTAGCGGCGCGAGCGCCCGAGGCCGGTTGAAGTGGGCGGGACCTGGGCGGGGCTCCGCCGCGCTGGGCCCGCCTCCGCGCCCGACTTCCGGGCTGCGCCTCCTGCGCTCACCTCCGCGGGTTGCCGTCAATTGCGAGCCAGAGATCCTGAGAAGTGATCCCTGAGGTCTGATAGCCCGTCGCCGCCATCCCGCAGCATGGAGTTCGTGAAGTGCCTGGGCCACCCCGAGGAGTTCTACAACCTGCTGCGCTTCCGGATGGGGGGCAGGTGGAAAGTGATACCCAAGATGGACCAGGTGAGCCGAGCATCTTTGCGTCCCCGCCGGGCGGGAGGCCGTGCGCCGCGGCGGCCTCCCGGAATCCAGGCGAGGGGCGCGGCGAGCGGCTGCCCGACGCCGGGGGCGCCCGCCCCGGCTCCCTGTCCTCACCCAGCGCGATGGACTGTCCTCCTGACGGCCCTCGCGCTCCAGCCCGCTGGTCCAGGCCGTTGGTTGTCAGGTAGCTTAGGTGCGCATTTCCTTCTCCTTGAGCCCTGATGTTGATCTGTGCTCTAATAGGTGAGGGGTAGGTTAAGTAGGAGACGACAGGTCAGAGAATTTTTTTGTAAACATGATGAACTGTGCAGATATTATCATGGAAATACATTTTTCTGGAATGAAATCTTACTCCTTTTTCCATTCATATCACCTCCTCCATGAGCTTCCCCGCCTTCCTGCAGTCACTAGCTCCTTCCTCTGTGCTTCATACCTACTCCTCCATGTTCTTATTAGCTATGTGCCTGTTGATTTGCTGGACAGACATTGACTGCTTGGTTTTATTTATATTTCGTCTTCCTCATGCCTGTACCCTTTATTAAATGAATGGTTGTGATGCCATTCCAATAAGAAGGTTATGCTTGCACAATTATTGAAATCAAGTTAGTGGGTTACATGAAAAGCTTTTATTTTCCCCAGTAAAAACATCACAGTCAGATACTGTATTAAAATGTTCTCTTATCAGAAAAGAACGTTTTATCCTTTATCTTAGAATGTTTCTCATCCTTTAAGGTCTAGTTCTAGGGACTGCCACCCTCTTGTGGACCATTCTGCAGACACTCACTGAACACCTGTTTCAATGCTAGATTTTATATTGCATGCAGTATGGATGGCAGAATGATATGCAGTGTAGACAAATAAGAAGCTCACCTCTTATTGGGGCAATAAAGTGATTCAAAATTGTTCATAGAGCTAGGTGTGGTGGTGCACAATTACAGTTTCAGCTATTTAAAGACTAAGGCAGGAGGATCACAAGTTCAAGGCCAGCTGGGGCAAGTAAGGGAGATCCTGTCTCAGAACAAAACAAAACAAGGCTGGGGGCATAGCTCCATGATATAGGCTTGCTTAGCATGTGTGAGGCCCTGGGTTCATCCCCAGAACCACAAAATTAAGTTATTGATAGGTAAGAAGATGTCTTTTCTTTTTTTCTTTTTATATATACATGACTGTAGAGTATATTTTGATTTCTAATTAGGATCCTATTCTTGTGGTTGTATATGATGTGGAGTTTCACTGGTGGTGTGTTCATATGATGAATATAGGAAAGTTAGGTCAGATTCATTCTACTGTCTTTCCTGTTCCCATCCCCCCATTCCCCTTTGTCTAATCCACTGAACTTCTTTTGCTGCCCACCCCACCAGGTGTCTTATTTACTACTTGTGAACTTGCCTGCTCCAATGCTATTTTACCCTGTAGCAGTCCCCTAGTTATGGATTATTGCTAATTGTGTATTGGTTTTATGCTCCCAATGTCTCTTTCAGATTCAAGATTCTGTATTTGACTTTGGATTTTAAGCTATTTGAAAATAGGAATCTTTTTGATGTTCTTTATCCATAGTAAACAAAATAGCTTTTCAATGCACGTGAACAAAGTTGTCATCAAGAAGACTCTAGCTTTTTAAACATGATAAACTTATATAAATGTCATAAGATAATTTACAGAAGGGAAAAAAAACCCACTACTGGCTGGGATAGGGATTTAATCTTTTGAGGACTGCCTAAAGAAAATACAGCTTTAAATTGCTTCTGTGCCATGTTGAATAAATATTTAACCTGAGATTCTTATTAGGATTTCTTATTTGGGACTCTCTTGAGATTATTTGTAAATACAGGTTGAATATACCCAATCTTAAATCCAAATTGCTCCAAAATCTGAAACCTTTTGAGTGTTGACATGATGATCACAAGTGGAAAATTCCACATCTGACCTTACACAACAGGTGTGGTAAAAACAGTTGCACTAAAACTATTGTATAAGATTAACTTCAGGCTATGTGTAGAAGGTATATATGAAACAAATAGATTTCATGTTTGGACTGGATCCCATTCTCAAGAGATCCCATTATTTATATGCAAATATTTTGTTCCCAGGCCTTTTAGAAAAGGGATACTTAATCTGTATTTGTTATTATATATTTGTGCATTGGGGGAAGTTCCACTATTGTCAGATTCTTCCAGAGATCTGTGACTTAAGACAAAGAATCTCTTTTACAATTCAAATTGTTCAGTCTCCTGAACTCCAGTAACAGGTAATTTATTCCCTTTAGGGACATCACCTAGTTTTCAGGAAGAGTTACCTTAGAGTGAGGTGAAATCTCTCCCTTTGTTCTACCTCTAGAACCACAACAGGGAGGCTAATCCTTGTTTTGAGTACAAATACTTGAAGTGTGCTAGAGAACTCTCAAATTATTTAGGAATACTGACATAAAAGTCAGATGTTCTGTGTTCTTTATTCCTCATATGTTACTCTTCCAGATCATGTATTAACCAGGTCTTTCTCTTTAAAGTATAGTGTCCCACTGTACTTTTAATATGGTCTGGCCACTTTAGAACTTTATTTATTTATGTATTTTTTAAAAAATTATTTTGCAGTCCTGGGGATTGAACCCAGGAATGCTCTACCACTGAACCACACCCCCACCCCTTTTTGTTTTTATTTTGACACAGGGTCTTGCTAAATTGCCCAGGCTGACCTTCAAACTTTGATCCTCCTGCTTCAGTCCCCACAGTTATGAGTAGGCAAGTCTCTAGGATTGTGAGTGTTTGTTATCGAATCTGCCAGTTTAGAACTATTTTTTTTGTTAGAGAGAGAGAGAGAGAGAGAGAGAATTTTTTTTTTTAGTTATTTATTTTTTGGTTTTCGGTGGCACAACATCTTTATTTTATTTTTATGTGGTGCTGAGGATCGAACCAGCGCCCTGTGCATGCCAGGTGAGCATGTTACCGCTTGAGCCACATCCCCAGCCCAAGAACTTTTAATTTCTTTCTTATATATGCTGTTATTGCTAATTAACATGCCTTAAGATTTCATTAACTTAAAAATGCATTTTAATTACAAAATATTTCAAACAAATAGGAAAATTCTGAAAATAATAATAGACACTGCCTCGTGTCTATCTTTGAGATTAAGTATTAACTTTTTGTCATATTTACTTCTTTCTTTTTACTTAAGAAATTAGTGCTAGGATCTGTTGTGATGGCACATGCTTATAATCCCAGGTAGTAGAGAGGCTGAGGCTGGAGGATCACAATTTTGAGGCTAACCTCAGCAACTTATAAAGACCCTAAGCAACTTAGTGAGACCCTGTCTCAAAATAAATTAAAAAAAAAAAAAAGGGTTGGATGAAGTTCAATGGTAAAGTATCCCTGGGTTCAATCCCCAGTACCAAAGACAAAGAACAAATTGGGGATGTGGCCCAGTTCTTGTCTAGTATGTGCAAGGGCTTGTGTTCCATCCCCAGCACCACAAAGAAAGAAAAGAAAGAAAGAAAGAAAATATCCAGAACATGTAAAGCCATTTACTGCCTCTCAAGACTTTCCCCACCCTTCATATCTGTGTTTGTTGACTTTTTCAGGCAGTTCTCTCATACTGTGGACTTGAAATTATGGTCAGTCCAGAATCTCTTACTTGTACCTGTTAAAGACCCACTCTCCCATCAGGGTGCCCTGCTAGAAGACTTGAAACCTAGATATTTACTGTTTAGCTAGAGAGTGTTATAATAATAATTGGCTAATGTTTATTGAGCTGTTACTATGTGCCACACAAATTTTATTCTAATATCTATTAAATATCCAATAGCCCTTTAAGGAAGCCAATGTTGTCTTTTCTGTTTTATGGATGAAGAAACAGAAGCCCAGAGAAGGTAGCTAATTGCCTAACCTCCAAGAGTTATTAGGTGGCAGAGCTGGGTTTTGACCCTTGCTCTCTTAACCCTGCTGTGTTACTTATCCTTAAGGTAGTGGACCACAAAGGTGCAGTAAGCACAGGTTGTCTGGATCCAGCTGAAAGGTGAACTAACCCACTGTCGTGGGATGGATGCACAGTGGAAATGCCTACCCCGCTGAACACATTCAGTCTAGTGGAGAGCAGGTGCACTAAAGAAAGACAACCCAGAGTCTGTCAAGTAATCCCAAGTAAATTTTGGGTATTTAGTGATGTGGAAGTGTTTTTTGAAAGAAGGGTTTTCAGAAAAGAAGGGAAAAGTGGTTTGTAAGGTATGATGTTTTCTAAGGGCAGATTTGGATTAGTGGGGAGAACGTTCAGAGGGAAAAAGATAAAAGCCAGGACTTGTGTGTAGAATGACAAGAACAGTCAGCCAGGGTAGGTGCTGGCCAGAAGCTGGGCCATATTCAGTAGGGGGTGGTCAGAAGCACAGCTGTGACTTGACCAAAGCGATATTTTTAGAATACTATTTAACAGGGAGTGAGAGGAGATAATACTGGGTGTTAGAGTAACCAAATTACTAATAATAATAGGTATCAATTGACTTCTTATTGTTTGCCAGAGGCTGTGCTAACCTCTTTAAATCACCGTCTCAGCGTATCAGTTTGTATTGTTAGAAACCATTACAAAACTTAGTGACCTGAACTCTGGGAGTTTGGTTATTCAACCTGTGAGTGTATTTTTTTTTTTCCAATTGTTCTTCTCGTCCTTTTTTTTTTTTTTTGGTGCTAGGGATTCAACTCAGGGCCTCATATAAGCTAGGAAAGCACTGTACCACTGAGCTACATCCCCAGCCCATTTTATTTTGAGTCACGGTCTTACTAAGTTGCCCAGGCTGGTCTTGAGTTTGTGATTCTCCTGCCTTAGCCCCTTGCATAGCTGGGATTACAGGGATGCCCTCCTGTGAGTTTAGTTGGTACAAATGAACTCTTGAGAAATGGTAATTTTATGTTATGTATATTTGCCCCAATATAAGATATCCAAACTTAGTGACATAAAGTAATAGTTGTTTTTTAGTTCACAGATCTCTTGGCCAGCTGGGATTCTTCTGGCCTGGACCAGATTGGCTGTTTTCCCCAGAGCATCCCAACTGACCGGTCAGCTGGTGGCTGGGTGGCTGGGTGGTTGGGTGGTTGGGTGGCTAGCAGGCTGTAACCAGAGTGGCAGGGGATCGAATCTCATCATCTAGCAGGCTCGTCCTGGAACCCTCCACGTGGACACTGTAAGAGAGCAGATCCCGGGGCTCACACAGGACTATGTTTGAGTCATATTTGTTACTGTCCATTTAGTCCAAAGAAGTCACAATGGGCACCCAGATTCAAGGAAGTAGAGATTCATCTCCTGATGGAAAGAGCCACACATTTTTATAGCCATTTTTTTAAATTAGCATACTTAGTCAATCTTGACAACAACTTCTAAGAAAGAAATACTATTATCACTGCCTTTTACACATTAAAAAACATGGCAGATGGGGCTGGGGATGTGGCTCAAGTGGTAGCGCGCTGGCCTGGCATGCGTGTGGCCCAGGTTCGATCTTCAGCACCACATACAAACAAAGATGTTGTGTCCACCAAATACTAAAAAATAAATATTAAAAAAAAAATGGCAGAAAATAATTCAGTGGCTTTTCCAGGGGCCCACATCTTCTAAGTGGTGTTCAAGGATGCTTGGCCAGGCTTGTTTGAACACATCTGCACTTCCAGCCTGGAGGTGGCTCAGATTAAAGAGCTCAAGCATTGTGTGATCCCAGACATTGTGTGATCAGATGTCCATTTTGTTGCATGCAACTATGGCACATCAAAGGTGCTCTGCAACACATAGTTTCTTTCTTCCCTTTCTGCACCTTCATACAAGTCTGCCATCCATTCATTTAACAAATACTTGGACCACCAGCTGCATACCAGATGTTGTTCTGGTGCTGAAGATTAAACAGTGGACAAGGTAGCAGAAGACCTGACTTTTGTGGGGGAGAGAGACAAGTAAAGCCAATGCACACTATTTCAGGTAGAAGGAAATTCTATAAAGAAATTAATAGCAGGGCAAGGGATCTGAGTGTCTGAGTGAGGTCTGGTAAAGGTAAACCTGTAGGGCTGTGATTAGGGGCCAGGGACTCTTCTCTTTATAAATTGAGGCTACTGGAGAAAATGGTAGTGTTGGTTACCTCTGGGGATGGGAGGTAAAGGGATGGAGAAAGACTTCACAGCCTGACCTTTGAATTTTTTAAACAGTGAGACTTGCGCTATTCCTGATGTAGGACAGATGAGGCGGGCACCTGAGGAATTATCAGGAGGGTCGCTTTGGTGGGGTTCCTCCTTCTAGCTCTAAAATTCAAATTAATATGGTACAGTATTTGTTTTGTTAGTTGTTTTCTGAGCACTTTTTTATATACCCCTGCAAGCCTTTTTTTTTTTTTTTTTTTTTTTTTTAAGAAATAATCGAGTGTTTAACTAGAGGGAACTAGTAGGGAAATACATTTCCCTTCACTTGATATTCTTAATTCTTAAGTAACACAAAAGCTGAGGGGGGGGGGTGGGAATGTATGCTTAGTTGATATTGAATGCTTATTATTTCTGTCATAGAAATTCAGGGTACAGGGACCTGAGGGTGTAGCTCAGTAGTAGCCTAGTATGTGAAAGGTACTGCTTTCAATCCCCAGTACCCCCCACCCCCACCCCACCCCACCCCACCCACACACACAAAAGAAGAAGAAATTCAGGGATCAGCAAATTTGGCTTATATTTTAATGAACATATCAGTAAATCTAGGGACATTCTGCCACATGTAAGTTGTGTGGCATTATTCAGAGGTCACAAAATGGAATAAGCAGGATTTCCCTCCCTTTCACTATGCACAATGTGTAATTCATACTTCCACTTAAGGATCATATGATTTTAGGCAATTCTAGGCAAAAGCATAAAGTTGGAAAATCATTTTCACTCTTTCTGTATCCTCTCATTTGGGTATAGTCAGTGCATGTGTTGACACTCCATTCAAGTTTTCTAGAAGTTTCTGAGTGGATGTTCTGAATACTATCTGACTTTCCTCAAAATACAGCATGTATATAGCTTAATAATGGGCATGTGTTCTGAGAAATGCATTGTGGGTCACTTCAGCATTGTGGAGACATCACCAAATGTATAAGCAGGGCTTTTGTAACCAGAGATCTGACTTCTATCAAGTCTAAAGCATATTATTTAGATTAACATCTTGTTTGGGGAGAGTCAAACCCAGAGCCTCACACTGCTAGTGGAGCGCTCCATCACTGAGCTACACCCCCAGCCCTGGACCAGTATCTGAAGTCTCTTGATTAGGTCTAGTTCCTGGCTCAATAGTACTGTTAGCTGGACAACCTTTAGTAAGCTAACCTCTGGGCCACAGTTCCATCTGTAAGACAGATCACAGTCAAAATATCTTCATCAAAGTTTCTCAATTCCAGGTTTTTCTCAAATCACTTGGAACAAAACCTGATTTGACTCTAAGTTGAAACCCTTTTGGTTTAAATATTCTAATGTTTTGCTAAAGAAATACTAATGATCCATCAACAGATCAGTACATCCCACTGTTAGGGCTCTATGTGTACCTTATTGTCTGTTTTCTGGACATGAAAAATTCTGAATTCTGCTAGTTATCTGGCCATGGAGGTTTCATGTGGATTGAGGTCTGTAATATCTTCCTGAAGGTTTAGTAAAGACTATGGTACATATTGTGGTTGGAGTGCAGTGTGTGTATAATGAATGGTGGTCATTGCTTTTTTGTCTAAATCCAGTTTTTAAGTGTGTGAGTTTTGTGCTTTTTGTGTTTTTCCCTTCTGAGCAAACCTGTTTTAATAAAAATCAGGAAGGCTGCAGGGTGGGCTGGTAGTTGTCCTACAGTTCTGGGAGTTCAGTCTTGTACTTAGAGCCACTCTACACCCTTCCTCTCATTGTCATTGTCAGTGAGCCTTGTTTTCTCATTTGAGCCCTGTTTTGTCACCTGGGATGTACACTTCATCTCAGACAGCTGTAGAAAACAGCGGGACCCTAGGGACAGGCTCATGGGACTCAAGCTGTGGAAGCTGTTTTCCACATGTGCCTTACCTTCCTGTGTACTAGTATTCCTTAATTTGAAGGAACTGTTGTTCAAGGTGAGGTACTTAAATGGGTGACAGGAAAAGTGATGTGTGAAGGAGCCAGGGAAGGAAATTCTGTAGCTTGCCCCTTTTATATAGGGGCACAAAAAATGTGTGCTTATTACTATTGCATGCCTATTATTGTGTTGGGAAAGGGGCAGTGTGTTCTCTGAGATGGCTGCTCTTCGGGTCCCTATTGATGCACCTTTGCATTCACTGAAATGCCTGGTGAGACATCAGCCTCCAAGCCGCTTGTTTGACCTGAAGATGAAAACATTGGGCAGCGCAGTGCAGGGAGTCCCTGTGGCTTGATGACAGTGAGTCATGTGAAGAACTGGCTTGGCTCTCCTCACACAGCCATTATAGGGTTTCTTTTTATGAACTCTGTTTTTCCCCATTATGAAAGGGAAGGAATTGTGAATTGTTTTAAAATAGTCTAGGAATGTATTGATTTATTCATCTGACCATTCTTGGATATTTTTATGTGCCACACACTGTACTGTACTTACATATGGTCACCTCTAAACATTAGCTTTTATTAATAATTTTTTTACTGGAAATGGCAATAAAACCAAATTCTCAAGATTATGTAATTTTTTAAAGCTTTACTCTTTAGACAAAAATAGTATGTAACCATGTTAGGAAATACACACAAATAAAAAAGAATGTAGTTCACCTGGACCCCACCAAGTTCCAAGTTTCACTAACATCCCAGAGTGACTTTATGGGATTTCCTACTAGTAGGTACGCTGTATTTAAATAAAATAAAATAAATAAACCAAAACCCACTTTCTTGCTATTAGATATTTCAGATGTTTCCCATTTCTCAAAAAGAGTGGGGAGACTGTGTGCGGGGTGGGGGTGGGTTATGGGAATTCTGGACTTTCTGCTCAGTTCTTTGTGAACCTAAAACTGCTAAAAGAAAAAGTTTATATAAAAAATGTGCACAAACTGCAATTCTTTCTGATATACTTGCATTGTAAATGCTCTCCCCTTCAAAAAAGCAGTCCTTGCTTTTCTTAAGGGAGTGTGTAACGCTCGGGAAACAGCTTTCTTTTTTACTCATTTCAAAGAGAAGAGCAAGAAATCTTAAAAGGAACAGCCAGCTTTCCAGAGGCCAGCAGAGGCGTAACAGGTGTTAATGGAGCTCCAGAGCGGACTTAGTGGTTGAAGTGGTAGAGGAGGACTTTTTTCAGAAAAACGATTGCAGTGGGGGGAGGAGACAACCCAGCGCAGTTCCAATTACGCACAAGAAAAAGTGGTGCGCAAACGACCGACAGAATAGTGGGCCGGGTGGGGAGATTCTGGCCAAAGTGGGCAGACCCGGACATTTGCTGAAGGCCGGCCGGGGCGATCAGGTGTGTCGGTTGGGGGGTTCTGGCTAAAAGGAGCGATGCCAAGACAGACACCTCAGAAAGGCCAGGTCTGGTCGGGAAGCGGATTCGGCGGGGCCTGAGTGATGCTCGGTCCAAGTGAGACTCACCGGGAGTAAGAGCAGGCCTGTCCGAGGGGGACCGGGACCACCGCACTGTGGGTTCCGGAGAGAGCTGGAGGCTGGCAGGACCACGACGGGGTGGGGCTGGGGGCGGGGCCGCGGCGCCACTTGCGGCTCCGGGGCGGGGACGGGGCGGGGCGCCACGTGCGGGGCGGGGTGGCCCGCTGGAGCTCTGCTCCGCCTGCGCAACTGGGGTTGGGGTGCAGGGAGCGCCTGCCGCGCCCCTCGGTGGGCGCCTCCCAGCTCCGTTGGGGCCTATGGAGGGAAGACTCCCGTGCACCTGCGTTTCCAATGGCCGCAGCCGCCTGCAGCACCAAGGCTATGTCCCTCTTAAAGCGCACCTTGGTGCTGAGCCCCGCCGCGGCGCCCAGGGGCCCTGGCGCTGGCATCTCTCGCAGCTGCCCCTTACCTCCAGCCCCCTGGCCTCCCAAAGATGGGCCTCGGCTGCGGTGCCCAGCGGCCGGCCTCCTTCCCCAGTCCCACACTCACTCCTGCTCCTCCACGTCTCCGACCGCGGTGTGCCTTCTCTGTCCGCAGGACTCTCTCAGCAGCAGCTTGAAAACTTGCTACAAGTATCTGAACCAGACCAGTCGCAGTTTCGCAGCTGTTATCCAGGCACTGGATGGGGAAATTCGGTGAGTGGCAGAGGCTGCGCTCTGACTCGGGAGAAGAGAGTTTTTCCAGGGGCCTTTGAGTCATTCCAGCAGGGTTTTGTTTTGTTTTTTTATTTTTTCTTTAACTCAGCACTTAGCATTGCAGTCTTCTTGCCCTGGCTTAGCCAGAAGTAGCCCATCCTGAGTGAAGGAAATGTCTGGAGTGGAGGAGTGAGATGGAAACGTGCATGTTTACTTTAGAATGCCCTCACAGGCACCTGGCCATCTACTAGTGTCCCTGATGGCCCGCCCTTTCAGAGAAGCAGTGGGGGATGGTGATGTTTATTAACTTTTTTTAGTCCTGGCAGCTGAACCTGCCCCAGAGCGGGTTAAGCATTTTTCTGGGTTCCCCTTAGGCTGCTTTGTATTCTAGCTGCCCTTCCGAACAATCAGAAGCAGATGACACACGGGAATTTATACCAGTTGCCTTTATCTATGAGAAGTTACTATGTTTTTTTTTTTTTTTGCTTTCTTTTTTACCTCCAAAATATTAGTTGGTTCTAAACATTTGATCTGTTGGCACTAATGCCTAAACATTAGGAAACATGTAACTTTGTTAGATCAAACCTTTGCTCATAGGATATGAAAGAGTCACCCTTTGTATGTGTGGACCTATTCAACCCTCATTGCCTACATTCCCTAACTGCCCATTTTGCCTAATGGCCTACATTTAATGTAGTTGATTCTGGGAGCAGAAGCAACATCTACCTAGTAGGTTTTAAATTTTGTGCCTTATAAATAGCTATAAAAGTATATTACTCCCATTTGAGAAAGGAAAATAAATAAGTTTGTTAAGTATGAAAGGGCTTGGGCTCCTTTCATAGTTCTGTATAGTTAAGGGTGTAGGTGGATTTAGAAAATGGCCTGGTACAAATGACATGTTATCTTAAAACAGATACCTTTGGCTTCTTGTTCTAATATGTTAATAGCCTTCCCTTTTCTGCAGCCACGCAGTATGCATCTTTTATCTGGTTCTCCGAGCTCTGGACACCCTGGAAGATGACATGACCATCAGTGTGGAAAAAAAGGTCCCACTGCTGCAAAACTTTCACACTTTCCTTTACGATCCAGACTGGCGGTTCATGGAGAGCAAGGAGAAGGACCGACAAGTGCTGGAGGACTTCCCCACGGTAGCAGAATTACGAGTCTCTTCTGTGTACACGTCATTACCCTGGCAATGTAATGTCAGCTGTCCCATGTAGCTGTAGAGGAAGGTAAAGTAAGCAGTCTAAGGGCAGCAGGATGTGATGGAGGAGAATCCTGGAGCCAGGTTGTCTGGATTGGAATTCCAGCTCATTCACTGGCGCATAACTTCTCTGTGCCTCAGTTTCTTCACCTATAAATAGGGGACAATAATATTATCTACCTCATGGTGTTGAGCTTTAGAAGAGTTGGAGTAGGTAAAGCTCTTGAATAGCATTGGCTACTATCCTTATTACATGTATGTTGTTTTGAAGTCAATGTTTATTCTTATGGAAAACTGGATTCAGTTTTTGTGTTGAAAAAGGTAGATTGTTAGGCAGGCTTTCACAGTCTCACCTACTGTTATAATGTCACCTGACTTCCCTGAGTCTGGTTGCTTGGGGTTGGTGCTCAGCGCTTGTAGCACCTGTGAGGTAGGAAGTGCAGCTGGGATGAGGGTTGAGCAGCAGGGTGATCCTCTGCCACTTAAAGTTTTATGATCCTGGCAAATTCCTTAATTGCTTTCGCCTCAGTGTCCTCATTTTTGAGGATAGAGCTGTGAGGGTTGAGGAATTTCATACATACAAAGAATTTAGTGCCTGGGACATATTTATTTTTTGGTTTGTTTTCCTGGAACATAATTAAAGCCTTGAGCTTTGAGGATTCCTCAGGTTTATTTTATACAGGTGACTAGGTCCTACTCTTTTAGTGTTTGCACATGTCATCACGTAAATATAATAAGTGACTCTTTTCATTTCCTGTGAGCAAAGGTTTGACTTAACAAAGTCACATGTTTCCTAATTGCTCACAGCAGCCCCCAAAGTTGCCAGAGTTTTAATGAAAGGCAGACCTTGTGTTGCTTTTGCTAAGGAAATAAATCTACATATCTGAGTGGGAAAGGGAGTAGGCTGAACAGGAGAGTCTATCCCTTAGTTTGAGAAAGACTCCTTTGGGCAGGGGTTACTTCAGATTGTTCATATCTTCAGTGCCAGAGCCCAAAATATAACATAGTATAATGTAGAGAAAGGAAGAAAGAAAAGAGTCTATGGAGAAGGACGGGGTGAGGGAAAGTATTGGTGCTTGGTGCTCAGAGGATGGGTTCCCTCTGACTGGCCTTGGAAATTATAGCGATTCACTGAAGACCTTTGAATTCTGCTAAGGCAGATGTGCTGTAAGTAGTGGTTGCACCCCATTTATAATCAAAGAGTGTTCACCCTTTAAAAAATAATATTGCTAGAGCTGGCCTCCAAAACAAAAAAACAACCTCCCAAACTACTTTTGAGTAGAGTAGATTTATAGTAATTGATTTCTGATCATGAGGTAAATGTCTTAGGTATTGTAAAAATGGAAGGCACAAAAATGTGAATGTGAAAATCATTTGCGGGAGATACCTAGTAAATTTTCAGATACTGTTTCAATGTTTGTAAATGTAAGTATCTTCTTTTGCCTGCAGCATTCCATGGAAAAATAACACTCTGTTTTTGAAAGTTTCGTATTTGAACATGAAGTAGCTGAGCCTAGTGGCACAGGACCGCAATTCCAGTGACTTGGGAGG